>NW_024426663.1:89077608-89093038 GCF_017311325.1 Ursus maritimus
CCCAAGAAATAACCTTGCAAACGAGGGGACGGAGGACCAGAGCCGTGAAACAGCGGGCGGGGGCCGACAGACAGTGGAGGGCGTGCCCCAGCTGTAAGGCTGAGCACATCGTGCTTGTAGCAGGGTCTTTGGTCTGATCACTGGCTCTGGGAGACACACAGACCAGATGTCAGCGTGAGAATGCAAGAGTATGGAGAGAGAACACACCAACTCAGTGGACCGTAAGGGGAGAGAGCAAAACCAGAGAAGAGACAGAGAAAGATGCACCATGATCCAGGCTCTGCACAGTGACCCAGGCGTGTGACTCAGGCTCTGCATGGTGACCTGAGCTGTGACCCAGGCTCTGCACAAGTGACCCAGGCTGTGACCCAGGCTCTGCATGGTAACCTGAGCTGTGACCCAGGCTCTGCACGGTGACCCGGGCTGTGACCCAGGGTTGCACGGTGACCTGAGCTGTGACTGTGGCTGAACACAGTCTCAAGCTGTACCCAGTCTCTGCATGGTAACCTGAGCTGTGACCCAGGAGTCTGCACAGTGACCCAGGCTGTGACTCAGGCTCTGCACGGTGATCTGATTCTGACACAGGTGCGGTAGGAGCTGAAATGCATATTTGAGAAGTGGAGAGAAGCCTGGAAGCGTTCGAAGCCGCGGTCACAGTTTGAGGAAAAGAACAGTAAACTAAACCTGGAGAAAGCAGAAGGAAGAAAGTAGAAACAACGAAACAACACCTATGCATTGAGAGGAAGGGATCCGTGTGTGGGATGACCTGACCGGCCGGGCTGCGTGGAGGGGCTCAGAGCGGTCGCTACCAGGAAATCACTGCGGGTTCTGCAGGCAGAAGCAGGGGATGTGGACACGGTCCGACAAGGCCGCAGATTCTGAGGAAATGCAGAAAACCAGAAGAGTAACAGAAACAGACCAAGACGGAGAAATGATGAGAGTGTGTGGTAAGCGGAGGAACAGGTCACTGGGTACGCAAATGGTGTGGCCGGTGCAGAACAACCCGACGCGCCCCGCCCGGGTAGCTGGTCGTGGCAAGTGCCTGTGGGCACTGCAGACCTGTGTGCACGAGGCATGTGCACGCCCCCAGGGCAGGGCCTCGGAGCACTAGCTGACCAGCACCCAGTGTGTCCGGGCGCTGGGGTCGTGTGTAAATGCAAGGCAGAGAAGCCCCGCGCAGAGCAGCACAGGTGCTCTTGGGGCGGAAGTGCCCGCACCAAAGAGCCACGTGTCCGTGTGGTTCCCGTGCGAGTGTCCAGGACAGGCACACCCACAGAGACAAAGTGGATTCGTGGTGGCCAGGGCGCTGAGGGGACGGGCGCTGGGGGGCCAGCAGGAGTGCGTTTCTGTTTGAACCCTGAAATTCTGTAAAACGACTGTGGCCGTGTTTGCACATGTCTGAGAATATACTGCAAAACCCTGAATTGTAGACCTTAAATGGGTGATTTTACGGCATGTGAATTTTATCTCAGTAAAGTTGTTTGGAAGAGAGAAGGAAAAAGAAAAAAAAAGAAAAGTAGTTGGATCAGAAGGAGATCTTTTCATCCAGAAAAGGTCAGACTGCGTGGCTTCATGGCAAGTTCTGACACAAGAAGAAGATGTGATTCTAATCTGACCCATCTTCCAGGAAATTTAAAAAATGAATTCTCTTGAAGGCACCGACACCCAGCAGGATGAGCACGGAAGAGAAAATTGCAACGCAGATGTGAAAGGCTAGACGCGGCATCCTGGGGTTATAGCTATGCCCAGAGAGAGGCCAAGCCCCTCCTGCTGGGGCACGCGGCGCCTCGCCTCAGGAGAACCAGGGAGTGCAGCTCCTTGTCTTAGCAGATTAAAGTGGAAGAATCCTGTGCCAGCAGAGGCAGGGACCACATCTCTGACCTTCCACGTCTACGTCTGTTGGTGAGTTTTGAAAAGCTCATAGCAAACGAAAAACAGAGGGGAACGGCTGTGGGGTGCCCAGCAGACAGCCTGCAAACCTTGTGCCTCTTGGTGGAACGGCCAGAGCTTCCCCTTCAAGCCCAGGAGTCAGACAGGGATGCCACTGCCACCTCTGCGTCTGAACCCTCCCGATGCCTGCTGTCCTCACAGAGCCTCAGGCGGATGGGAATGTGTCCGTCCTATAACAATCGGGCTCTGGCTGCAGGGCACGTTCCCGGCTCTGGCCTCTGGCACTCCGCAGGCCTGCAGGGTGTCCGCATCACTCGCAGGCCGGGTCGGGCGGCAGAGACGGCGTCTGGGCATGTGGAGGGGTGAGCTGGGAGGAGGGTCCCTGCTTCCTGGCAGTGCTGCCCACGGTTCTCTCGCACTCAGGGCCTACCTGCCCGCAAGCTCACCGGATGGCTCTGTGCCAGTGGGCAGCTTCGGAGCCAGGGTGGGGCGCTGGGCCCTGAGGGCAGCTGGCAGGCTCTGCACCATGGTGCTCAAAGCCCTTGCTGTGTCAGGAAGGCAAGCAGGATCGCCTGGGATAGCAGGAGGAAGAGAACAGCCTGTGTCCCGGCAGACCGGGCACCGCACTGAAATCCATCGGAGGTGAATCGCGGAGCACGGCGAGTGCGCCCAAGGCCAGCTGACATCCAGTCAGTTGCACTTCTGTGGGTGGCACATCATCACTCCTGGAATCTGGGACTCACCAGCATGGGGCAGACCTCAGGTGGGGAATCTCCCGAGACCCCGAGGGTGGCAGGAGGGACCCCGGCAGAGACTCACTCTGGCTCGCCAGCAAGCCTGCGGTGTGAGAGCCTTGGGCGGGTTCTCAGACCTCCCGTGAAGCACAGCCAGCACGTGCCCACAGGAGCGGGCCCCAGCAACACACCAGGCCACTGACCACCGGCCCAGGGCAGAGCCCAGGATGAGCTGCCGTGAGGCTGCGGTGACATCCAGGAGCAGCGTGGAGATGGGGCCTCGGGGCCTGTGGGGGGACACTGGCCCTGCCCAGCCTGGCATGTTGACGTGGCACCAATGGATGGAGCGGCGCGTCCCAGCGTTAGGGAAAGTGTTCATGATGTGACAGTAGAGTGCAGGTTTCCAAAATGGGATAGAAGAGGCACATACAGAAGAAAGTTGCACAGGAAAGAGCTTCAGTTTATGGGGAGACACTGAGGAGAGCCCCCACGCTGTCTGGCGAGGCTTGTGCCCACGTGGTCACCATGGGGATTGAAGTGCTGTCCCCTCTGACCTTGGCAGGAAGGGACTCAGGAGCTCCCAGTGCGAGGCTGTTCCCTGAGTGAGGGCTGGGCTGTGTTCCCCAGCCCTGCTGCCTGCTTCCCCGTGCATCCACTCTGTCTTTTGAAAATACCCGTCACAAAGCTCTGGGCTGCCTCTTAGACCTCGAGGACGTCTTCCTGGCCAAGCACTGGCCAAGGGCAGCCGGGTGGGGCGGCGGGGTGGCTCCTGCTGCCTGCCCGCTGAGGGGTTGTCTCCCTGTGGGCAGCCTGCCCAGGCTCAACTCCTCCGCGTGCTGCCCACGCCCTGTCCACCCTCGCTGCCCTGGGCCAGACGCCTGGTGGGGGCAGCAGCTGCATCGAGCCTGGTGGCAGGTGGCGTGGGATGGGCGGCTGGCCTGAGGCATTCTCTGGGCTGGAAGGTGCAGGCCCCAGACGTGGGCCCGTGGTTAGAGGCTGGCCGCTGCAGGCTGGCGTGCAGGGCCGAGCGGCTGTATGTGGAGCGCTGCTGTTTTGAATAGGCCACCCGTTGTCCCATGCACGTGTGACAAGCTCCAGGCCACGGGACAGGAGGGTGCTGCTTCTGCCCCAGGCCTCCTCTGTTTTGGGCTGACCCATGTCTGCAGGCTCCTTGGCACAGCCGAATGATGGACCCAGGTGTTCGGCCAGGCCCGGGCCTCATGCTTCCGGGATCTCGGTCACGGGCGCTCGGGCTCTGTGTGATGAGATGTGAGTTTGTACGTCTGCAGCCTGTAATTGTGGGAAGAGTGTTGGTGGGTAGCTTTAGAGATGTTTGGTCAGAATAGCAGCCATGGAGGAGATCTCTTTCCTGTCCAAGACAACCCTGTTTTGTGCTCATCTGAGGAGTACACCAGGACGGGGCTGGATTTCTGTGTTTCTGAGAGGGGGCGGAGATCTCACAAAGTTTTTTAGGCGTGTTCCCTCCCTGAGCCGTGTGCGTGTACCCCGCGCACTTGCAGCCCCTCTTCCTTTTATTATCGATCCGTAGGGAAAGCCTGCTCGTGCACGCCTGCTTGAGTGAGCATACCCTAGTCTTAAGGGCCTGGGGCAGAGGCCGGCCTCAGTGTGGACGCAGGCTGACCGTGGCGTGTGTGTGTGGAGCCCTGCTCTCAGCTCCCGTGGGGGCGCGTGTGGACCCAGGCACCCCAGCAGCTCTAGGTGAGCTGGGGGGCGGGCTTGCTCACCGTCGACCCGCCTTGTCCACACCCAGCACTGTCCTCACCAGCACAGGTCCCAGGTACTCCTGGGCGGCCTTGCTGTACTTGGTCCTTCTGGATGCAGGAATGGTTGGCACCAGCCTGGAGCTCAGCTGATCTCGGAGAATCCAGTCTGGGGACGTAGGTTGTAGGCTACAGCTCTGTTGATCGCAACCACGCAGTTCCGGGCACAGCTGTTCACATTCCTGTCTGGGGACGAGTCTCCACCGTGTGAGCTGCCTTTGTGTGGGGGAGAGCAGCTCTTGCAGCCTCGGTGCGGTCCTGGGCCCCTGCCTCCCCTGGCCCGGCTCATAGCTGTCCTTGTGCTTGGGCTGTCTGAGCTCTGGCATGAGGATGAAAGCATACAATGCTGCTCCAGCATCACCCGGCCGCATCCCTGTAGCCTTGGGCGTGAAGCCAGGACCCTGGCATGGGAACTGGGGGTGCAGGTCACTTTCCAGCACAGTGTTCTAGCTCCAAGCTCACAGGTACCTTCTCCCCAAAGGCCTTGCTGCCCACATGGGGCCTGTCTGTGGGTCGGGGACCTTGGGGCTTCTCCTTCAGCCCATACCCATGCCGGTCACAGTGCAGCAGCTGTCCCTCCCGGCTAGAGTGTCCCCAGGCACGTGCTCTGCAGTGTCTGTAGGACTCCGCGCGTGGGAACCCGCCGTGGGTTCTGCAGTACCCTTGCTCTTCAGGGCCAGTTGGAGCCCCTCTCCCCTGCAGCTCTCTGCTCAACTCCTCAGAGCTCACTGGCCGGGCTGGCTTGGAGTAGGGCCAAAGCCTGGGGTGGGTCTTCTCAGGGTCACACTGCATCCGAGTGTGAAAAGGGTGGGAGGCCTTGCTTCTTTCCCCTCGGTGTCCATCACTGGCTCCTCAGGTCTGCCTTCGAGGCTTCACCCTCCTCGGCGTGTGTGCAGGAATGCCTCTCTCCCGCCTGCCTGCCTGCTCCCTCTGCACCCCAGGCCCAGCCCAGAAGGGAGGAGCTTCGAAAGCCAGGAGCCCAGGTGGTGCCCAGGGAGCCTGGCCTGCTGTGTTGTTGCTGGGGTCGTAGAGGGTGGGGTTCAAGGAACCCCTGCCTGAATCTCTCGCCCTGTAGAAAGCTGCCAGGAGCCAGCGCCATGGCCACCATGCCCTTGAGGGGGCTTTGGAGGGACAGCAGGAGGAGGGATGGGGCAATGTGTGGGGTTAAGTGTCTGGGAGTGCCTGGCACCCCTGGCTCCTCTGGGTTGGCTGCCCGGGGTGGGGAGGCTTGTTTCCTGTGATGCTCATGTGGGAGGATCTGAGTCCCACCGGTGTCTAGCTGGACACCTCTCCCGCCTGAGGAGCTAGGTCTGGCCGAGGCTGGGCATGGGTGTGCCTGGAGCCCAGATGTGGTGTCACCTGTGTGGGGACACTGAGACCTGTGGGAAAGAGCAGAGAGCAGACGGGAGGTCAGGAACAGTCGGTCCCTGGATGGAGCCCACGAAATGGGGCTTGGAGGAGCCTGAGAGCAGGTACTGGCTCAGGTGACAGAGGTGGGGCTTCATGAGAACCAGGAGCCCGCCTGCGTTCCGCTGGGAGGTGGTCAGTGGCCCAGGAGCTCTGGGAGACCCCACTGGGACCTGCAAGGCCATCAGAACAGGCTGCAAGGAGAGCAAGGAGCTGGGATCCTCTCCAAGAGGCTTCTGGGCCATGGTGTGCGGCTGGGCCACCCCAGCTGGGGTCCGCAGAGGGTGGGGGTCCTGGGGCTTCCATCTGGGTAAGCAGGGAGAGGAGCAGGTGGGTATGTCGGATGTGGTCCCCTTTTGGCCTGGGCGCCTGCACCGCTCCCTGCCCCAAACCGTCTGCGCCCTTGGTGCACACTCTGTGCTGGGCTGTCCTCCGTGTGTGTGTATGTGTGTGTGTGTGTGTGGCGGCGCTTGCCTCTGGGGCGGCCCTCACCCTAGCCTCTCTGTACCCAGCCTTACGGGCAGCGAGCCCCTGACCATCCTCCCGCTGACCCTGGAGCCGGAGGCCGCCGCCCAGGCACACTACAAGGCCTGTGACCGGCTGAAGCTGGAGCGCAAGCAGAGACGCATGTGCCGCCGGGACCCAGGCGTGGCCGAGACGCTGGTGGAGGCGGTCAGCATGAGCGCTCTGGAGTGCCAGTACCAGTTCCGGTTCGAGCGCTGGAACTGCACTTTGGAGGCCGTTACCGGGCCAGCCTGCTCAGCGAGGTGAGCGCGCGAGAGAGCGCCCGGGCAGGACCTCCAGGCCGGCCGGCTGTGTGCCCCTGGCTGGGTCCCAGGGTATCTGGGGGGTGGGGTGGGGGGCATGCGGGGCTTGACTTTCCGCCTGCCCCGCTCCCTCGCTCCCTCGTGGCTCCTTCTCCACTTGACCCGCCCTTCCATCCTGACCCATCCCTTCTTCTAACCCCATCCACCTGCAGGGTCGTCCTCCTCATGCCCTGCCCTTCCTGTCGGGCTCCTCCACCCAGCTCCACCCTTCTTCAGGCGCTGCTGCCGCCTGCCTCCGGCTCCCACCCTGCGCCTCCCTCCCGACCCCGCCCCTCCCCGCCCCTCCCCCGCCCCTCCTCCTCCGGCCTCCTCCTGCTCCACTCTCCGCCTGTCCCGCCCCTTCCTTCTGGCCCGCCCCTAACTCCTACCCTGCCCTCTTCCCACCCCGCCTCATGCCAAGCCCCACCTCGGGGAACAGTTGCTGGCCGCACGAGGCGCGTTGGGGCAGTTTTGGCAGCTTTGACATGGCCCAAGGCCGCTCTGGTGGCTCTTGCCACATGGTGGTGACCGAGGCCCAGGGGCTGGGCATGAGGGGCAGAGGTCCAGCTGGTGCCCTGAAGAGGGAGCCTTCTTTTTCATGTCTCCTTGGGATTCTGATCTGAGTTTCTCAACAGCCTCATTTAAAAACTGGGGACCATGGGGCACCTGGGTGGCTCAGTCGTTAAGCGTCTGCCTTCGGCTCAGGGCGTGATCCCAGAGTCCTCTGGTGGGAGCCTGCTTTTTACGCTCCCATTCCCCCTGCTTGTGTTCCCTCTCTCGCAGGCTGTCTCTGTCAAATAAATAAATAAAATATCTTAAAAAAAAAAAAAAAAAAAACTGGGGACCGGAGGCCCGGGGCAGGGCGGGGCTCACCAAGGCCCTGCAGCCGGTCTGGTGGGTGGGAGACTCAGAAGGACCAAGTCGCTGATCCCTGGGCAGAGCCTAAGTCTCCGTGCGCTTTGAATTCTCTCCACCCCGCCACATCATGTGCCTGGGGCACACAGGAGGCCTTCCTCCCTGCAGCCGCGCATGGCGGCCCAGACAGGTATAGCCCCTACCCGAGGTGAACGCCAGCAAGGATCCATCCTTTCAGGGCTCCAGCTGCACTGCAGTGGTTTGGCCACACCTGGGTGAAGTGGGGGTTGCTCCCGTCTACTCACTGGCCCTAAGGTCCGTGCGTCCCCCGGCTCCCCCAGGCTTCAAGGAGACCGCCTTTCTCTATGCCATCTCGTCGGCCGGCCTGACGCACGCGCTGGCCAAGGCGTGCAGCGCGGGCCGCATGGAGCGCTGCACGTGCGACGAGGCCCCCGACCTGGAGAACCGCGAGGCCTGGCAGTGGGGTGGCTGCGGGGATAACCTCAAGTACAGCAGCAAGTTCGTCAAGGAGTTCCTGGGCCGGCGGTCGAACAAAGACTTGCGAGCCCGCGTGGACTTCCACAACAACCTCGTGGGTGTGAAGGCAAGCGGGGCGGGGCGCGCGCGGAGGGCTGTCAGTGGGGGTGGGGCTCTGGTACCAGCCAGGTCCTCGAGTCCTCCTGCCTGGCAGGCTCGTTGTCTTACAGGGATGACCGGGTGCCGCCATGGTCTTCCGTGGGATGGGGGTGGGGGTGGAAGCCCTTTGGCTGGGCCCTTCTGGGGGCTGCTGGCTGCAGGTGGGCTGGGTCTGGGGGTGCCTGGCTCTCCGCCATCCTCCACCCTCCCTGCAGCCCCTCAGCTCCCCCGCCCACACCAACAGAGGAGGCATGGGGGTCGTCACCCACACTGTGGACAGAACACCCGCCCCGTGGTCCCTATACAGCCCGACCACCAAACATCCCCTGAGGCTCTGCCGGGCGGTGGGATGGTCAGGGGCTCTGGGTGCTCACCAGGCAGCCCCCGGGATGTGGAGCCCCAGCCTGGGAGGCAGTGAGGTAATTAGAGCCAGCCCTGCTCTGAGCCCCTCTTTATTGAGAAACCAGAGTTCTGAGTCCCACACTTATTAAAGAATCAATTTTCCCCCTTTTTCTTCGGAGCCCTTGTCCCTTCCTCTGCCCTCCGGGGAGGGCCAGGAGCAGATTAAATCCCCAAGGCGAGGCTACTTCTTTTCTTTGGAGTTCTCTCCTTTGTAAGCTATTAATGAAAAGTCAGAATATGGAAAGTGCTCCATTAGCTCTGCGGGGCCTGGGTAAGCAGCACTTTAATTAAATTTGTCCGGGTTTCTCAGCAAAGTGTCATTAAATGTGACTCTTCTATTGCCTGGCTAGAGGGCAGCTACATTTCCTAATCCCCCTCAAGCCAGCCGGCCCTCCCTGGGGGCAGCGTGGGAGCTCAGGGCCTGTCTCAGGATGGGGCCAATGGGGAGGGCCTCCCCTCTCTGCTGCCGGGGACCCCGGTGTGGGTGGTCAGGCAGGAGGCCCCTCAGGGCGGCCGTGTGTGTGTGTGTGTGTGTGTGTGTGTGTGTGTATGTAGTTGGGGGTACCGTTCCTCCCCTCTGGGGCCGACCCGGAGGGTCCAGTGGCCAGTCCTGCCAAGTGGGCAAGCTAACTCACTTGTCTTCACTTCTCCAGGAAGCAGGCTGCTGAGACCAGACTGGGAGGCCGTGGTGGGGTGTTGACAGCGGGGCGACAGGGGGGTGTGCTCAGTGCCTGCAGAGGGCAGCCCCGGATGCAGGGAGGGACTGTCTCCACAGGAGGCCTCTACTCTGGAGGCCATGGTACTGGATGTGGGACTTCTGTCCTGGGCCACCTGTGGCTTGGAGGAGAGAGGGACAGGCGCATGAGCTGGGGAGCCTGGGTGGTGGGCAATGGTGATCCCCAGGCTGGGCATGGGTCTGGGGGAGACGTGAGGTTGGGTCATCTGTAGGGGCTGTTCCCGGCCTCACAGCGTGGCCCTCATGCCCAGCTCCCCTCCACCCCCCCAGGTAATCAAGGCTGGGGTGGAGACCACGTGCAAGTGCCACGGTGTGTCGGGCTCCTGTACCGTGCGGACATGCTGGCGGCAGCTGGCTCCCTTCCACGAGGTGGGCAAGCGCCTGAAACACAAGTATGAGACGGCACTCAAGGTGGGCAGCACCACCAACGAGGCCACCGGTGAGGCCGGTGCCATCTCCCCGCCTCGGGGCCGGGCAGCAGGGACAGGCGGCAGCGACCCACTGCCCCGCACACCAGAGCTTGTGCACCTGGATGACTCGCCCAGTTTCTGCCTGGCCAGCCGCTTCTCCCCAGGCACTGCCGGCCGCAGGTGCCACCGGGAGAAGAACTGTGAGAGCATCTGCTGTGGGCGTGGCCACAACACACAGAGTCGGGTGGTGACTCGGCCCTGCCAGTGCCAGGTTCGCTGGTGCTGCTACGTGGAGTGCAGGCAGTGCACACAGCGCGAGGAGGTCTATACCTGCAAGGGCTGAGCCCCTGGTCCGGCCCAGCTGCTGCAGGGTAGAGGCAGTGCGTGCAGCGCGAGGGGTCTACACCTGCAGGGGCTGAGCCCCTGGGCTGGGGCCCCCGGCACACTTGGCACATGGTAGCGGGAGCCTGGGGATTGGCTGGCTTGGCTGTCTCTGCCCCTTTGTCCCCCCTCGCAAAGACCCAGAGGCAGGAGGTGGCCCTGGTCTGGCCCCTGTGTCCCCTCTGTCCGTCCCCACCCACATGACCTGAGAGCATTGTACAATGCTTTCCAAGCTCTGTCCATCCCTAAGAGGCCAGTTCCTGCGGAGCGGCGGCCCTCCCTGCTCTGGGCTCCGTCGGAGGAGCAGCAGGCGCACCTTTGTGACCACACAGGGTCCCTGTGCGGCCGCCTGTGGGCTGTCCTGCTCCAGCACTGGCGTAGAGAGTCAAACCACTAGGAGAGAGACAGCCCAGCCGCCCAGCTGTGTGGGGGTCACTGCCGTCCCCTCTGACATGGAGCACTTCTCTCGGGAGTGATAGCGGTGACTTTTAAATTATTTTTATTTAACTAATATATAATTATTATTTGTCCATCCCTGCCCTGCCTCAGGCTGCAGCTTCCCCTACTCTCGGTAGAGCCCAGTCTGGAGGGCCCCTTTCCTCCCCTCCCCTCCACGTCCCCTCCTAACCTCTTTGCCTGATCTGCTTTGTCATTTGAAACCACTAAATCAAGAGGGATGTTGCTGTTGTTGTTTTTAAAGTAGTAAAGCAGGTTATGTCTGGCCACTGCCCTCAGGGCTTCTGGAAGCCAGGTCCCTGTAGCCCAAGCCAGCTGCCCCCGCTGAGACTTTCTTGGGAGGTGGGTGGACCCGGCTCTGGGCGACTTTGGTTGGGCAGCCCTGCACTCCAGGCCCTTCTGTGTAGGTTTGGAGGCCACGGGTGGCCTGGCCGAGGGTGACCTGCCCTCCCCCCAGGGGTGGGCATGGCAGAGGGGAAGGGCCAGCCCCTTGGAGGGGTCCTTTCGTAGCTTCCTTTGTGTTGCTGCGGGAGGAGGCAAAGCTGAGGACGGAGGTGGATGGTGAAAATCTGGGGCTAGGATTTGACAAACGGTAGGCTGTTCTCCTTGGCCATGCTATCGTCTTTGCAGGGAAGAAAAACAGATGGGCTACACTGACCTGGTTTGGTTTGAGTGTGTGTGCATGTGTGTGCATGTGTGCATGTGTGCACGAATGCACTTTGCATGTCGACGCGTGTGTTGTGTGCATGTGTGTGAGCACGTGTCACATGTGTGCATGAGTGTGCCTGTGAGTACATGGGTGCATATGTGCTGTGTGCTGTATGCACATGTGTGAGCGTGTTGTGTATGTGTGCAAACGTGTACACGTGTGCACGTGTGGTTGTGTGTGCATGAGTGTGTGTGATGTGCGTGCATGCATGTGGGTGAGCAGGTGTCCCAGTGTGTCTGTGGTGTGTGTGCATATTCGCGCTGCGTTGGCATGGTCAGTGGTCATCTGGGGCGTGGCCTCTGCCCAGGGCCCTTCCTCCACATGAGGCTGTCCTTCCCACATTGGTGTGAACAGCAGCCTTGTCTCCTAGGTCCTCTGGCTCTGGGCCTGTCCCGCTCGGCTCTGTGGCTGTGCTCTGGGGCGGCACAGTGCTGGGTAGCAGTGCAGACACGGGAACTACTGAGTGAGGGGGTTCCTTGGGGTCCCGTCGGCTCCAGGGACCCTGGGGACTGTGTTTTTAGAAGAAAACCTATTTATATCGATGTGGGTCTCTTTGTCCCTCTTTTATAGTGTAAATAGTAAAGTCTATTCTGTGGTTCCGAGAACACCCCCGTGAATAACTACGTACTGACAGGGTGGGGGCCGGGGCCCAGAGCAGGTGGAGCGAGCCACACCCCCAGGACAAGACTGTAGCTCAGTCACTACTGGGTCTGCAAAGGCAGCGCGTCGGAGGAAGGATCTTCTTTTAATCAGATACCACATTTAGCTTTATGTCATAAATATAAAGGAAAGTATTTTTTGAAACAAGGCAGACTGAAAACGTCTGCTGGCTGGTTTGTTTATATATAAATATATATCAGAATATCTTGCTAAGGGAAGAAGCAACTCCTCCTGACAGAGCCTCTCACTAGCCTGCTTCTCTTCCGTGTGGGGGAGAGCCTCTAGAAGAAACTGTGTTCTGTGGCAGGGCACAGGGCCCTGGGGTCAGCCTCTCTGGCAAAGGGAGGAGGCCACAGGGAGGAGCCACGCGGAGGGCCAGGCAGGTCCCGGCCACCTGTTCCCCGCCAGCCACACAGACGTGGACTCCTGGCTTGGTTCGGCCAGGTCCGGGCAGGGCGGGAGGAGAGGGGCATTCACACATGAGAACTCTCGCCTCTGTGCAGAGTCTCGGAGTCTCGTGCGAGCCTATCGATTTCTCTACCTCATCTGTATAGCGAGTAGGTGTGTACTCGAGTGACTTGGAGAATGTATTTATTTAACAGCTTTGTGTAACAGAACAGAAACAAAATGGACACTAAATAAATGTATTTTAAATTATAGCCCCTTCTGAGTCTGCTGCCTTCAGAGGGGTTCTGGATGACCTGAGGGAGGAGTGTGTGAGGGAGGATGGGTTGAGGGAGGAGGGCCTGAGGGAGGAGTGCATGAGGGAGGAGTGTGTGAGGGAGGATGGGCTGAGGGAGGAGGGCCTGAGGGAGGAGTGTGTGAGGGAGGAGTATCTCAGGGAGGAATGTGTGAGGGGAGAGTGTGTGAGGGAGGAGAGCCTGAGGGAGGAGTGTGTGAGGGAGGAGGGCCTGAGGGAGGAGTGTGTGAGGGAGGAGTGTCTCAGGGAGGAGTGTGTGAGGGAGGAGTGTGTGAGGAAGGAGGGCCTGAGGGAGGAGTGTGTGAGGGAGGAGTGTCTCAGGGAGGAGTGTGTGAGGGAGGAGTGTGTGAGGGAGGAGTGTGTGAGGGAGGAGAGCCTGAGGGAGGAGTGTGTGAGGAAGGAGGGCCTGAGGGAGGAGTGTGTGAGGGAGGAGTGTCTCAGGGAGGAGTGTGTGAGGGAGGAGTGTGTGAGGAAGGAGGGCTTGAGGGAGGAGTGTCTCAGGGAGGAGTGTGTGAGGGAGGAGTGTGTGAGGAAGGAGGGCCTGAGGGAGGAGTGTCTCAGGGAGGAGTGTGTGAGGGAGGAGTGTGTGAGGGAGGAATGTGTGAGGAAGGAGTGTCTCAGGGAGGAATGTGTGAGGGGAGAGTGTGTGAGGGAGGAGGGCCTGAGGGAGGAGGGCCTGAGGGAGGAGTGTATGAGGGAGGAGTGTGTGAGGGAGGAGGGCCTGAGGGAGGAGTGTGTGAGGGAGGAGTGTGTGAGGGAGGAGGGCCTGAGGGAGGAGTGTGTGAGGAAGGAGGGCCTAGGGATGAGTGTGTGAGGGAGGAGTGTCTCAGGGAGGAGGGCCTGAGGGAGGAGTGTGTGAGGGAGGAGTGTGTGAGGGAGGAGTGTCTCAGGGAAAACTGTGTGAGGGAGGAGTGTGTGAGGAAGGAGGGCCTGAGGGAGGAGTGTGTGAGGGAGGAGTGTGTGAGGAAGGAGGGCCTGAGGGAGGAATGTGTGAGGGAGCAGTGTCTCAGGGAGGAGTGTGTGAGGGAGGAGTGTGTGAGGAAGGAGGGCTTGAGGGAGGAGTGTCTCAGGGAGGAGTGTGTGAGGGAGGAGTGTATGAGGGAGGAGGGCCTGAGGAGGGCCTGAGGGAGGAGGGCCTGAGGGAGGAGTGTTTGAGGGAGGAGGGCCTGAGGGGGGAGGAGGACGGGGGTGGGGGAGGAGGTGTAGGCTTTAGGAGCAGGAAGTCCCTTGCTGGCCAAGCACCACCCAGCCCGCTGCAGAGGTGTAAGGGGTGCTCTGTCCCTGTTCATGCATGGAGAGGCTGCACCTCTCTTGTGCAGAGGCCCCCGTCCGAGGTCCCATGGGTCTGCTGACATGCTGACTAGTGGTGCTGGGGCCCCTTTGTGTCCTGCTCCTTCCAACTGAGTCCCTGTTCCCAGCACACCCTGCAGGCTCTCTTGTCTGCCCAGCGGGCCGGGCAAGGCCCCGTCCCACGTCTCCCTGGAGCCTCTGTGTGAGTGTCCAGGGGCAAAAGGCCAGCAACAGGGCTTCCTGTGAGGGCTTCCAGCAACAGGAATTTCTCTCCCATGTCTGGAGGCCTGAAGATCAAGCTGTGGGCTGGGCCTCACTTTGTCCAGAGGCTCCAGGGAAGGGGCCTTCCTGCCTCTCCCCAATGCTGGAGCCCTAGGAAGTCCTGGGCTCATGGGTGCTCCACCCCAACCTCCACCTCCATCTCCCCCCCCCCCCCCGTCCCTTGCTGGACACCTGTCACGGAACATAGGACCCAGAGACTATCCAGATGCTTTTGTCTTGGCATCATTAATCACAGCTGCAAAGACCCATTTCCAAATAAGATTACATCCTGACGGTAAGGTGGGTGTGAACTTGGTGGGTGCATGGTGGGGGTGGGTGGGGGGAATGCAGGATAAAGGCCGATCCCTGGTGGGCAAAGGAGTGTGCTCTCTGCCGGGGGGGGGGTGCTGGGATGGGCTGGACAAAGAGTTTACCTCCTTCTCTTTGTGGGGCAACTCTTCCCTCCTCACCTCAAGCCCCATGTCCTTTGGGGGACAGTGAGGAGAGCCTTTGGGCTCTGGAGGGACAGGCCTGTCTCTCCATGCACTGGGCCTCTGACTCAGCCACCCTTCCCCTGCCCTGTAGGGAGGTGACCCCATGTGTGTGACGACCACAGCTCTCCTTCCCTTGCTCTGAGCCTGGTTCTTCCTGCCTTATCCCAGCCTGGATCTCTGACAAGGCCCGTCCACTTCTCTGGCCGCCTGCTGAGTCTGGGGACTTTCAGACATAACATGCCCCGCCCCTCTGCTGGCCTCTGTCTTCCTTTGAGCTCACCTTGTGTGACCCCTATGGCTGTGACAGGCCTTGCTGGACCCCTGTGGTCCGTTTCCTGGGAGATTGCTTCTCTGCCACCTTGGTTTTCATCTGTGCCCCCAGAGCTCCAGGGACAGGGATTGCCACCTGAGGGATGTGGGATGATCTGTCCAATCCTGGTGCTCAAGCAGAAGGGTCATGGCTCCTCCCCTCTTGCTCCACGGACACCCCCAGTAAGAAGAGGCAAGGGCACTGGCTGGTCTCAGACCTTCTGCCAGGCTGCAGGTGAGGCTCCTCAGCTGGGGACTGAGCTCTGCAGGTGAGGTATGGGGAAGACAGCACCGCTGAGGGGACCTGGGGCATCCCATAACCTGGGGGGCCCCAGGAGCAGCACAGTGGGGAAACCAAGGCCTTCTCCCCAAGCTCTGACATGGAGCTGTAGGCAGGGAGCCCCAGCCTCTGCATCTGGGAAGGAGGGGACTGCAAATGGCCCAGGCAGGGAGCTGGAGGCCTGAATGGGGACATTCTTCCTGTAGCTGAAACCAACCCCAGTGCACGTGGCA
>NW_024426663.1:89093044-89113590 GCF_017311325.1 Ursus maritimus
CCTGTGCACAGCCTCTCTCCACAGCAGACCCTGCCCCAGGCCAGGAGCCCTATCTGGACGCCTGGGTCTCCCGTGTACCTTGGGCTCCAGGCACAGTGGCTGTGCTCTGTGCCTCTGGCTAGTCTTGCATGCGCTTGTGTCTGTGTGTGTGCGTGTGCGACTGTGTGTGTTAGCACTGTGAGCGTGCAGTGCTGGGCTGCATGCTCCCCCTTTTCAGCCACCTGCCTTGCTCAGTGACTGGCGACTGTGGTCTCCCCCACCCCATCTCTGGCCTCCTCCAGCTGACAAGCTCCTTCTAGTCCAGCCCAGAGCCCCAGGTAGAAGGCCTGGCCAGTCTGACCACACCAGCCAGGTGGGTAGAGACACGTTGGAGGCTGCAAGGTACTTCCTGCCCGCCAGGAGGCCCAGGAAGTTCCAGAGGACAGGCATCCCTGCGGCTTGCTGGCAGGGCCACCTGGGGTGAGGATGGCCAAAGCAGAGGAGCCCACAGGGCCCAGGGCTCCAGCTGGGAGGCTGCTCAAAGCCACTCCCAGCACGCACGCTGGCCCGAGGTGGTGCTGTGGGGCTGTTCACAGGTGCGGAGGCAGCTCAGGACACACAGGTGGCCCAAGGCAAGTCAGGACTGTGGCCCAGCCTGGCCCTATGGGGGGGGGTGCGGGAGGCAGGAGATGGCTGGGGGATTAGGTAAGAAGGACCAGTTAGGTAATGTCTCAGACGGGAAAGGTATTCAGCTGGATTCCGCCTGCTTTCCAGGCTGACTTCAGAGACCGAGGATGAGGTGGAGAAGGGGGAGGAGGGGGAAGAGGAGAGGGAGGAGGAAAGAGAGAAGGAAGAAGAGGAGGAGGGTGGGAAGGTGAAGAGGAGGGAGGGGAAGGAAGGGGAAATGGAGGGGAAGAGGGGAAGGAGGGGGAGAAGGAAGAGTAGGAAGATGGAGGGGAAGAAGGGGAGAGGGAGGAGGAAGAGGAGAGGAGGTGAGGAGGGGAGAGTAGAAAAGGAGGCTAGCGCCTGGACAGGCCACAGCAGGGGGCCAGGGGTGGGGGGTGCCCTGGGACCTTTGGGACCATGGGAAGAAAGGCTAGGTGGGACCTAGGCAGGCTGCACAAAGCAGGTGTTCCAGGAGCAGCCCCTGAGAGATAGAAGAATGAAGCCACCCTGGAGGGCCGAGGGCCCAGAACATGGAGGTGCTGAACCCTTGGAGGCTGTGAGCAGGTTGGGGTCACTCTAGGCCCATCCCAGCAGGCACACCGGCCCCAT
Organism: Ursus maritimus; assembly: GCF_017311325.1. Lineage (NCBI taxonomy): Eukaryota > Metazoa > Chordata > Mammalia > Carnivora > Ursidae > Ursus > Ursus maritimus. Next base: position 89,094,299 of record NW_024426663.1, read on the forward strand.
TATGGACCCAGTTCTGGGGGGGCCTTTGTGTCCATGGCCTGAGCCAGCCCCATCCCTCCTGAGATGGCCTCCATGGGAGGGATGGACAGTGTGGTAGGCTGGCATTCTGATGCCCTGGACCTGCCTCTTGCTTCTTGGCTCCTCATCCTTTTGCTGTCTCTACCCCCTTCCTCTCAGGGCCTCTCACCTGTGATGCACCTCCCCACCTGGGTGGCTGTGGCCCCACCCCTGCCTGGCCACTATGCTCTGTCTGGAAGCAGCCATGCCCTCTGAGCCCTCCCCATTCATGGCCCAGAAATTTCTTTTCTGGAATGGAACCCTCTCAGCCCACTGTCCAGCACACAGGTGGTGGGGCTGACCCCCAGGCACAGGAGACACCGGGCAGAGTGGGATGGGGCTCTGGGCTTGGGGTCCCCTGCCACCCGATCTCCTAGGCTGAGGGAGACCCCAGTCTGGGGGCAAGTGTTCTGGTTCTGCATGGTCTTGCCTCAGTTTCCCTGTGCATACCTTGGATGTGGGAATAATGGTCATGGTTGCTTCCTGACAGCCTGGGATTCTGCACTGGGCCAGGCTCTGGGGCCAAGTTTGAGGTGGACCCGGGGGTTCAGGGGCACCTTCATGTCCTATACCAGCATAGCCCCTTGGACAGAGTGGAAGAGGGGTCTAGCAGGTTGCCACAGAAACAAGACCAAACAAATACTCCCCACCCCATCCCGCCTAGGCCTCACGGGGGCCCTGTGGCACGCCTCATCTGCCCACCAGCCTTGTGCTGTGGGGGGTCCCGTGCTGGCAGGGGAGCTGCAGCATCCCATGTTTGTGTTGGGCTCTTGTCCATGGAAACGGCTAGAGCTGGGGGGAGGGGGGAGAGCAGAGCCCAGAGGCTCCTGCTGTGGTTATTAGCTGGGCAGGGAGAGGAGGGGGAGGAGGTGGGGAGGTGGGGGAGGAGCTTGGGGGGGGAGGAGGAGGACAGGGAGGGAGGTGAAGAACAGAGGAGGAGAGAAGAGGGGGAAGGCAGAGGAGGAGGGGGAGGAAGGGAGGGCAGGGGGAGGGCAGGGGAGGGAGGTGGAGAAGGAGGAGGAGGGGGAGGAGGGGGAAGGGAAGAGGGGAGGGAAAGAGGGGGAGGAGGAGGAGGGCAGAGGAGGGAGGAAGAGGGAGGGAGAAGAGAAGGGGAAGAGGAAGAGAGGGGGAGGGGAAGGCAGAGGAGGGGGAGGGGAAAAGAGGGGGAGGGGAGGGCAGAGGAGGGAGGAAGAGGGGAAGGGCAGAGGAGGAGGGGGAGGAAGGGAGGGCAGGGGAGGGAGGTGGAGAAGGAGGAGAAGGGGGAGGAGGGGGAAGGGAAGAGGAGAGAGAAAGAGGGAGGGGGAAGAGAAGGGGAGGGGAAGGGGGGACCGAAGGGTGAAGGGCAGAGGAGGGAAGAAGAGGGGGAGGAGGAGAGAGGGCCCTCCAACCCCCAGGCCCTGCATCTTTAACCAGATTCGCCCTTTGATAACTTTGTTTTCTGTCTCTGGGAACATAGGCGTCAATCTTTACCCTTGAGAGTATGGTAGAGACATCCCAGCCCCTCACCTGGGCAGGACCCAGCGGGTCTTCCCGTAACACAGGCGCTCACCCACAGGACAAGGCCACACTGCCAAGGACATGTTTTGGGCCTTCATTTCCTGTCCCCTTCATTTGGGACAGGGTCAAGTATGCCTCTGTTGGCCCCTTCGGGATGCCCAGGTGGGTCCCTGGTGCAGGCGTTCACTGCGTTTCCTTTGTGCTGTCCTCTGACCGGTGAGCGGCCACCCCGAGGCTAGTGGTCCCAGCACGCGTGGGTGCTCTGCTCCACCAGTGCTTACCCCAGTGCGAGGGGATTTCCTAATTGTATAGCCCGCTGCGTTTCCTCCCTGTGTGTCCCGTGAAGAGCACTCCCTGCTGGACTTGGGTGCCCTGCTCACTGCTGCCGAGGCCATGTGGGTTCTTGTGACCGGGCCACACTGTTCTCCTCTGTGGGCTTGCGTTCATGTCTCTGAACTGGGCGGGGAGGACACCTCCACGTGGGCACCTCTGTCCTGCCGTCAGTCTGGGCAGCACCCCCGCTCCCTGGATCTCAGGGGTTTAGACGGAAGCCAAAGTGTTCACAGAATCGCTCTTGGAAGATGCACTGGAAAATGACACTGGAAGAAGTAGAAACAATTCAGGGCCCAGAAGGGAGTCTTAAAAGGAGCTCTTTTGCGTCTTTAGAAAGACAAGTGAAGGAATTATGAGCAGCAAGAATAGAACGTACAGAAAGAAGACAATAAAAACCAAAGTGAATGGTCAGAAGTGAAAATATGGCTAGGGAAGTAAAAACTTCTCTTTGGCAAAAATTGGAAAGATAAAGCCCAAGAAATGTAGTGCAAGGCCACTTCACCGTGGCCATCTCCCCACCCTGGTGGCCCCCTGACAGTTTTGGCCACGAGGTGTAGTGATAATACCCTTGTCTAAGAACACAGAGTTTGCCAGGAGAAGGCTCACTGGCTGGGCACTGCCGGTTTCCACCCCTTCCTGCCTGGAACAGAAGCTCAGGGAGCAAGGACACGGAGGCCACCACGAGGGATGACGGAGCAGAAGTAGAGAAGGCTGGGGTCCCCAGGGACCCTGTAGGGCTCCTCCATTCCTGTTGTGTGTGTCTGATTTAAAACAAGGAGCCTGTGTCTGCGTTAAGACCCCCTTGGTTGAGTTTTGTTTTCCGCCGTCCAGAGCATTCCTGTGGGCAGTGGACCCTGAGGATCAGACGGACATTGGATGCGGTCAGCAGTGTGGGTGCCCCAGGCCTGAAGGACAGTCCTTTCCAACCCAGCTGGCACAGAAAACCAGAACGGAGGCATTTGGGGCAGGCAAGTTCTAGGAAGTTCACTTCCGTTCCATGCCCTTTCTGGAGAATTCACAGAGCAGTTCAGGGGTGCAGAGGGAGCCCTGGGAGGACAGGGGTGGGGGCAGGGGGCCCATGGGCATGGGGAGGGAGAGGGGCCAGGAACAGGGAAAGGGGCAGGCACCCCACGCCAGTGAGATCCAGCACCTGTGGGTCCTCCTGGAAAACCATATGTGTCTCCTGGCGATCAGATCCCGTCACTGGAAAGATGAATCCAAATACAGAGCTTGGAGTGGAGATGTTTGGGGTAGAAGGCCTTACGGACAGGAGGCTAAACCCTGGGGGAGCGTGGGGGAGTCCTGCTGACACCCGTGCTGGCTGGTGGGCACACCCAACCTCCTCCTCCCCAGGTCCCCAGGCTGGCTTTCCCTCACCCCAGCTATCTTTAGTGTTGGAACTTCATCCCAAGTTCAGCAAGTAAGTCCCCGGCTTCCCCCCACTCCTCCTCTCCCTCTCCTGTATCCCCCTCCTCCTCCCCCTCCCTTTCCCTTCCCCTTCTTCCCTCTCCCTCTCCTCCTCCACATCTCCTTTCCTCCCTCCCTCCTCCTTCCCCTCGTCTCTCCTCCCTCCTGTCCTTCCTCCTCCCCCTCCCTTGTCCTCCCCTCTCCCTTCCTCCCTCCCTCCATCCTTCTTCCTTCCTCCTTCCCCTCCAGGATTCCAAGGAAATCATTTTCCAGGTAATGCTGCTGAGGTAAAGCCGCTCGTTAGACTCTAGGCAGTTCTGCATGTTGACCCCTGGGTGGTGTGTGATGGCTGGAGTGCACTGACGAAACCCCTCCCTGCTCACAGGCTTGCTTCTGGGGGACGAGTGTGGGGGGGGACGAGTGTGGGGGGGACGAGTGTGGGGGACGAGTGTGGGGGGACGAGTGTGGGGGGGACGAGTGTGGGGGGACGAGTGTGGGGGGGGACGAGTGTGGGGGGGACGAGTGGGGGGGGGACGAGTGGGGGGGGGACGAGTGTGGGGCCTTGCCCCACTCTGCTTAACATGTACATCCTGACTGATTTTCATTCTGTTTCAGCTCTTTCACAAGTCATTCTGCATGTGAGGGAGGGAGGGCAGGGGTGCACCCCTCCCCCCGGGGGACAGGGTGTGGGGTGCCTCACTCACTCACTCAGACAGAATCTGTCAGCTTCAGGGAGGAAACAGCACTTGTGAAGAGCTGTGAACCCTCCGTGGGACGAGAAGCCGTAAGGAGAAAACAGACTGCTGACCCAGTCATATCAGGGGATTTTCTGCTGGCGACCACGGCCACAGCAAGTGGACAGGACGCCTCCCATGTCTGCCCACGGCCAACTCCTGCCAGTGGCCAGAAACACCCCTCTGAACAGGACCCTGCAGATGCATCCCCAAGGAGGGCCTCACGGGGCCTGCGCCTGGAGTTGGAGGGCGGCTCGCTCCCAGACCCTGACCAGCGACCAGACAGCAACGGGGCTTGTCCAGAGCAGCCCTGGGAGGAGCAGGTCAGGTGCAGAAGGAGATCCGAACGTGGTGCTGCTCAGGGAAGTTACAGTGCACAGATGGGCGAGAAGAGCCGTGCCTGTGTCCAGCACAAACTCCGCAGAGGGGCCCCTGGAGGCAGGATTGTGGGGAGGGCACCCTCGCTATCTGCAGTGTTGTGGGTGAGTGGGAGCAAGAGAGCGGGAGAGAGCCCCCCCCTCCCCGGGGGGAGCGGGGCAGGCTGAGCCTCTCCCTGGCCCAGGACTCTGACCGCTGCGCACCACCAGGGCTGCCTGCCGCGCCACCTGGCTGTCCAGCTGCAAACAGAGGAGCTGTGTTGAGGCCCCATGAGAGTGCTGGGAGCAGGGCAGCAGGGTGTCCACAGAGAGGTCGTAAGGCAGACGTGGAGGTGCAAGGGACGGGGGCCTGGTGGGCAGGAAGGAAAGGGCCACAGGCAGTACCCCTGGGATTCCAGGACAGCCTCTGCTGTGGCCAGGTGCAGGTGGCCAGCAGGGTCCACTGTTTGGGGAGCCGCGGGTGGGCCTGGAAAAGCCCTTTCCCCCCACTGGCAGGGTCCTTCTCTGAGGCAAGTCCCCCAGAGGCGTCCCCTGTGTACCCCATCCAGAGCACAGCCAAGTCAGGCCGTGGGGGCCCTACCTCGCAGGCTGGAGCCGGTCAAGGGGGAAGGCTGCTGCAGGCCCTCCCCACATGGCACACACAGCCCACAGTGTCCCGGTCACCGTATGCTGGACTGCTCGAGGTGACTGCAGAGGTGTCCTCTGAGCCTGGACCCGAGGCCCGAGGGGCCCACAGCTGTGTCACATAAGCCACCCCCTGACGTCCAGGTGACGGGTGAGAGGAGTGGGGGTTTCCTCAGTGAGGCTGGGGCATAGGTGCCCGGTGAGTGACCTGGTCCCCGTAAGTCAAAGGCTGTCTGTCGGGAGGCAGGTGGAGGGCAGTGGGACATCTGGGCTGGCCCAGGGAGTCACGCGTGTGAGTGCGTTCGAGCCTGTGTGAGAGTGTGTACGTGTGAGTGTGTGAGGGCTGACATGGCTCAGAGGGACACGGGACATGGGGACACGGACGTGGGGCTGGAGGTGCTCTCAAGCAGTGGGTCACTTGGGATCTGGAAATCTGCATGTCCTGGGCAGCGGGACCAGGATTTGGAAGGTGGGGTTGGGGCCATGCCCTTTGGGTGACCCTGGGAGATGATGGGGAGATTCAGGGCTGTGAGCTCAGGGACCCCACACAGGCTGGAGCGTCCTTGCAAGGGAGCGGCGGCGATCCTGGGGGACAGGTGGGGCCTCAGTGTCACCGTGACTGTTTTTTGGGGTGGCTTGTGACTCTGCATCTGGACCCCCAGCCCTGGTGCTCTGGGGCACACAATCCCGCAACCCCTTGAGGCTGAAGCCTGGTCTCTGTGGGGCAGGTGACACTCTCATGGAGCCCTGGAGAGGAACGGAGCTCCCCGAAGGTCACACGGCAGGTGGGGGGGTGGGGGATGGTGGCCGGTGGCAGCTGTCCTGCTGATAGCCAGTGATGTTTATGTTGCCCCGGGTGTGTGTGGGAGGTAGTTTCCACGCTAAATAGCTCACCAGGGCCACATATGACGAACCCACGAACGTGAGGACGACGCGGGGGCTGTAAAGGTTTTATTACACGGTGTCTGGGCCTGCGCGGTCCTCCCCTGGCTGCCGCCCACCGGGTCTGATTTCTGCCAAGTATGTGAGTCGTCATGCTGGGGAATGTCTCAGCGGCCGAGGTCGGGCTGGATTCCTGTGTCCCTGCAGGGCAGGGCCGGGGGCTGCTGCTGAGAGGGGTTCACTAGGGCGGGGGGGGGGCAGGTACACAGTGGTGCTCAGTGCATGCTCCTAGGTGGGGTAGACTCAGAGAACACAGGCAGGGCCTGGGGAAGCCAGCCCTCCTGGAGGTGGGGGGCAGCTGTGTGAGCTGCTCAGCGCCCCCCGACCCCCCTTCGTGAAAGGAAGGCTGAGGGCAGCCGACAGCACCCAGGAGGGGTGCCTCCCAGGGGTCTCGCCAGGTGCCCTGCCTGCTCTGTGCAAGAGGCTGGGTGGCAGCCTGTGGCAGAGACGCCTCCCAGGCCGGCTGTGTGTGGGGGCCAGCCAGGCCTATCCCTGCAGCCCCCATCTCTGCTGTGGGCCCAGCTTTGCAGCCGCTGTGGTCCAGGGTGTCAGGAGGGCCATTCCCAGCCTTGAGGCGGAAGGTTCTTGCACAGCTGGGGCTTGGCCTGGATTGGGGACACGCTCCAGTGGGCGCTGGGAATGCAGGGCCTGCCTGGGGTGTGCTGGCTGAGTCCTGCTCCTCCTCAGGCCCCGAGGGTGGGAGCCGCCCGGCGGCCAAGCCGAGGTCACAGCCTGGAAAGGGCTTGGTTTCTGGCTCAGGGAAGTATCTGGACCAGCCAGCTCTTCTGATCGCAGCCAGAACTCCCGACCAGACCCCAGAGCAGGGCCATGACCTTGAGCAGAGCCCAGGACAGGGCCATGATCCCTAGACCAGATCCCAGAGCAGGGTCACGATCTCCAGACCAGACCCCAGGGCAGGGTCAGAGGGGGCAGCCAGAGAACAAGCAGCTTCCTCCCACCCGACCTCTTCCAGGGGTCAGCCAGCTTGGCCCAGAGGGAGCTGCGTGCCCTCATCTGCAGCCCCCATTGGGCCTTTCTCCTGGGCACCCCTACCCTCCACCACCTATTGGTCTCCACAACCTCTCCCCAATGCGGGGGGGCTGCCCCTTCCACCCTGGCTGGAACTTCAGGCTTGCCCTGATGCTCTGGCCCCGTGGCCACTGTCCCCTCCTTTCCTGTGGCCCACACCCCTTCATGGGCTCTGAACTCTGCTCCAAGTGTCCTGAACCTCTCATCTGCCTGGGGAAATCCCCTCACTCAGGACTCAAGGCTGCCTCCTGCAGGCAGCCATCCCAGATTGCCTGCTCTTGATGGAGGGGCACCTCTGAGTTCTCAGTGGGGCAGGTCTGTCCTGCCTTCAAGGACAGTCCAGAGGGGAGGAAGGTTTGTGGGGATTAGGAGAGCTGGGAAATGGGTTCCTGGCACTCTGCCTATTGAGGCATCTCCCCCGCCGGGTTTGCACATGGCGGGGGGGGCTAACTGGCTGCATTTGCAGCCTGAGAAGCAGCCCCAGAGACAGACAGCAGTCTGGGCCAGTTGCCTGGAACCCGGGGGGCTGGGGGGCTGAGCGGCCCCACAAGACCGCGCCTCTCTGCCTTTCGGCACTCCACTTCCAGGGGCAGGGGAGTATTTATGTAAATACTGTGTGCCGCTGGATTCTGGATTCTGCTAGGGTGAAGTCATCCCCCTCTAGCTGGGGGAGCAGAGCGGGCCCAGAGGGCCAGGAGGGGCTGGACAGGTCCAGCAAGAGAGGCCTCCGAGCGGCAGGAGCACCACAGCTGGAGCTGGGAGGCCCGTCCTGGTGCTGGGGCGTCTCCACCCTCCCCTTCTTCCCCCCCAGGCCTGTAAGGGGGAGGGTCGCTTGCTGGGGCGCTGCCCCACGCCCAGCCAGGCTTCTGTGTGAGCCGAGAGGGACGGGCTGGTAAGCCATTGGTGCTCTGTAACTACACAAGTGAGTGGAGACCCAGGCCTGACTCCCAGAGGGCAGGAGGCGCTGGTGAGGGGCCTGGAGTGAGCAGGTGGGAGCCCAGGGTAGGCCTCCGTGTGCTGGAGTGGAGGGGGCCGGGGGTGGCCCTTGGGAGCCTGGGGCCCTGCGCTCCCGCCTGCCCCCCAGGACTGGGCCCCACTGTCCCTGCATCAGCAGCTCTGGCAGGCCAGTGGGCCCTGGGCCCCCTTCCCTTCTGCCCCACCCACAGGGCCCTCATGTTCGCCAAGCAGAGCTGACCCGGAAGCCAGCGTGAGAGCTGCTCTGTGAGATTGCTGGCCAGCAGAGGTAGCAGGCAGAGGGGCCCACGGGCACAACTGCGCATGAGTCAGGGATCGCTGGTCTGGGGCCGCAAGCTCAGAGGGAAGCTACTGAGCACCTCTGTCCCCTGCCTGCCTGCCCCTGCAGTGGGAACCTATAAGGGCCCCCATCTGTGCACCCCCTGACCCCATCCATGCTGGACTGCACCCTTTGGGAGGGTCGGGTCCCTGCCCTGAGTTGTCCGGTATGTGTGCATGGGTGTGCATGCGAGTGTGTGGTTTGAGGGCAAGCTGGTACACATACGGGACCAGGAAATGATGTGGTCACGGGTGGCCTTGTGGTTCTGTGTGTGGCCGCACAGCGGCATGTGTGCAAGTGCGAGCACCGTGTGTATGCACCACCCCATTCAGGCCCCACGGCGACCCCAGGGGAGGACAGTTGCTCAGACCCAATTCACAGGTAGGAAGACTGAGCCATCCGGAGGGTTAGTACACACTAGGTCCCAGGGGTACCTCCTGCCACCCCACTTCAGGCTTTACAGGTAAGGGAGGAGACTCAGAGGCATGCGGGGGTTGGGGCTGGGAGTCTGGAGGGTTGGGGGCGGGACGTGTCCTCACTGGGCCCTGTCTCAGCTACACGGACCGCAGGGTTCCGGAGCAACAGATGCTGCGTTCCCTCCTCCTGTAGGTAGCTGTGAGGCCTGACATGGAACTCCTTGGAACGGCTAAGCTTGGAGGGAGGACATGGCCCTGTTCCCACCAGAGGCCCACCCTGCATGGGGAGCTGGTGGTCCCTGGTCTAGGCAGAGCAGACGCCAGAGGAGGATGTTTCCTTAGAACCACGAGCTGCTCTCCCCGGGGTCGGGGAGCCTACAGGGATCTCTGTGCAGGGTCCGCGGGGACACAGATCCCCCAGACTGAGCTCCGCAGCCCAGTCCATCCCTGCGCCCCCAGCCGCCCGAGGGCCCCTCCTCAGTCCCCAGCCTGGGGAGGAAGGGGTTTCCCACCGCATGCCATGGTGCATGGCATGGAGCCCGTCATAGCTGGCTGGACCTGAGTGGCAGCTCGGGACCAGGACAGAGCAGCCTCTGAGCCTGGCAGGGGGCTGCCTGTGGTGGGAGGGGAGGGGTCTGCATGGCCAGGACTCTATCCCAGAGCAGTGTCCAGGACCACAGACGAGGTCCCCACGGGCATCTGCGTGTCCCCCTGTGGTGGCTCTGCTCGTCGAGGCCCCGGCCCGCTTGCCTTGCTTCTCCCAGCTTCTGGCTCCAGCCACTCCGGACGTGTGGGGAGGCCCCCAGGCCTGGACAGGGCCCTGCTTCCTGCATGTGCCTGCTGGAGCTCAGAGCCCACATCCTGCGCCCCGTGATGGTGGCTCAGCACATGCTGCCACCAGGGGCATCTGCAGCCGCGGGGGGTGTCTGACGGGCGGCTGCACCCAACTCTTGTTCAGGGGCCCCACCTGCCCATGCTGGAGTGCGCTGTCCTCTTGGCACTTAATGAAGCCCCACCACCCCTGCACCGCCCACAGCTGCTGCCCCGGACTCTGTGGGGCTCTGCCCGTTCTGCGGCCCCAAAGAGCCCCCAGGACGGGGCTTACCCCATTCCCCTCAGCACCGACTCTGTTCTCTCTCGAAGGTGGTGCCTTCTCCAGGTGGCTTTCCCAAACCTGGGCATGCTTCTGGGCTCTGGTCTTCCCTGGACTCTGTCCCATTCACCTCTTGCATGCCTGACAGTGGGCCTTCCAGGGCAGTCTGGGGTCCGAGCCCCTGGGGCCTGGCATGGGGTCAAGTGAATGAGCCGTTTAGTAAATGAAGCACTGACTGAGCAGATCAATGGCAGAAAGACACATGATGGGGATCCTTAAGATTGGGCAAGGAGCAGCTGAGGCTGCACAGAGCCCTCCCAGGCCCTCCCTCCGCTTAGCACACAGACGGACATGCTGTGTCCTCTCCCTGTGCGAGCTGACAGCCCAGGCCCTCCCTGCTCCTGGGGTCACGGCAGGAGGGGCTGCTGGACATCAGGTGCTTTGCCCAGTGAGACTCCCAGTGGGGCCTGCTGTGGGTGGCTGGCCCCTGCACCCTCAGTGAGAAGAATCCTGCCTGTCGGATCTGGCCCTTGGACAGAATGGAAGATGTGAGGCCCCAAGGGGACTAAGCGGGACAGTGCCTCCTGGCGGGCCGCCCTCTGAAGCCCAGACTGCCCGGGCACCTGAGGACCCGCACAGGGGAGTTGCCGAACTGGGAGTGCCATGCACACGCCGGGGAACACAGGTCCCCAGCAGTTCTGGGCCATGGAGCATCCCCACATCATGTCCCGTGCTGGGTGGGACTCCTGTACCTCTGTGCACCATGTGTCTGTGAGCACAGGGATGTGTCCCCCTCCCACTAGATGACACAGAGAAGGCCCCATGGGTACGCACAGCAGGGTGGGCTCTGCAACCTGCGGAAGTGCATATGTACTCCGTGGGCAATCTGCACCAGTGGGTCGTGGGCGCCATGTCCTGGCTGGATCGTGGGCGCCGTGCATCCTGAGTGGGTGGTGGGCGCCGTGTCCTGGCTGGATCGTGGGTGCCGTGAGTCCTGAGTGGGTCGTGGGCGCCGTGTCCTGGCTGGATGGTGGACGCCATGCGTCCTGAGTGGATCGTGGGTGCCGTGTCCTGGCTGGGTCGTGGGCACCATGCGTCCTGAGTGGATTGTGGGTGCCGTGTGTCCTGCGTGGGTCATGGGCACCATGCGTCCTGAGTGGATCGTGGGTGCCGTGTCCTGGCTGGGTCGTGGGCACCATGCGTCCTGAGTGGATTGTGGGTGCCGTGTGTCCTGCGTGGGTCATGGGCACCATGCGTCCTGAGTGGATTGTGGGTGCCGTGTGTCCTGCGTGGGTCGTGGGCACTATGCGTCCTGAGTGGGTCGTGGGCACTGTGTGTCCTGGCTGGATCGTGGGCACCGTGCGTCCTGAGTGGGTCGTGGGCACCGTGTCCTGGCTGGATGGTGGACGCCATGCGTCCTGAGTGGATCGTGGGTGCCGTGTCCTGGCTGGGTCGTGGGCACCATGCGTCCTGAGTGGATTGTGGGTGCCGTGTGTCCTGCGTGGGTCGTGGGCACCATGCGTCCTGAGTGGGTTGTGGGGGCCGGGGGTTGGCTGGGTCGTGGGCACCATGCGTCCTGAGTGGGTCGTGGGCGCTGTGTGTCCTGGCTGGATCGTGGGCACCGTGCGTCCTGAGTGGGTTGTGGGCGCTGTGTTTCTGGCTGGATCGTGGGCACCGTGCGTCCTGAGTGGGTCGTGGGGGCCGCGTGTCCTGGCTGGATCATGGGTTCATCACGGGTGTGTCCTGGGCACTGACTAGCACAGACATTGTTGCTCCTGGGCCCCCTTGCTTGAGCCTTGTCCTACACCCCAGGCTGCATCTGACCCACTTGCTTCCCTTCTCACAGGGAAGAGCTCCACCGCCCAAGCTGACTTTTAAAGGCACAGGTTATATTTCCAAGGTTCAGGAGAAACTTATCTAAGATGCTCCAGGCGATAGATAAGTCACTCTTTTCTACTTGTTTTTGTGCTTTATCCTTGCTTTCCAGAGGCTGAGTGTTTGAGAACTGGGGTGGGTGGGTGGATGTAGAAGGGGGGACAATGCTGGTCGCTCACCCACCCCTTGGGAAGCCATATTGCAGGCTCCCCTCCACCCGCAATGGTCTCTCCACCCCTGGGTTACTGCTCAGGAGGGGAAGTGGGAAGAACATTCTTGCAGGAGATGCTGAATGGGCCAGGACGATACCCATTGGGTCTGTGGAGGTCAGTGTGGCCAAGGGGAGGGAGCTCCAGAAAGCTCCCAGTGCCAGGCAGGGAATGCTCAGGGCTCAGCCTCAACCCTCCCCAGAGCTCCCTGCTCTTTGTGGAAGTTTCAATGCTGAGGCCCCAAGCTGCAAGCTTGGTCTGGCCTCTGGCTGGGCTCACCTCTGCCCCCAGGGGGGCTTTCAGACTGAGCCCGCATATGATCAGGGGGACTCACTGGGTGGGGGGCAGAGAATAGGACTTCCTTCTCTCAGCCTCATGGGCTTATCTCCTGGCAGGGCTGTGGCCAAACCACTGGGCACCAACATGGGAGGCAGCCCATGGCCTGAGGGCTGGGGGAGATGATGCCCCCTTGTCTTTCCTCTCAGGCTTCGAGCATGCCCAGCACACCCACCTGCCTTTCCTGGCCTGGAACCCCAGAGGGACCAAGGCTCCCTGTGAGGGCACTGGCTACAGCCCTGGAACCACGTGGGCTCTGCAAAAATGCCCCAGCCACTCCCTGCTCTGTCTCCTGGACATCGCCCTGAGCCCCAAAGGTCCTGGGGCTGCACTGCCCCCCAGCAGTCACCCTCAGGAACCAGACTTGCAGAGGTCCATCCTCTTCTATGCCAGGCACATAGCCCCGAGACCCCCCATGTCCCTTGGGCTCCTGCCCTCCCAGGCCCTCTGGAGTCTCCTGCTAAGCTAGCCACGGGGAGCACCCCCCTCTGGCCGTGGGTCCTGCGGGGGCCCTGGCTGTGGCTAGTTTCAGACCCAGTCCTGCAGACTTGTCCTGGGGGCTCTAAGTTGGGGCCTTGGGTGTCCAGTCCTGCCTCGCCTTTGCACCTGGACGATGGCTGTATGCTTCTGAGGACCTAGGGAAGCTCAGAGGGAGGAGGGCCCTGGGCAGGGAAAGCCTGTATGGACTGTGAGGGTGTCTCCGGGCTTTGGGAGGCAGAGCCCCAGTGTGAGAGCAGCCAAGTAAGGGGTTAACAGTTGTTTCTTCTGGTCAGAGAAACAGAGGGAAGAAAAGTCCACCCCTCCTACTTTTCTTCCTTGCTTCTCCCTGTGAATTCCTGGAATTCCTTCTCAATCTCTGTTCCTGCTGGGTGTGATCCAGGGCGGACACTTCTCTCTGAGTGTTTGCCCTGTGGCCTCCAGGGTTGGAACTCACCGCCTGACCCAGCCGTCCAAGGTCCAAGGTGGAGTCTGAGCTGGTTCCCACTCCCTGCGGCCATGCAGACCTGGGGTGTCCACTTAATGTCGGGGCCCTGAAGGTCACCCGGAGCCACTCCCGCATATCCAAGGGACCTCAAAGCCCCAGCTCCAGTGGTGGAGCCCCTGTTTTGGGTGTGGGGGGTGCAAGGTTCTGAACCATCGCCTCAGCCTTCCTGGAAAAAGCATCCTGTCCCATGTTTGTGGGCTGCTAGACACTCCCACCTTGGCTGCATTCCCAGGACCCTAGACGCCTGGTGTGAATGGGGGTCGGGGAGCACCTGTGGGGCCTGCAGCAGTGCAGGGTCCCTCCAGGGCAGGCAGGACCTCACAGCCCACTTCCTACCACCAGAGCACACCCTCTGGGCCCTCCCGTGGCAGCTCTTGTGGGACCCCGCTTGCAGGGCTGTGCCCCTCCCGTCCGTGAGTGCTCAATCTGGCTCCCCTTGGAGCCTCAGGTAGACACCCACCCACATGAGGCTCTGTTCACAAGGCCCAACTGGCCTGGGGTGGGCTGGCCCTACCTCCCACTCCAGCCTCCTTAATGGTCCCTCAAATTCAGAGAGGCTTCCCTTCCATGGGCCCCTCAATGGGCAAGGTTGGAGGGGCACCAGGGAGTTCTGGGGGTGGAGGTGGGCAGGGGCCTCATTGTTCTTGGCCCCAGGAAGGTACACCCAGGCTGCCATAGCCCCAGGGACTGCACTCATGTCAGGCCATCTTGTGGAGGACACCACTGGTCTCTGGCCCCTAGGGCCATGCCAGGCCAGGACCCCGGGGTTGGAGGCTGGAGCTAAAACTCTGCCTATCGGCAACCAGCCTGAAAGGCCCAGCCAAGGACCCCGGGGTGGAGCCAGGGACATCACCTTGAGCTCCACCCACCCCTGCTGGCCACAGTCTCCAGGCCTGGCCCTTCCTCTGTGCCCAGACGTGGGATTCCTTGAGCTCATCCCTACCTCCACAAAAGATGTCTGCTGCATTGGGCACAGGCGGGAGCCCTCCAGGTATCCTGCTCAGTCACCACCCACCCTGTCTGCTCCCCCCACCCCCGGCCTCTTCCAGCTCCAGACAGGTGCCATGTGGCTGGCTGTGTCCCTGGGGCATTCTTTCCTTCCAGAGCTGGCCCCCGCCTGGTCCAGGGGCCCCTAACTGCAGTTCCAGCCATCATCCCAGAGCCAACACTACGTGATGCAGGCCGAGTCTCTCACCTTGCAGGGGCTCTCACAGTATATGAGACCCAGAGGTGGGCTGCACTCCAAGTGCAGGTTCTGTAGGCCAGCAGGGGCTCAGGGCAGCTGGCTGGAGTTGACCAGAAACTCTACTGGTGGCCACAGAGGCTGAAGCCGGGCATGTTTCTGGCCAGCTCAGGAGGGTTTTGGAAAAGGGACCCAGCCCTGAAGAGTGCAGACAGGGCTGGGTGCCAGTCTAGGCCTGCAGGCTCTACCGCCCCCCACCTGGCCCCCAGAGGGAAGGGCATGTCCTGTTGGCTGTTGAACCAGGGCCTGGGCAGGCTCCAATCCCAAGACACACAATGCTGTGACGTGGACCTGGTGCATGGCAGGGCTTTGCTCACATTCTGCATCCCATTGCCTCGCAGGTGAGAAAACCAGCCTGTGGAGATGCCCCTTCCCTTCCCGTGGGGATGCTCCTCCCCGTGAGACGGTCCACCTCTTGGGGATGCTCCTCCCTGTAAGAGAGTCCGCCTCTTGCGGATGCTCCTCCCCGTGAGACGGTCCTCCCTGTGGGGATGCTCCTCCCCATGAGACATTCCTCCCCGTGGTGATGCTCCTCCCCGTGAGACGGTCCTCCCCGTGGCGGTGCTCCTCCCCGTGAGACGATCTTCCCCGTGGGGATGCTCCTCCCCATGAGACAGTCCTCCCTGTGGCGGTGCTCCTCCTCGTGAGATGGTCCTTTCCGTGGGGATGCTCCTCCCCGTGAGATGAACCTCCCCGTGGGGATGCTCCTCCCCATGAGATGGTCCTCCCCGTGGGGATGATCCTCCCCGTGAGACTGTCCTCCCCGTGGTGATGCTCCTCCCCGTGAGACGATCTTCCCCGTGGGGATGCTTCTCCCCATGAGACGGTCCTTTCCGTGGTGATGCTCCTCCCCGTGAGACTGTCCTCTCCGTGGGGTTGCTCCTCCCCGTGAGATGATCTTCCCCGTGGGGGTGCTCCTCCCTGTGGGGTTGGTCCTGGGTAAGAGGAACCCTGGTGTGATGGATGCTGGTCTCAGAACCACAGCTGAAGGATATATCTTCCGTTTCCCTGCAGGTTGAGGTCCGCAGAGGCCCCACCTCTGTGTCCTGCTGCAGCCGGAGGTCATCACCAATGCAAAGGCGGTGCTCCCTGTAACAAGTGCTCAGCCTGTCCCTGTTTCCCCGGTGGCTGCAGGCCTGGAGGGCTCTCCCAGCGTGTTTGTCTTCTGCAGCCTGCCCGTGGAACGGCATGTCCTGAGGGGTGAAGGGGAAGCCCCTGCAGAGCCTGCCCTGCACGGCACCGCAGCCCAAGCTGAGGGGTCTCTGGGCTTCAGGGGTGTGTCCTCGTCCTGCCTCTCCATGCAGACTTGGGCGCAGACGCAGCGCCGGGCGCTCTCAGCCCAGCCTGGCAGACGCTGAGATGTGTGTTATTTCACCTGCGGGTTCCCAGCGTTCCCGAGCAGGGCTGGGGAAGGTCATAAAAATGGTGCGGTAACCTATATATTATTTTTATGCTGGTGCTTAACACGGCGCCTTTGACACACGTGCGGGAGCTCTGTCGTAAATCAGGCCCTGGGGTTCACTATGTGCACACGCAGGAGGCCGCCCGCGCCTCACACGTGCGCTCTGGCCCCAGCGGCTGCCTCCGGGGAGCCAGGCCTCGGGGCTGGTGTTTGAGACCCTCCAGCCTGGGTCTGGGGTCCAGCTGCCGGCTGGCCCCCCTTGCCTCCCACAAAGTTTCCTTGAGTGCGGGGGCAGGAGGGGGCCAGCCGGTGACAGCTTTCTCCAGCTCCAGGCCAGAAATGGAGGGAACGCCCACGCTGCATTTGGCAGCCACGCCCGCCTGCACGTGCAAGTGTGCGTTCTCCTGGGATGTGTGCATGCGTGTGTGACTGTGCGTTCTCTGGGTGTGTGTGTGTGCATGTGTGATTGTGCATTCTCCTGGGTGTGTGCGCATATGTGAGCATGAATGTGTCTGTGTGCAAATGTGGCTGAGCAGAGGCCCGGCTCCTCTGCACGCCCCAGGCCAGCCTCCAAAGCCCGCTCCACCTGGACCAGGCTCCCTATCTCCCAGGGTCGTGGCCATAGGCTTTTCCCTGGGCAAATAGGCAGGTGGCAGCTTCCCAAAGCGCTGGGGCATCTTCTGGTCCCACGAGACCATAATGAGTCGGGCTCTCTCTCCTCACTAGCCCTCTGGGCTTCAGCTTCATCTGTAGGCAGGGCTGGCTCTGGCATGGGGGTTAGAGGTGAGGGGCTGCAAGGAAAGTAAGGCCTTGTTTCTGAACCAGGGATCTGAAGCACCATCCTGGGGAGGTGGATAGGGATGGCTGTGCAGTCGTCAGGGCAAGGCTCCCGAGGATGTGCCAGCTTCTTCATAGGTGGTGTGCAGGGCAGGGTCAAGACCCCGGCCTTCCCCTCCTGCCCCTCAACTGCACACTTTGTAGGTTGTCCTGGTCCCATACCTGCAGGGCGAGGCCCCAGGGCAGCCCGCTGAGTGCTGTGGTCTTGCCTGCATCCAGCACCTTCTCTGCGCTCCTGGCTGGCTGGGCCCCTGTGCAGCCCTGAGCCTCCTGCCCTCCCTCCTCTCTGCCAGGTAGGCCCCCACATCACATCCTGGCAGGCAGACAGGGGGCAGATATCCCTATGGCCCACAGAACGTCTGTGTGCACACGTGTGCGACATGGCCCCCCGTGCAGGACCTGGAGGGCAGGTCACATGGCTAGAGCCCTGGAACAGCACGCGGAAGACGAAGGGCTTCAGGAGGATGTTTTCGGATGCGTAAGCAACAGCCCCAAACTGAGTGCACAACACAAGAATCCACATTTGCTCACTTCCCGTTTGGGGGTGTGTCTGGGGCATCCCATGGGTGGGGCTGCATCTCCCCTCTGAGGAGGCTCCTGAGTGACTACCAGGCATGAGGGACTGGCTCAGGGCCAGGCGATCTGCAGTCCCCTGAAAAAGGTGTTCTGTCTTCCCAGTCCCGACTCTGACTCCTGCAGGGTGACTGGGAGCCCCTTCCTGCTAACAGGCTGGGAGTCTCGGCGGGGGGCGGGGGGTGGGCCAGCAGGGGCCAGCAGCGCAGTTGGGAGGGGTGAGTGTGGGAAGCATGGGGCAGGGCAGGAGCCCACTGGGGCTGAGCTTGGAGGTGGCCAGGGCAGCTCTCCAGTGCTCTTAGAGAGGGGAGTGTGGAGCCAGGTGAGCATGGAGAGTGAGGCTCAGACCTACGGGAGCTTGGTGTCTGCAAGGGGCCTTCCTGAGTGGGGGTCCTGGGGGGCCGGCCGATCAGAAGGGGCTGGCCCTACGGGTTTGCGGCTGCTGGTGGGGAAGGGTAAGGAGAGAACAGCTCCACACACACACACACGACCGGCAACTCGCTGGGCCCCAGGCAGGGTGGGCATGTGATGGGCTGAGCGTGGCCCTCACCATCCCACGCAGCTGGGCAGCCGGGGGGCGCGGGGCTGGCAGATAAGCTCTCTGTCCGGAGTGCCGGACAGCAGGCCTTATCAGCACCGGTGGAATGACAGGCTCCTGGGGAGACAGGTGCAAGCCGCTGAAGTGACAGCGGGTGAAGCCCCCATGCCTGGCCGGGGTTGGGGTTGGGGATGGGGAGCGGGGTGACCTTCTGCCCCCGGCCCTTCTGAGCCTGTGGACAATCTCGTGAGCGTCTGGCTGGTGCAGGTGCCACCCTGACTTGGTGGCCTTTCTCCTGGCCCTGGGCAGGGCCTCCACCCACAGAGTGGGTTTGGAGGGGCAGTGGACGTCCGCTCTGCAGGAAAAGCCTGGAACATCATGACGCACAGTGGCTGGAAGTCAGAGGAAATGTGCGGGTGCTGAGGCTCGGATGGGGGTTGTCCCACTCCGAGGGAGGCCTCACAGCCCTGCCATGCCCCACACCAGCCCTGCAGCTGCCAGGCACCCTCACACAGGCCAGCACGTGCCTCCATCTCCCACAACACAAGCTCAGAGATGGGGTGTGAGAGCAGCCCTCATCCCCACCCAGTCACTCCCTGGGGATGCCAGATTATTCCTTGAATCCTGTGCTCCCAGCCCTGGGGAAACCTCACCCAGAATCCTGGGGCAGTGGGCCCCACCCTCTTCTGGTCCCAGGCTCTGTGTCCTTCAGCTCTGCACTAAGTCGGGGAGGGGTTGGGTTGGCTCCTGTCTGCCAGGTTTGGCTGCCCGCATGTGTGAGTGTCTGGGGGCTTCCAAGCCGGCCCTGAGATCCGCAGGGACAGAAGGTGGGGGTGATGCACGGGCTGGTGGCCTGGCTGGGGAGCTGCCCGCCCACAGCACACACATGTTTTATAAGGACATAGGAGGTGGCTTCTGCTCTCTGCTTCACTGCATTTTATTTAAAAGGTAGAGGGAAGAAAGTAAAATAAACAGTGGTTCCCACAAGGACCACACACGTGGCACGGGCCAGTGGGGGGGGGCAGACTGCACCCAGCTGGCACGTATCTCCCTGTGACGTCTGCTCCTGACCCCCCCCCCAAGGGCGGGGGATTCTCATCCATGGGTCCCGCAGCCTCAGCGCAGGACTCCATGCTCACTGCCCCCCTGCCGCCCCGGGATTAGGGACTGGGACCTGGGGTCCTGTGCAGTGAGCCTCAACGGGCTCTTACCCCCTTGGCATAGTTCTGGGGGGAACCTGCCTTGCTTGCTCTGAACCCCCACATAGCCCCAAACAAGACCTTTGCTGAAGATGCCTGCAGCCCTGGGGGCTGTCACAACAGTGGTGCTGGGGTGGCACTGATCCTGCTGGGACCCGCCCCTGACCTCTCATCTGCAGGTCAGCCCTGGGCCCACTCTGCTCCTGGAGTCCAACTCTCTCCTGCCGTCACCTCAGACAGACCCTTGTTTGGTTTCTCCTGTCATTTATCAGCTGAAGCCCCCCCTCCCGCA
>NW_024426663.1:89113600-89229495 GCF_017311325.1 Ursus maritimus
GGACCCCTGAAGCCCCAGGCCCAGGGTGTGTGAGTCAGTGGGGAGGCGGTGGAGGCAGCCACAGTAAGGGCCAAAGGGGCCACAGCCAAGAGGGTGTGCACCTGCAGGCCTGGCAGCATCAGGGCAGGAAGGACTTCCTTCCCCCAGAAGAGGTGGGGATTTGGGAGGGGCAGGTAGAGGTGGGCGGGAAGAGCTGGAGGGCCTGCCTTCTGGCTCCTGCCCAGGGAGTGTCTGCAGGAGACAGGCTGAGGACCTGGAAAAAACGCTCTCACTGTGAGTGTAAACAGGGCCCCACCTCTGCCAGATGTTCCTGGAAAATGTTTAGGATTCGGTCAACATGTGAAATTACCATCAAACTTTTATTAATCAGAGGCATTTGTTGTCAAGCCCTGCCTGACCCCTACGGACATTCCGGGGAGGGGCCTGGGCCTGGGGCACTGTTCAGCCCCGGGCTCTCGGGGTCAGCGGGAGGGCGTGCGGCAGGGCTGGGCTGCAGCTGTCCCTTCCACGCTGTCCAAGGTGGTGGCCAGGCCACAGCGACCAGACCAGCCTGCTGAGTGACCGAGATCCCGCTAGCACCCCGGGTTCCCACACTCAGAGCAGCCCTTCCCCCAGGCTGCTGGCAGGACTGGGGCCAGCTGTTTCCAGAGGTTCTGGACCGCATAGAGTCGTGACCCTTTTCTGGGGTGCTAGGCTCGTAAGAACCAAAAGCCCCACTTAGGAGCTGACAGCTGAGCTGGCTACCTGGCCAGGAAGAGGGAGGCCAGTGCAGGACTCCTGGGGGAAGAAATCCTGGGGACGGAAGGCCTGGGGAGGGGAGTCCTGGGGGAGGGGAGTCTCAGGGAACGGGGTCCTAGGGGTGGGGGTCCTGGGTAAGGGGTCCTGGGAGGGGAGTCCTGGGGGATGGTGTCCTAGGTCCTGAAGTGTTCCAGAAACCACCCAAGCAGCCCCTCCTCCTCAGGACTAAGCCTGTGTGGGTAGGACCCCTCAGACCAGGAGCCCCACCAGCCCACTTCTGATCCTGCCATGCTCCCTGCTGCACGCCCCTCCCCCGTCCCCTTCCCCTACCCCCTGCCCCACACAGGGGTGGGAAGTTCTCAGTTTTCTCTTCTGGGAGGGAGAGCATCCCAGAGATCCTGGAGGTGAGAGGAAGCCTGGGAGCCGATGCTGTAATTCCACACAGAGATACTGGCCACTTTCGTATGTATATATGTATTTTTGCTAGCTCTGGTCAGGGCTGGGGAGCTGGTGGAGCGTGAGAACAGTCCCCCACCCCTGTTGGGGCCACCCCAGCTGACTCACTGGCCCTCTGAGATGGACATGGAGGGAGGGAGCACAATGTGATCTGCTCTTGGGTTCTGTCCTGCCATCAGCCAGGGAGTTTGGCAGCCTGGGTCTGTTTTGGGCATTAAGCTACATGGAGAGAGAGGCGGGCTGGAGCATGGGGGGGGGTGAAGGAAGGGCTGTTTTTGTGATCAGTGGGGAAATGGCGCCTGAGAGGGTCCTAGGTGGATGGGTGGGAGCCTGGCACAGCCCACCTCCTCCACGATCCCGGCAGTGCCTGCCCACTCCATCTCCCCTCTGGCTGTGGGATGGTGGGCCTGGCCTGAAGGCCCTGAAGGTGGAGGGCGGGAGGCTGGTGCTGGGGTCTGGGGGAATCCCTGCCCCCTCTGTCTTGAGGTCCCAAGGCCTTGGGCTGTGGTGCATGCAGGCTGGGGGTGCAGCATTTATCATGGGCCTCTTATCACCTTGGTGGGGTCATTCAGGCCGCTGTGGGTGGGTGAGGGGACTCTGCCGCCCTCTACCTGCTTCCCCGGGGTGGGGGATCTGGCTCCAGCCCTTCTGCAGGTGGGGCCGTCAGTCCAGCGCTTAAGCGCTGACTGTATGCGGCACTGCTGGCGGTGCTGGGGCGGAGGAGTCTTGGAGGGAGGGGTTCTGGGGGGCTAAGCCGGCTGCCAGGTGTGCATTCCCGCAGGTTACTCACCTGCAAATTGGCCTTGGGTGCTTAGGTGCCTCTCTGGCACAGGTTCCCTCAGACCCAGGGCTGGTAGGACCGTGCGCCAGCCGCAGCACGCACTCGACCTGAGCTTTGCGCAGAGAAGAGTACATTTAAATCCGCCACTCGCGGTGGGACGAAGCTCCAGGTCCGTCCCGGTCCACCACCCCAGGAGCAGGGAGCCAGCAGCTACCCGGCTGGGTGGGCCAGCGAGGGGGCGGGGCGAAAGGCGGGACCTCCAAAGGGGAGGGTCCCGAGAGAGGCGGGGCGAGGGGGCTTCCAGAGGGGAAGGGTCTCTAAAGGGGCGGGGCGGGGCAAGGGGAGGGGTCCCGCTTCCCGACTGCAGGGTCCCAGGAAGGGCGGGAAGAGGGGAGAGGTCTCGGGAGGGCCAGGGCGACCTGGAAGGGGTTGGGGCCCCCTGGGGAAGTGGCGAGGGCAGGGGCGGAGGCTCCCGCAGGCCTCGGGGTGTTCAGAGCTGCGGCATAGCCACAGCAGCAGGGCCAGGGGCGGGGGTCCTAGGCGGCTGCGGGCGCGACCCCTCGAGAAGTGGGGACGGGGTGTGGAAGTGGGGCCACGCCCCGCACGGTCTGCCAGTTCGGTTCTGAGCGGCGGCCAGGGGCTTTTCGCCGCGCAGACCAGGGGAGGGAGGGGCCTGCGGTGGGACTGGGAAGGGCTGGGTCTCCCGGCCCCACAACCCGACTGTCCAGCGTATGCGGAGGGAGAACCGGCTCCTGCGTCCAGAAGCCCTTCTACGAGCGGCGCCCATCCCCACGCGCCAGGTCCCGGATGGGTGGGGGAGCCGAGACCTCCATTTTTGGCAGAGACCCCCGCCGAGCTGCCCAACAGAAGTGTCCACTCAGACACGCTGTGCCCTGCGGGAGATCCGAACGACATCTGTCGCAGGGATAATTCCAGGAGGTACTGCCATGGTGGAACCCCGGTAGGCAGCACAACCCAGGGGACACAGTGAAGGGGGGGAGCTGGCGTGGGCTGTGTGGCTCTCCTGTTCCCACTCCCCCTTCCCTCTCACCAGGGGTAGCAGCAGCACCTGGCCTGCATGGGCACTGGGCAGGCGGGGAGAGGGTGGTTCCTCCCCCACCAGACCTCCTCCATGAGTTTGGCTGCCCAGTTTTCTCTGCGCAGGGCACCTGGCACGGGGGTCATGTCATTAGTCTGGATGCCTAGGGGCCAGTTGGGTCTTGATTGGGGGTGGGGGACTGTCTGACTTTTGGCGTTTGGAGGCCAGATAGCATTGCTTCTGTTGAGCTCCGAGACCTTCTGAGGAGTGGGAGTCTTGCAGACCCTCACCCCATGGACACCACTGTGTGAGGTGCAGACCCTGGTGGGGAGCAAAGGGAGCTAGGTGCCTTCCACGGACCCCCCAAACCCACGGTCAACGGAGGCTGGGAGAGACAGACCAGTCAGCCCGGGGCCACAGGAGGTGGGGCTGGAGGGCAGTTGGTGTCCGCTGCCGGACAGATGGAGAGCTGAAGCGATGGACAGATGCAGCAGGCCACAGACCATCAGCCCACCTTCCACGCCCAGCTAGCTGTCTGTCCTCCTCTGCCTGGAGCATCGTATCCCTGCTGAGCCGCCGCCCTTGGCAAGCCTGGGGTGGGCACAATTGGCTCCTGAAGACTGTCCTGGGGCTGAGGCCTCCATCTTGTCGGGGACCCCAGCTGGCAGGTCTGGGGTGGGCTATCAGACCTGGTGCAGAAGCCCATGGAGTGCACCCTCGTGCCAGAAACGTGGGGGCGGTGGCCTCCCAGGGCTTGTGTCCCTCTGCCCAGTGTGGGCCTGGGAGTGCACTTGGGCCTCAGTCCTGTGCCCCCTGCCACCCCCTGCTGGCACAGGACAGCTTTGCAGAGCCCCATTTGTGCAGGAGGAAGCCCATTTTGCTCCTGCCACCTGTGTGGTCCTTGAACACTTAAGACACTATGTGTCTGGCTGCAACTGGATGAGCTCCCGCCACACCCGGGTGGCCCACCCGTCTACCCCTTGTGGTGCCCCTTGCCTGGCCCGAGACCCAGCACTCCCCCAGCAGTGCGTCTGGCAGGTGGGGTGGGTAGGCCAAAGACTCCTCCATGATGTGACCAGGGCCCTTGGCTTGCTCAGTGTCCTCGCAGGACAAACGGTTTTATCCTGTCCCCTGGCTTGTCTAACTCCATGGGGGCTCAAATCCTAGATTTTGATTGACTTGAGGGGAAGGGGGTCCTGACTTCTCCATTAGGATCAGAGAGGCCTGGAGGGACCTGTGCCGCTCCACTGAGACCCAGCTCAGCCCCCACCCATGCTTCCCCAGGGGCTCCCAACCCTGAGCACATCTCCCATCTCTGGTCTTCCCATCATTGTCCCTCTTCTGGTCCCCAAGACAGGGCCCGCCTGGGGCAATCCTCCCCTCCACATGTCCCCCACTCTCCCTTCTCTCCCAGCCCTCCCTCTCCCTCCTCCCTTCTTCCATGGCCCCCTCCTCTTTGTGCCCCCTCCTCCCCTTCTCACCCACCTGCCCCCTTCTTTCCCTGGCCCTCCTCCCCTGCTCCCTCCTTCCCTCTTCTCCCCCTCCCCCTCCTCCCAGTGCTCCCTCCTCCCACCTGCCCTTTCCTTCCCATTTTCTCCCTGCCCTCTTCTCCCCCTCCCCCCTTCCTCTGCCCTCTGGGCTCCTTCCTCCCTTTTATCCCCCTTCTTCTTTAGATTCCTCTTTCCCCTCCTCCCCTCCTCTCTCCTATCCCCATGCCCTTCTCTCTCCTGCTCCAGCCCAGGATATTCTTGGGGGCTTGCATGGTTTGGGACCCAGTCCCTCACTCTCACTCTGGCCCCCGCCTACCTTAACCTTGCTGAACAAATTACACATGAACAGCACAGATGTCTGTCGCGGAGACTGGGACACATCCCAAACCCCCGGGCACTCATGTCCCTCGGAACTGGGGACAAATCAGCTTCTCAGAATCATTGGTTATTTGAAAACGTCCAGGAAAAGGGGGTGTTTGTCAGTGTTTAAATGCCACATCACATTCCTCTGCTTCATGACCCTCTGTTTGTCTCCTTGCTGAACCCGCCCAGGGACACCAACCTGCCTGCCAGCTTCCACCTGCTGATTCCAGGGGTCCGCCCGACCTGCCCCCACCTCCCCGTCCCCGAACCGCCCCAGTGAGACCCCGCCCCCACCGAGGGTGAGCCCCGCCCCAGTCTGGCCACACCCCTCACTGCAAGTTAGCCCCGCCCCGACTCTGGGAGAGCCCGCCTCCGTCCTAACCCCGCCCGCACTCCCGGAGCCTGGTCCTGCAGACTCGCTGCGGACTCCCAGAGCAGCAGAGGGTAGCGTGAGCACCAGCCGTGCGTGAGGATGCTGCTGCAGGTGGAAGGTGTGATGGCGCAGGTACTGCAGGCTGACCTGCCAGGGCCACCTGCCCAGCGACGCGTCCTGCCCTGGATGACCTTGCCTTGCGTCTGGTCTGTGGGACATGTCTGATGCTGGGAGCAGGGGTGGGGGGAGGCGTCCTCACTAGCCTGCAGCACTCGTGACTGTCCGCCTTCTAAAGAGACCTCAGCCACCGTGCCTATCTTCAGAAAGCCGTGCGTTCCTGCTGTCACGGGGGGAGGAGGGGTGGACGGCAAGGTGAACAGGCTCCTCTCGCTCCTCCCACTGGAGCCGGTGAAACCTGCAGCCCTTGGGGGTCCTAGGCTGTGTGTGTGTGTGTGTTTGCTCGTGGGCGCAGGAGGGACTGGCGATGGCCCCGCGAGGGCTTTCTCTGGGGGTCAGTACCCGTTCTCTCCGCTGTGCGTCCGCCCACCCCCACAGTCCTGTCAGCATGCGGCATTCTTTGGGCCACTCCTCCCCTGATGCATCTTTCCCCATGTTCTTGCTCTGGCTTCGCATCCCGCGGGGGGCTGTGGCTTTTAGGAAACCCAGTCCTGCACTGCCTGTTCCCCGTGTTTACAGTGATTATGGATATGCTTCCTTTCGTTTTGCACTTTTATGACACTTTTACCCATTTTTCTTTTATCTACTTTCTTGCCTTGCTTTTTATTTTATTTATTTTTAAAGACTGTATTTTTCAGTAATGTGGGGCTGGAACTCACAACCCCAAGATCAAGAGTCCCACGCTCTTCCGCCTGAACCGGCCAGGCGCTCCTTGCCATTTAATTAATTAATTAATTTTAAAAGATTTTATTTATTTATTCGACAGAGAGAGACAGCGAGAGAGGGAACACAAGCAGGGGGAGTGGGAGAGGGAGAAGCAGGCTTCCCGCTGAGCAGGGAGCCCGATGCTATGCGGGGCTCAATCCCAGGACCTGAGCGAAGGCAGGTGCTTAAGTTTAAGCTTAAGGGTTGAGCGCCCCAGGCGCCCCATTGCCTTGCCTTTTAAATGGAGGTTTTGTTTTACTGTTCTTCCCTCCCTGACTGATTCCCGCCTCCCCCCCAGCCTTGAAATTTATACTTGCGGGTTCTGTCTGTTCAGTGCTGCCCTTGCAGCTGTCACCTGCCTGTCCCACACAGACTTAGGTAACACTTGAGTAGTCCCAAGGCAAGAAAAGCCCATGAGGACGTTTGAGCTCCCATTACCTCCTTTTAGTTCTGACCGTCACGGCCACGTCAGACACAGGCTTGTTGCCTCGTGGACAATATCTGTCTGGAGTCACGCGCACGGAGCCGTTCATTTGCTCATCTTCCTTTGCTCACGATGGCCTGTCCCTGCAGGATTACGTTCCTTCCCGGAGTCCTTACTTGAGACTGGGCTCTGGCCTTAAGTTCCCTGCATTTCTGTTCCTCCTGAAAGGATGTTATTTTGCCTTTGTCCTAGAGGAGCAGATGTGTTCTATACACAGCTGGAGGCTGGCGTTTGTTTTCTCACAACTTTGCGCTACTGCAGTGCATGGAGGCTTTATTGCTGCATAACAATGATGCTAATACTTAGTGGCTTCACATAGTCATTTTCTGCCATTTCTGTGGATTGGAAATTTGGGTGTGGGGCCCTGGTCTGCTTTGCCTCCGGCTATATCATGAGGTTGCAGTTGGATATGGGCTGGCTCCAGCCTCTGGAGATTTGAGCGTCCTGCAGGCCTGCATCCAGGGCGACCCACTCATGTGGCTGGAGGCCTCAGTCCCCTCCACAAAGAGCCCTCCAGAGCCCAACTGAGCGCCGTCCTTCTGCGGTGGTGGCTGTCTCCAGAACCTGTCCCCCCGGAGGCCAGGGTGGCTGCTCTAACCCAGCCTTCAACTCACAGGTCGCCACTTCCCCAATGCCCCAGTGTCACCTGGGGCCCACCTGCTCCATGTGGGAGGGGCCGCACAAAGGCACAGGTAAGGTGCATCTTCCAAGGTGACCCCAACAGCCCCATCACTGCCAGTTAGAGGTCTGCATGGCTCTGCTTTACTGCAGATTTCTCTTCTTTCTCTGGGTTCCTGCAAGATTCGCTCTCTGTTGAAGCTCTTCAACTTCCCTGTAGTGTTAGTCTAGGTGTAGGACAGACGTACTTCCTGCATCTGTGGATTTATATTTTTCGTCGTCTTCTTTTTGCAGTATGATTGACACGCAGTGTTATGTTGGCTTCAGGTGTACAATATAGTGATTCACCACTGGCACACGTCACCTGGTCTTCATCGTGACAAGTGTTTCACCCATCCCCCCACCCAACTCCCCTCTGGTCACCCTTAGTGTGTTCTCTGTAGTTAATAGTCTTTCTTTCTTTGCCTCCCTGTTTAATTCTTTTTTTTCCTGTTTGCTTGTTTGTTTTGTTTCTTAAATTCCACATATGAGTGAAATCATAAGGTATTTGTATTTCTCTGACTGACTTATTTCACTTAGCATAATACCCTCTAGCTCCATCAACGTCACTGCAAATGGTAAGATTTCATTAATTTTATAGCTAAGTAATATTCCAGTGTGTGTGTGTGTGTGTGTGTGTGTGTGTGTGTGTGTATGGCCGCTGTGGACATTGTTGCTATAAAATTAGGGTGCATGTGCCCCTTCGGATCAATACATTTGTATCTTTGGACTAAATACCCAGTAGTGCAATTGCTGGGTCGTAGGGTAGTTTGATATTTAATGTTTTGAGGAACCTCCACACTGTTTTCCAGAGTGGCTGCACCAGCTTGCATTCCCACCGACAGTGTAGGAGAGCTCCCCTTTCTCTGCATCCTTACCAACACCTGTTGTTTCCTGTGTTGTTAATTTTAGCCATTCTGACTGGTGTGAGGTGATATCTCATTATGGTTCTGATTTGTATCCCTGATGATGAGTGATGCTGAGCATATTTTCATGTCTGTTGGCCATCTATGTCTTCTTTGGGAAAATGTCTATTCACATCTTCTGCCAAATTTTTAATTGGATTATTCATCTTTTGGGTGTTGAGTTGTATAAGTTCTTTATATATTTTGAATATTTACCCATTATTGGCTATGTCATTTGCAAATATCTTTTCCCATTCCATGGGCTGCCTTTTAGTTTGGTTGATGGTTTCCTTTGCTGTAAAGAAGCTTTTTATCTTCATGAAGTCCCAGTAGTCCATTCTTGCTTTTGTTTCCCTTGCCGTTGGAGATGTGTCTAGCAAGAAGATGCTGTGGCCAAGGTCAAAGACATTGCTTCCTTTGTTCTCCTGATGGATTTGATGGATTCCTGTCTCACATTTAGATCTTTCATCCATTTTGAGTTTATCTTTGTGTATAATGTAAGAAAGTGGCCCAGTTTCATTCTTCTGCATGTGGCTGTCCAGTTTTCCGAACACCATTTGTTGAAGAGACTGTCTTTTTGTTGTTGTTGTTGGATATTCTTTCCTCCTTTGTCATAGATTAATTGACCATAGAATTGTGGGTTTATTTCAATGAATTTATATTTCTCATCAGTTGTGGAAAATTCTCTTCATACATAATTCTCTTAATGTACATGGTCATTCCTAAATAAATGCTCACCATTTTATTCTTCCAAGTTTCTGGACAGACACAGATTGGGTCCTCTTACTGTAACCCTTCTGTCTCTCAGTCTCTCATATTCTCCATTTTCTCACCTCTGCTGCGTTCTGGATAAGTTCACTGGGCATGCCTTCCACTTCACTACTTCTCTCTTCGACTATGTCTAATCTCCTGCTGAGCCCATCCACAATGTGTTTTTAAATTTTTTTCAGTGATTACATTTTATACTTTTAGAAATGATGTTAAAAAGTCTGTTAATTCCTGAAGGTTTGCTTTTATATGGTAGTTGTATACTCTTGTACTCTTCACTCCTTATTTCAAAAAATATTCCATTTGAAAACTAACATTGATACAGAAATTAAAAAAAAAAACACCAAGATTGTGCAGCTGAACATTGTCATAAAGGAATTGCTTTTATGGTGGGAACCCCACCCAGATCAAGAATAAAAGGTGATTGGTGCACCAGATGTGTCCTGTGCTCCTCCTGATAATCCCTCCTTCCTCCTCCTTGACACTTCCTCCAGGCAACCACTATCCTGACTTTATAAAAGCAATTTCCTTGCTTTCCTTTAAACGTGCATTCCTGTACACTATAGTTCAGTCTTGCATGCAACTGCACAATATATGTTCCGTTGTGTTTAGCTTTTTTTGCTCAATAGTAACGTTGTGAGGTTGCTGCATTTTTAAAAAGATTTTATTTATTTATTTGTCAGAGAGAGAGAGTGCACAAGCAGGGGGAGCAGCAGGCAGAGCGAGAAGCAGGCTCCCCACTGAGCAAGGAGCCTGATGTGGGACTCGATCCCAGGACCCTGGGATCATGACCTGAGCTGAAGGCAGATGTTTAACCATCTGAGCCCCCCAGGCACCCCAGTTGCTGCATACTGTTGCTTGTGTAGCCTTTTCATTGCTGCATAGTGTTTCATTGTATGAATCTACCACTATTTTTTTAAAAAAATATTTATTTCAGAGAGAGTACAAAAGCAAGAGCATGAGTGGGGTGAAGGACAGAGGGAGAAGCAGACTCCCTGCTGCACAGGGAGCCTGATGTGGGGCTCAATCCTAGAACTCTGGGATCATGACCTGAGCTGAAGGCGGATGATTAACTGACTGAGCCACCCAGGTGCCCCAAATCTACCACTATTTTTAAAGGCCTTTGTCTGTTGCTGGTTATTTGTTTTTTTCCATGTTTGGGACAATTGGGAATGATGAGGCTAGGAGCATGCCTTCTTTGTATTCCCTGGTGTACACGTGCATGCATTTCTTTTTGGTGTGTACCTAAATATGGATTGCTAGGTCAAAAGATGAAAACTTTTAACTAGAGTTAGTAATGCCAAACCAGTTGAATCAATTTAAACTTTCCCAAGCAGTGTATGAGAATTCTAGTGTTCTACATGGTCACATTTTATTTTATTTTTAAAATGTTAGGTATTGTGGTGAGTATGTGGTTGTATCTCATTATAGTTTTAATTTGCATTTCCCTAATGAGTAATGATGTTGGCCATTGGGATAACCTCTTTTATAAGGTGTCCATTTAGGTCTCTTATCTTTGGCTTGGGTTGGATTGTCAGTCTTTTCCCAATTTTTTGGAATTCCTTGTATTTGTCAGTTTTATGAGTTACAAATAATTTTTTTAACCTAATGGCTTTTCCCTATCTTATTAATGTCTTTTCATGAGCAGAAAGTTTAATTACGTTAAAATTTTCATATTTTCCCTCATACCTAATGCTTCTTATGTGTGCATACGTGTTTTTAAGAGTTATTTGCCTACAACCAGGTTATGAAAATATTTTACATTATCTTCTAGAGACTTTGTTTTATCTTTCACAGTTGGATATCTGTGCGCCTGGACCTGTCAACGTGGAGGCGATGATATGAGCTTCTCACTGTCCAGGTGGTTATGGAAAGCACCACCACTCTTTCTCCACCACCAGTATCAGGTGTCCACGTGCAGACCTGTCTGATCCTCCACTGTCTATTCCATTCCTGGCTCATGTGTTTACCTGGACACCAGCACCTCCCTATCTTATTCACTGTGGCTTTATTGTATCCGAGTGAGTAAATATTCCCACTGTGCTTGGTGGCTGCAAGCATGTTGTGGCTGTTTGTGCCTTTGCACTTCTATATAAATTTTAGAATCAGCTTGTCAATTCACACAACATGATGGGATTTTTATTGCAATAGCATTGACTTTATAGTCCAGTTTGGGAAGATTTAACACCTTACAGTATTGGGTGTTCCTACTTATGCCCATGACATGGCTCTTTGTTTATTTAGTGAATCTGTAATTTCTCTCAATATTGTCTGTAGGTTTTGAGGGTAAAGACCCTGCATCCCTCTCTCGCTGGCTGTCTCTCTGTCACATAAATAAATAAAATCTTAAAAAAAAAAATGGGGCGCCTGGGTAGTGCAGTCGTTAAAGCGTCTGCCTTCGGCTGAGGGCGTGATCCCAGCATTCCGGGATCGAGTCCCACATTGGGCTCCTCTGCTGGGAGCCTGCTTCTTCCTCTCTCACTCCCCTGTTGTGTTCCCTCTCTCGCTGGCTGTCTCTCTGTCACATAAATAAATAAAATCTTAAAAAAAAAAAAAAAGACCCTGCACATACTTTGCTAGATTTTTTTCCTAAGGAGATTTTTTTTTTGGTATTCTGTTGTACATGGTAATGGGTCTTAGGTTGAAGTGATTGAATTTATTAAAGCAGACTCTCTCAGGAAAAGGGGCATGGGCTAGCACCATAGGCAGAAGAAGCCAAGCTATGATGTGGTCCACACCGAAGCATGAGGGGAAGGCAATGCCCAAGAGCTGGTGGCACAGTTGTTGCCACCTTGAGGCAAGGGGCTGGCCATTTCTCCAGTCAGTCCATATCCCTGGTTGAGGTCTTCCCTGCAGGGGCAGTGCTATCCTCTCAGGCCAGGCACTCCCACTGGGGTAAGGATAGCCCTCCTGAGAAGGGACAGTGGTGAGCTGCTCCAGCCAGCACCCCAGATGCTAGCTGTAGGTACATTGGCTGCTATGGAGGGTCTGACGGGGAAACCAAGGGCATCCTCCACATCCTTGCTTCTCTTATTAAAGCCACGTTATCTGCCCACTTCCTTGGGATTCTGGTGATCATAATTCTGAGAAAATATTGAAGACAGTCAGTGGGAGAAGCCATGATCCTGCTGCTGCTGTTGGTCCTGAGCCCTGTGATGTTCTCCACCACTTCCTCTAGCCTCCGTTCCACATCCTGTCCACCTTCGCTACCCTGGGCTGGAGGTAGCTTGGGCCCTCATCTGTGAGGGGTCTGACACTTGCCCCTTCTGGTCACAACTGGGCGTTGAAGAGCCAGAGACACCCCAACTGCCTGGGTCCCAGGCACATCTTTTCTGCCCCTTCCTTCACTGTGGGGCCCTATCCTGAGTCCTCCTGTTGGTCAAGGCCCACCAGCTCTGACAGCCCAGGGACTCAAGCAGGTGCACCCAGAGCCTGGAGTCTGGCACGACTTTTACTGTCTCCCTTTTGGGAATGAAGATCCTGTGCCATATGGTGGCTGCTATACTGCTCTATCCTGGCAGGGCTCTTCCCACAGCATGGTGCCTTACTGCACCTTCCAGAGGTCAGAGGCAGCCTCCAAGTGGTGGGATGCTGGAGCCCATGCATGTAAGTAAATGTGACCTGGGTATGCTGAGATGGGTGCTGGCTGAACCACTGTGGGTGGCAAAGGCAAGCCTATCCTGGGGACACAGGTCAGCCTTGGTTGGAGCGAAACCTTGTCCAAGGCAGGCAGCATGGCCCCGAGTTGTTGGGTCTGTTTGGGGAGTTACGCTGTACAGGACCTCAGCCTTGGCCTCTCTGGCTGTTAGTCCACGCTCATGGGTGAGACAGGCCCCACCTCCCTGTCTGCCAGCATGGCTGCTCCAGAACTCTCTGCACAGCACCTGGTGGCAGTGGTCTCTTCTGTGGTGGATGCTCTCAGGAGGGCTTCACATTCCTCTTCCCCTGACCTCCTCTTCCTTGCTCTCCCAGTTTGCTCTCTCCAGCTTCCTGCCCAACTAGTCTTACCATTTGCTGCTTATCTTTAGCTGGATTGTTCTTCTGCACCTTTCACACCCTTATCCTGGGCCACAGGTGTTCTGCCAGGAGTTTCACCCATTGGGAAGCCCCTTACCACTGTTTTCAGGGCCACCCCTGGGTAACAATCTGCTCTCTGGCTTGTCTTCTTCTATCAGCTGGTCATAGGGCCTCCAGGAGGTGGGGGCAGGGGGCTGAGGAAAGGTGTCCATACAATAATAGCATGGGATGGCACCTGTTTATGTCCCCTCTGGACTTGTGTGGACCCAATCCCAGTGAACCACTGTGGTGAGCAGTGGGGCCACCTAACTTTATGACATGTGGGCTCAGCCCATATTTTGCATCTCTGGTCACATGGTCACTCAAATTCTATGCCCAGATGCCCCTGGCAGGTTCTGGTGCATGCCAGGGACTGCATGCATGGTGCATGAGGAGGGGATGCCCTGCAAATCTTCCACCAGGGATGGTCAGATGCTTTGTACAGTATCTGGTGCCATGGGATCAGCTGAGACACAATGTCTAGTTGGCCAGGACCATATGCAAAGCCCTTTCTTGCCTGGGACCCTATGTGATTCAGTATGTGATTCTTGTCTGGGACCTCCAAGAGCCAGAGGGGACTTCTGTGTCCTCCCTGGTGGGAGGAAGTGGAGGTGCAGTGCCTTGCCCTTGCTTTGAAGGTAAGTCCTAGGTCACTGGACCTTAAGTCCCACATTGATGGGACAGATCTCTGAATCTCTTACCATACACCCTGCAGAGTGCAAGTGTCTTTTCAAGGCACCCAATGTGCCTGGCTTTGGGAAACTTGGAGAATGACTGCAGGCAGAGACACTGGGCCAGGCCTGGACCAGTACCTCAATTGTTCTCAGACCTCATACATGCGTTGTCCATCAGGAGGGCCATGAGGTGCTTTGAGTCCCCAGCTGTCAGAGTGGACTTAGACTCTGTGTTCAACAGCCTTTCAAAGACCTGGGAACTGCCTCTCTGTGAGATATGATTACTGTGTAAATGGTATAGAGCATTACCACTGTATGTACACTCTTGCCAGGAGGTGCTCAGGTCCTGGGTCCGAAAACTTGCTCTTACACAAAAGCAGGGGTAGGAACTACACTTGGCACAGGGATGGCTGCCTCTCTGCCTTTTGCTCATTCTGATTTTGTGTATTAGCTGTTTCTCTGTCCTTTCCCAGAAATACCAAGTTCTTACTGGGTTCATCCCCATGGCCCTCAAGGGTTAGATCCCCCTGGCCACCATTCTGGCCCCACTACCCTTTATGGTAATTATGCCCACCCTGCTCCTGGTAGTCATGAACTGCTCTGACTCCACTGTTCCAAGGCCCAGCTTCCCCACAGTGACCATGGAGCCCAGTTTGGCAGCAGCATCTCCCACATTTAGCTCTGCCCGTAGAGAGCAGCTCTCTGGCGCGTACTGTACGCCCCTGACACATGCAATGTTTCTGAGGTCCTCCTGTGGAATGTGGCAGCTGCTGGTTTCTGGTCTCATGTAACTCAAATATTCTGCCATGGCCACTTCCGCAAAAAGGCCATTGGGATTTTGATAGCCATTGCATTAAATCTTTAGAGAATATTGCCAACTTAACAATATTAAGTCTTCTGATCCATGAATCCAGGCTGTCTGTCCATTTATTTAGATCTTTAATTTTTCTTAGCAGTTTTAAGTTTCCAGTGTACAAGTCTTTTTTTTTTTTAATGATTTTTTATTATATTATGTTAGTCACCATACAGTACAACCCCGGTTTCCGATGTAAGGCTCGATGATTCATTAGTTGCATATAACACCCAGTGCATCATGCAATACGTGCCCTCCTTACTACCCATCACCGGTCTATCCCATTCCCCCACCCCCCTCCCCTCTGAGGCCCTCAGTTTCTATCTCATAGTCCATAGTCTCTCATGTTTCATTCCCCCTTCTGATTATCCCCTCTTTCTTTATCCCTTTCTTCCCCTACCGATCTTCCTAGTTTTTATATTCCATAGATGAGAGAAACCATATGATAGTTGTCTTTCTCTGCTTGACTTATTTCACTTAGCATTATCTCCTCCAGTCCCATCCATGTTGCTGCAAATGTTGAGAACTCGTTCTTTCTGATAGCTGAGTAATATTCCATTGTATATATGGACCACAACTTCTTAATCCAGTCATCTGTTGAAGGGCATCTCGGCTCCTTCCACAATTTAGCTATTGTGGACATTGCTGCTATGAACATTGGGGTGCATATGGCCCTTCTCTTCACTACGTCTGTATCTTTGGGGTAAATACCCAGTAGTGCAATGGCTGGATCATAGGGTAGCTCAATTTTTAACTTTTTAAGGGACCTCCACACTGTTGTCCAGAGTGGCTGTACCAACTTGCATTCCCACCAACAATGTAGGAGGGATCCCCTTTCTCCACATCCTCTCCAACAATTGTTGTTTCTTGCCTTGTCTATTTTTGCCATTCTAACTGGTGTAAGGTGGTATCTCAGTGTGGTTTTGATTTGAATTTCCTTGATGGCTAATGATTTTGAACATTTTTTCATGTGTCTGTTAGCCATTTGTATGTCTTCATTGGAAAAGTGTCTGTTCATATCTTCTGCCCATTTTTTGATTTGTTTATTTGTTTCTCGTGTATTGAGTTTGAGAAGTTCTTTGTAGATCTTGGATACCAGTCCTTTATCTGTAGTGTCATTTGCAAATATATTCTCCCATTCCGTGGGCTGCCGCATGTAGCTGTGATGCCCCCAGCTTTGTTTTTCCTTTTCAACAGTTCCTTGGAGATTCGGGGCCTTTTCTGTTTCCATACAAATTTAAGGACTGTTTGTTCCAGTTCTTTGAAAAATGTCCTTGGTATTTTGATCGGGATAGCATTGAAAGTGTAGATTGCTCTGGGTAGCATGGACATTTTAACTATGTTAATTCTTCCGATCCATGAGCATGGAATATCTTTCCATCTTTTTATGTCTTCCTCAATGTCTTTCAAGAGTGATTTATAGTTTCTAGAATATAGGTCCTTTACGTCTCTGGTTAAGTTAATTCCAAGGTAACGTATGGTTTTTGGTGCTATTGTAAATGGGATGGATTCCCTAATTTCTCTTTCTTCGGTCTCGTTATTCGTGTATAGAAATGCAACTGATTTCTGAGCATTGATTTTGTATCCCGCCACGTTACTGAATTGCTCTATAACTTCTAATAGTTTGGGAGTGGCTTCTTTTGGGTTTTCCATATAGAGTATCATGTCATCTGCAAAGAGAGACATTTTGACTTCTTCTTTGCCAATTTGAATACCTTTGATCCCTTTTTGTCGTCTGATTGCTGTTGCAAGGACTTCTAGTACTATGTTGAATAATAGTGGCGAGAGTGGGCATCCTTGTCGAGTTCCTGATCTTAAGGGAAAGGCTTCCAGCTTTTCCCCATTGAGAATAATATTTGCAGTAGGCTTTTCATAGATGGCTTTTATGAGATTGAGAAATGTACCTTCTATTCCTACACTCTGAAGGGTTTTAATCAGGAAAGGATGCTGTATTTTGTCAAATGCTTTTTCGGCATCGATTGAGAGGATCATATGGTTCCTGAGTCTTTTCTTGTTGATATGATGTATCACGCTGATTGATTTGCGAATATTGAACCACGCTTGCATCCCAGGTATGAATCCCACTTGATCGTGATGGATAATCCTTTTAATGTACTGTTGGATTCTATTAGCAAGTATCTTGTTGAGGATTTTGGCGTCCATATTCATTAGGGAAATCGGTCTGTAATTCTCCTTTTTGAGGGGGTCTTTGCCTGGTTTGGGGATCAAGGTAATATTGGCCTCATAGAATGAGTTTGGTAGCTTTCCTTCTGTTTCTATTTTTTGAAATAGCTTTAGGAGAATAGGTATTATTTCTTCTTTGAATGTTTGGTAGAATTCCCCAGGAAAACCGTCCGGGCCTGGAGTTTTGTTATTTGGAAGGTTGTTTATCACTGACTCAATTTCTTCATAATTAATTGGCCTGTTTAAGGAATCAATTTCTTCCTGTTTCAATCTTGGTAGTTTATAGGTTTCCAGGAAGGATTCCATCTCTTCCAGATTGCTTAGTTTATTGGCATATAGCTGTTGATAAAAATTTCTAATAATCCTTCCAATTTCAATGGTGTTCGTCGTGACCTCTCCTTTTTCATTCATAATTTTAATAATCTGGGTCCTTTCTCTTTTCGTTTGGATAAGTCTTGCCAGTGGTCTGTCAATTTTATTGATTCTCTCAAAGAAGCAGCTTCTAGTCCTGTTGATCTGCTCTACTGTACTTCTGGTTTCTGATTGATTGATTTCTGCTCTAATTTTGGTCAACTGCTTCCTCGTGCGTGGATTAGGCCTGTCCCTCTGTTGCTGTTCCAGCTTCTTGAGGTGAGAATATAAAAACTGCATTTTAGATTTTTCTATTCTTTTGAGTGAGGCTTGGATGGCTATGTATTTCCCCCTTAGGACTGCCTTTGCAGTATCCCATAGGTTTTAGACCGTTGTGTTTTCATTCTCGTTGGTCTCCATAAATTGTTTAATTTGATTTTTGATTTCCTGGTTTATCGAGTCATTCCTGAGCAGGATGGTTCTTAGTCTCCAAGTGTTTGAGTTTCTTCCAAATTTTTCCTTGTGGTCGAGTTCCAATTTCAGAGCGTGGTGGTCTGAGAATATGCAGGGGATAATTTCAATCATTTGGTATCGGCTGAGACCTGTTTTGTGTCCCAGAACATGGTCTATTCTTGAGAATGTTCCATGGGCATTAGAATAGAATGAGTATTCTTTGGTTTTGGGGTGTAGTGTTCTGTATATATCTATGAGGTCCAACTCGTTGAGTATGGCATTCAAAGCCTTTGATTCTTTGCTTAGTTTTTGCCAGGGTGTTCTGTCTATTTCTGAGAAGGAGTGTTGAGGTCCCCTACTATTAATGTATTTTTATCTCTGTGTCTCTTTATTGTGGTTAAGAGTTGTCTTGTGTATCTTGCTGCTCCCCTGTTGGGGGCATATATATTTATAATTGTCATTTCCACTTGTTGAATGCTTCCTTAAGAATAATATAGTGCCCTTCTGCGTCTCTAACTATAGTCTGTAATACATTAATAGTAGGGGACCTCAACACTCCACTATCAGAAATAGACAGAACACCCTGGCAAAAACTAAGCAACGAATCAAAGGCTTTGAATGCCATACTCGACGAGTTGGACCTCATAGATATATATAGAACACTACACCCCAGAACCAAAGAATACTCATTCTATTCTAATGCCCATGGAACATTCTCAAGAATAGACCATGTTCTGGGACACAAAACAGGTCTCAACCGATACCAAAAGATTGAAATTATCCCCTGCATATTCTCAGACCACAACGCTCTGAAATTGGAACTCAACCACAAGGAAAAATTTGGAAGAAACTCAAACACTTGGAGACTAAGAACCATCCTGCTCAGGAATGACTCGATAAACCAGGAAATCAAAAATCAAATTAAACAATTTATGGAGACCAATGAGAATGAAAATACAACAGTCCAAAACCTATGGGATACTGCAAAGGCAGTCCTAAGGGGGAAATACATAGCCATCCAAGCCTCACTCAAAAGAATAGAAAAATCTAAAATGCAGTTTTTATATTCTCACCTCAAGAAGCTGGAACAGCAACAGAGGGACAGGCCTAATCCACGCACGAGGAAGCAGTTGACCAAAATTAGAGCTGAAATCAATCAAGCAGAAACCAGAAGTACAGTAGAGCAGATCAACAGGACTAGAAGCTGGTTCTTTGAGAGAATCAATAAAATTGACAGACCACTGGCAAGACTTATCCAAAAGAAAAGAGAAAGGACCCAGATTATTAAAATTATGAATGAAAAAGGAGAGGTCACGACGAACACCATTGAAATTGGAAGGATTATTAGAAATTTTTATCAACAGCTATATGCCAATAAACTAAGCAATCTGGAAGAGATGGAATCCTTCCTGGAAACCTATAAACTACCAAGATTGAAACCGGAAGAAATTGATTCCTTAAACAGGCCAATTAATTATGAAGAAATTGAGTCAGTGATAAACAACCTTCCAAATAACAAAACTCCAGGCCCGGACGGTTTTCCTGGGGAATTCTACCAAACATTCAAAGAAGAAATAATACCTATTCTCCTAAAGCTATTTCAAAAAATAGAAACAGAAGGAAAGCTACCAAACTCATTCTATGAGGCCAATATTACCTTGATCCCCAAACCAGGCAAAGACCCCATCAAAAAGGAGAATTACAGACCGATTTCCCTAATGAATATGGACGCCAAAATCCTCAACAAGATACTTGCTAATAGAATCCAACAGTACATTAAAAGGATTATCCATCACGATCAAGTGGGATTCATACCTGGGATGCAAGCGTGGTTCAATATTCGCAAATCAATCAGCGTGATACATCATATCAACAAGAAAAGACTCAGGAACCATATGATCCTCTCAATCGATGCCGAAAAAGCATTTGACAAAATACAGCATCCTTTCCTGATTAAAACCCTTCAGAGTGTAGGAATAGAAGGTACATTTCTCAATCTCATAAAAGCCATCTATGAAAAGCCTACTGCAAATATTATTCTCAATGGGGAAAAGCTGGAAGCCTTTCCCTTAAGATCAGGAACTCGACAAGGATGCCCACTCTCGCCACTATTATTCAACATAGTACTAGAAGTCCTTGCAACAGCAATCAGACGACAAAAAGGGATCAAAGGTATTCAAATTGGCAAAGAAGAAGTCAAAATGTCTCTCTTTGCAGATGACATGATACTCTATATGGAAAACCCAAAAGAAGCCACTCCCAAACTATTAGAAGTTATAGAGCAATTCAGTAACGTGGCGGGATACAAAATCAATGCTCAGAAATCAGTTGCATTTCTATACACGAATAACGAGACCGAAGAAAGAGAAATTAGGGAATCCATCCCATTTACAATAGCACCAAAAACCATACGTTACCTTGGAATTAACTTAACCAGAGACGTAAAGGACCTATATTCTAGAAACTATAAATCACTCTTGAAAGACATTGAGGAAGACATAAAAAGATGGAAAGATATTCCATGCTCATGGATCGGAAGAATTAACATAGTTAAAATGTCCATGCTACCCAGAGCAATCTACACTTTCAATGCTATCCCGATCAAAATACCAAGGACATTTTTCAAAGAACTGGAACAAACAGTCCTTAAATTTGTATGGAAACAGAAAAGGCCCCGAATCTCCAAGGAACTGTTGAAAAGGAAAAACAAAGCTGGGGGCATCACAATGCCGGATTTCGAGCTGTACTACAAAGCTGTGATCACAAAGACAGCATGGTACTGGCACAAAAACAGACACATAGACCAATGGAACAGAATAGAGAGCCCAGAAATGGACCCTCGGCTCTTTGGGCAACTAATATTTGATAAAGCAGGAAAAAACATCCGGTGGGAAAAAGACAGTCTCTTCAATAAATGGTGCTGGGAAAATTGGACAGCTACATGCAAAAGAATGAAACTTGACCACTCTCTCACACCATCCACCAGCCGCCAGCCGCCCTGCGTGCTCCCGGATCTCCCGGTCTCAGTCTATGCCCGGTGAGCACACCGGGATTCCAGAGTTCCGTGAGAAGCCTGGTGGCGCGCGCACCCGGTTCAGGGTCTCAGTCTGCTGTTTTGCTGGTGCCGACCGCGAGTCCACCCACTCCCCTGTGCAGATGGCCTGCCAGCCCCCAGCCGCCCCGCGTGCGCTCCAGGAGCTCCCGGTCTCAGTCTGGATCCCGTGAGCACACCGGGATTCCGGAGTTCCGCGAGATGCCTGGTGGCACGTGCTCCCGGCTCACCGGTCTCAGTCCACTCTCTCGCGGGCGCCCTCCGTGAGTCTGCCCGCTCCCCCGTGCAGGTGGCTGCTGCTTCCTGGCACCCAAATGCGGCGGCTCCCTCCCCCTTCCGTTTATCTTCCGATATCTGCGTGGTTTCACGGCTCCCCGCTTCGTACCTCAATACTCAGCACTGGAGATGTTCATTTGTAGAGATCCAGATGTATCTTCCTGCGACTCAGGCTGATTCCGTGGTTGTTTAGGCTCGTCTGGTACCTATCCAGCTCAACTCAGGGGACCAGCTGAAAAAGGGGTCCCCTACTCCTCCGCCATCTTAACTCCCCCTTCCCAGTGTACAAGTCTTGTGCCTCCTTGGTAAGTATGTTTTCTTTTAGCTGCTATTGTAAATGCAATTTTTTAAATTTCCTTTTCAGATTGTTCATTGCTAGTGTATACAAATACAATTGATTTTTGTGTATTGATTTGACATCCTACAACTTTGCTGAATTTTTTATTAGCTCTAAATTTCTGATGGATTCTTTACACTTTCTATACATAAATCTATGCCATCTGACAACAGAGGTAGTTTTAATTCTTCCTTTCCAATTTGGATGCCTTTTATTTCTTTTTCTTGTCTAATTGCTCTGGCAAGGACTTCCAATACAATGTTCAATAGTAGTGGGGAAGGCAGGCATCCCTCGTCCCAAACTCAGTGTTTCATTGCTGAGTGGGCTGTTAGCTGTGGGTTTTCACCTAAGCCTTTTATCTAATCTTGCGAAAGCCCCTTCTGTTCTTCATTTGTTCAATGTTGTTTCATATATATATATATATATATGCATGTTGGATCTTGTCAAATGCTTTTTTTTTCATTAATTGAGATAGTTATGTGTTGTTTCTATTAATATGGTACTTTACATTGATCAGTTTTTGTATGTTGAACTGCACACTTGGATTCCTGGAATAAATCCCACTTGGTCATGGCTTATCATACTTTTAATATTCTGTTGGATTCATTTTTACTAGTATTTCACTGAGAATTTTCACATCTATGTTCATAAGAGTATTATTTGCTCTTAGTTTTCTTGTGGTGTCTTTGTCTTTGGTATCAGGATAATACTGGCCTCCTGGAATGAGTTAAGAATGTTCCTGCCTCTTCTAATTTTTTGAAGAGTTTGAGAAGGATTGGTGTTGATTCTTCTTCAAGTGTTCAGTAGAATCCACCAGTGAAGCCACCTAGTCCTGAGCTTCTCTTTGTCGGAGAGTTTTGCTTGTTGACTCAGTCTCTTTGGTTGTTACAGTTCCAGTCAGATTTCCTATTTCTTCTTGAGGTTTTTTGGGTAGTTTGTGTGTTTCTAGGAATTGGCATATTTTACTTGGGCTACCTGATTTATTGGTATACAATTGTTCATAGAATTCTTTCAAAATCTTTCTTATTTCTGTAAGGTCAGTAGGAATGTCACTACATACAGATTTTAAGCAATTTGAGCCTTCTCTCATTTTTTTCTTAGGTCTAGCTAAAGGTTTGTCCATTTTGTTGATCTTTTCAAAGAATCAACTTTTCATTTTATTGATTTTTCTCTACTTATTTCTGCTCTAATCTTTATCAGTTCGTTACATACGCTAGCTTGAGTTTAGTTTGTTCTTTTATGTCTATTTCCTTACAATATAAAGTTAGTTATTCACTTGAGACATTTCTTCTTCATTTAGATGTTTGTAGCTGTAAATTTTCCTCAAACACTGCTTTTGCTGCATGCCCAAGTTTTGGTATGTTGTATTTTTATTTTTATTCATCCGAAAATATTTTCTAATTTTCTTTGTGATTTCTTCTTTAACCCATTGATTGTTTAAAAATGTGTTGTCGATGGATGGGCCCAGAGGGTGTTATGCTAAGTGAAATAACTCAGACAGAGAAAGACAAATACTATATGATTTCACTTGTATGTGGAAACTGAAAAACAAAACCAATGAA
This sequence comes from Ursus maritimus, assembly GCF_017311325.1. Taxonomy (NCBI): domain Eukaryota; kingdom Metazoa; phylum Chordata; class Mammalia; order Carnivora; family Ursidae; genus Ursus; species Ursus maritimus. The sequence goes on from NW_024426663.1 coordinate 89,136,335, forward strand.
TAAATAAGCAAATAAACAAAAAGAAGGAACAGAACTATAAATACAGAGAACTGATGGTTGCCAGAGGGTTGGTGGGTGAAAGGAGAGGAAAAAAGGTGAAGGGGAGTGGGAGATACAGGCTTCCAGTTATGGAATGACAAAATCACAAGGATAAAGGGAACAGTGTGGGGAATATGGTCAATGGTATTGTAATAATGTTTGTGATGATAGGTGGTAGCTACACTTGAGAGCATAGAACAATATACAGACTTGTCAAATCACTATGTTGTATGCCTGAACCAATGTAATATTGTGTATCACCTCTACTCAAAAAGAAGGGTTGAATTTCCACATATTTGTGAATTTTCCAGTTTTCCTTCTGTTAATGGTTTCTAGTATCATTCCATTGTGGTTGAAGAAGATACAATGTATGATTTCAGTGTTTTGAAATTTATAAAGGCTTGTTTTGTGGTCTAACATATGGTCTATCCCAGAGACTGTTCCTTGTGCATTTGAGAAAAATATGTATTTCGCCGTTTTGGGATAGAGTGCCATGTATCTGTCTTTTAGGTCCAGCAGGTCTATAGTGCTATTCAAGCCCTCCATTCCTTGTTGGTCTTCTGACTTTTGTTCTACCCATCCATGAAAGTGGGGCATGAATAAAAAACCTTCCAAAAAACAAAACTCCAGGCCTGGACAGTTTTCCTGGGGAATTCTACCAAACATTCAAACAAGAAATAATACCTATTCTCCTAAAGCTATTTCAAAATATAGAAACAGAAGGAAAGCTACCAAACTCATTCTATGAGGCCAATATTACCTTGATCCCCAAACCAGGCAAAGGCCTCATCAAAAAGGAGAATTACAGACTGATTTCCCTAATGAATATGGACGCCAAAATCCTCAACAAGATCCTGGCTAATAGAATCCAACAGTACATTAAAAGGATTATCCATCATGACCAAGTGGGATTCATCCCTGGGATGCAAGGGTGGTTCAACATTCTCAAATCTATCAGTGTCTTAGATTTTATCCAGAAAGAAAAATTCAAAAATCAAATGACTCTATGATGCAGAAAAAGCATTTGACAAAATACAGCATCCTTTCCTGATTAAAACCCTTCAGAGTGTAGGGATAGAGGGTACATTCCTCAATCTCATAAAAACCATCTATGAAAAGCCTACAGCAAACATCATTCTCAATGGGGAAAAGCTGGAAGCCTTTCCCTGAAGATCAGGAACACGACAAGGATGCCCACTCTCGCCACTATTATTCAACATAGTACTAGAAGTCCTTGCAACAGCAATCAGACAACAAAAAGGGATAAAAGGTATCCAAATCGGCAAAGAAGAAGTCAAACTGTCTCTCTTCACAGATGACATGATACTCTATATGGAAAACCCAAAAGAATCCCCCCCCCAAACTATAGAAGTTATAGAGCAATTCAGTATATGGCAGGATACAAAATCAATGCTCAGAAATCAGTTGCATTTCTATACACGAAAAATGAGACTGAAGAAAGAAGAAATTAGGAATCCATCCCATTTGCAATAGCACCAAAAATCATACGTTCTTGGAATTAACTTAACTGGAGAGCGTGGATCTATATTCTAGAAACTACAAATCACTCTTGAAAGACTATGAAGAAGACACAAAAAGATGGAAAGTTTCCATGCTCACGGATTGGAAAATTAACATAGTTAAAATGTCCATGCTACCCAGAGCAATCTACACGTTCCAGTCCACGATCAAAATACCAATGACATTTTTCGAAGGAGACAAACAGCCCTTAAATTTGTGTGTGAACCAGAAAAGGCTCGAATCGCCAGGAATTGTTGAAAAGGAAAAAACAAGCTGGGGGCATCACAATGCCGGATTTCAAGCTGTACTACAAAGCTGTGATCACAAAGACAGCATGGTACTGGCACAAAAACAGACACATAGACCAATGGAACAGAATAGAGAATCCAGAAACGGACCCTCGGTTCTTTGGGCAACTAATCTTTGATAAAGCAGGAAAAAACATCCGGTGGGAAAAAGACAGTCTCTTCAATAAATGGTGCTGGGTAAATTGGACAGCTACATGCAAAAGCATGAAACTTGACCACTCTCTCACACCATACACAAAGATAAACTCTAAATGGATGAAAGACCTCAATGTGAGACAGGAATCCATCAAAATCCTAGAGGAGAGCATAGGTGGCAACCTCTACGACATTGGCCAAAGCAACCTTTTTCATGACACATCTCTAAAGGCAAGAGAAACAAAAGAAAAAATGAACTTGTGGGACTTCATCAGGATAAAAATCTTCTGCACAGCCAAGGAAACAGTCCAAAAAACTGAGAGGAAGCCCACGGAATAGGAGAATATATTTGCAAATGATACTACTGATAAAAGACTGGTATCCAAGATCTACAAAGAACTTCTCAAACTCAATACACGAGAAACAAATAAACAAATCATAAAATGGGCAGAAGATATGAACAGACAGTTTTCCAATGAAGACATACAAATGGCTAACAGACACATGAAAAAATATTCAGAATCATTAGCTATCAGGGAAATTCAATAAAAACCACACTGAGATACCACCTTACACCAGTTAGAATGGAAAAATTGACAAGGCAAGAACAACAATTGTTGGAGAGGATGTGGAGAAGGGGATCCCTCCTACATTGTTGGGTGGGAGTGCAAGATTGGTACAGCCACTCTGGAAAACAGTGTGGAGTTCCCTTAAAAAGTTAAAAATTGAGCTATCCTATGATCCAGCCATTGCACTACTGGGTATTTACCCCAAAGATACAGATATAGTGAAGAGAAGGGCCAAAGCACCCCAATGTTCATAGCCGCTCTGTCCACCATAGCTAAATCGTGGAAGGAGCCGAGATGCCCTTCAACAGATGACTGGATTAAGAAGTTGTGGTCCATATATACAATGGGATATTACTCAGCTATCAGAAAGAACGAATTCTCAACGTTTGCTACAACATGGATGGGACTGGAGGAGATAATGCTAAGTGAAATAAGTCAAGCAGAGAAAGACAATTATCATATGATTTCTCTCATCTATGGAACATAAGAACTAGGAAGATCAGTAGGGATAAGGAAAGGAGGGGTAATCAGAAAGGGGAATGAAGCACGAGACTATGGACTCTGAGAAACAAACTGAGGGCTTCAGAGGGGAGGGTGTGGGGGAATGGTATAGACTGGTGTTGGGTATTAAGGAGGGCATGTACTGCATGGTGCACTGGGTGTTATACGCAACTAATGAATCATCGAACTTTACATCAGAAACCAGGGATGTACTGTATGGTGACTAACATAATATAATAAAAAACATTAAAAAAAGAATTATGCTCAATTATCTCTAATAATGTCATACCCCCCCCAAAAAAGTAGCTGTGGTCCATATATACAATGGAATATTACTCAGCTACCAGAAAGAACGAGTTCTCAACATTTGCTGCAACATGGACGGCACTGGAGGAGATAATGCTAAGTGAAATAAGTCAAGCAGAGAAAGACAATTATATGATTTCTCTCATCTATGGAACATAAGAATTAGGAAGATCAGTAGGAGAAGAAAGGAATAAAGAAAGGGGGGTAATCAGAAGGGGGAGTGAAGCATGGGAGACTATGGACTCTGAGAAACAAACTGAGGGCTTCAGAGGGGACGGTGTGGGGGAATGGGATAGACTGGTGATGGGTAGTGAGGGGGCACGTATTGCATGGTGCACTGGATGTTATACGCAACTAATGAATCATCGAACTTTACATCAGAAACCAGGGATGTGCTTTATGGTGAATAACATAATATAATAAAACAATATTAAAAAAAAAGAAAGGTCAGGAGCATCCACACACACGCCAGCATTGGAGTCGGAAACCTGAAGGGCAGGCGCACTTCTCATTTGGAAGGTCGGGAAGTACAGAGCAAATAACGCAGCTGGAGACTAAGAACAGAATTCAGCGCATTGAAGGGGTAATGAACCACGAGAGACTATGGACTCTGGGAAACAAACTGAGGGCTTCAGAGGGGAGGGGGGTGGGGGAATGGGATAGGCTGGTGATGGGTAGTAAGGAGGGCACGAATTGCATGGTGCACTGGGTGGTATACGCAACTAATGAATCATTGAATTTTACATCAAAAACCAGGGATGTACTGTATGGTGACTAACATAATATAATAAAAAATTATTACTATTAAAAAAAAAAAGTGGGGCATTGAGGTCTTCAATTATTCTCATCTTCCTCAACTATTCTCCTCACTCTCTATTTCTCTTTTCTATTCTGTTGACTTTTTCTTTATATATTTTAAGGATCTCTTGCTAGATTCATGTACATTTGTAATTGTTTTATATATGTATATATTTAAATATTTATTTATTTATTTATTTATTTATTATAATATAAATAAAAATATAGCCCAACACAGGGCTTGATCCCACGACCATGAGATCACAACCTGAGCTGAAACCAGGAGTTGGGATGCTTAACCAACTGAGCCACCCAGGAACCCCATGTAATTGTTATGTTTTTAACGAATTGAGCCTTCTTTTAATATATAACCTTGATTGTCTCTCATAACTTTTTTTTACTTAAAGCCTAATTTGGCTGTATAACCTCAACTCTTTTTAATTAATATTTGGTTAATATGGAATATCTTTCTCCGTTCTCTCATTTTTTAACTTTTTATTTAAATTCTAGTTAGTTAATATGCAGTATTAATGTTAGTTTCAGGTGTACAATATAGTGATTCAAAACTTCCATGTAACACCTGGTAGTCATCATGATAAGTGCACTCCATAATCCCCATCACCTAGTTAACCCATCCCGCACCCACCTCCCCTCTTGTAACCGTTAATTTGTTATCTATAGTTAAGGGTCTCTTTCTTGGTTTGCACCCCCCTTTTTTCCCCTTTACTCATACGTTTTGTTTCTTAAATTCCACATGTGAGTGAGATCATATGATATTTGACTTTCTATGACTGACTTATTCACTTAGCATAATACCCTCCAGCTCCATCCATGTCATTGCAAATGGTAAGATTTCAATTTTTTTTTGATGGCTGAGTAATATTCCAGTGTGTGTGTGTGTGTGTGTGTGTGTGTGTGTGTGTGTGTGTGTGTTTGTGTGTATGTGTGTATACATACCACACCTTCTTTATCCATTCACCAGTTGATGGATATTTGGGCTCTTCCCATAATTTGACTATTGTAGATAATGCTGTTATAAACATCGGGGTGCATATATCCCTTCTAATTAGTATTTTTGTATTCTTTGGATAAATACCTAGTAGTGCAATTGCTGGATCATAGGGAACTTTTTGAGGAACCTCCATACTGTTTCCCAGAGTGGCTGCACCAGCTTGCATTCCCACCAACAGTGTAAGAGGTTCTCCTTTGTCCTCATCCTGGCCGACATCTGTTGTTTCCTGTGTTGTTGGTTTAGCCATTGTGACAGCTGTGGGGTCCTATCTCATTAGAGCTTTCATTTGCATTTCCCTGGTAATAAATAATGTTGAGCATATTTTCATGTGTCTGTTGGCCATCTATATGTCTTCTTTGGAAAAAAAAGTCTCTTCATGTCTTCTGCCTATTATTAAGTTGGATTATTCATCTTTTGGGTATTGAGTTTGATAAGTTCTTTATAGAATTTGGATGCTAGCCCTCTATCAGATATGTTATTTGCAAATATCTTCTCTTGTTCCATAGGTTGTCTTTTAGTTTTATTGACTGTTTCTTTTGCCATGCAGAAGATTTTTATCTTGATGAAGTCCCAATAGTTTATTTTTGTTTTTATTTCCGTTGCCTCAGGAGACATATCTAGGAAGAAATTGCTATGGCTGATGTCAAAGAGATTACTTCTTGAATTATCTTCTAGAAATTTTTTTTGGTTGCAGGTCTCACATTTAGATCTTTAATCTATTTTTAATTTATTTTTGTGTGTGGTGTAAGAAAGTGGTCTAGTTTCATTCTTTGCATGTTGCTGTCCAGTTTTCCCAACACCGTTTGTTGGAGAGTCAGTCTTTTTCCCATTGGATAGTGTTTCCTGCTTTGTCATAGATTAATTTACCATATAATTGTGGGTTCATTTGTGGGTTTTGTATGTTCCATTGATCTATGCGTGTATTTTTGTGCCAGTACCATAATTTTTTTATTACTACAGCTTCGGAATATAACCTAAAGTCTGGAATTTTGATGCCTCCTGCTTTTCTTTCTCAAGGTTGTTTTCATTATTCAGTATCTTTTGTGGTTCCATACAAATTTTAGGACTGTTTGTTCTAAATGTGAAAAATGTTGCATTTTGATAGGGATTGCATTACATGTGTAGATTACTTCGGGTAGTATAGACATTTTATGGTATTTCTTTTTTTTTCCTCTAATAATTTTTATTTTGTTATGTTAGTCACCATACAGTATATCCTTAGTTTTTGATATAATGACATTTTAACAATATTTGTTCTTCCAATCTATAAGCATGGAATGTCTTTCCACTTCTTTGTGTCCTCTTCAATTTCTCTCATCAGTGTTTTACAGTTTTCAGAGGACAGATCTTTGGCCTCTTTGGTTAGGTTTCTTCCTAGGTATCTTATGGATTTGGTGCCGTTGTAAGTGGAAGTGATTCCTTAATTCCTCTTTCTACTCCTTCATTATTGGTGTATAGAAATTCAAGATTGTTGTACATTGATTTTGTATCCTGTGACTTTACTGAATTTGTGTATAAGTTTTAGCAGTTTTTTAGTGGAGTCTTTCATATTTTCTCTATATAGTATCATGCCATCTGCAAATAGTGAAAGTTTTACTTCTTCTATGCTGATTTGGATGCCTTTTATTTCTTTTTGCTGAATGATTGCTGAGTCTAGGACTTCCAGTACTATGTTAAATAGTAATGGTGTGAGTGGACATCCCTGTCTTGTTCCTGACTATAGAGGAAAAGTTCTAATTTTTTCCCCATTCAGGATGAGATTATCTGTGGGTCTTTCATATATTGCTTTTATATGTGGAGGTATGTTTCCTTTAAACACACTTTGTTGAGGGTTGTTGTTTTTTAAATCATGAATGGATGCTGTATTTTGTCAAATGCTTTTTCTGCATCTATTGTAATGCTCATATGGTTCTTCTCATATGGTTCTTATCCTTCTTTTTGTTAATATGGTGTATCACATTGATTGATTTGTGAATGTTGAACCACACTTGCAGCCCAGGAATAAGTCCCACTTGATCATGGTGAATGATTTTTTAAGAGATTTTATTTATTTATTTATTTATTTGAGAAAGAGAGTGAGAGTGGGTGAGAGAGAGAGAGAGCACGAGCTGGGGGGAGAGGCAGAGGGAAAGGGAGAAGCAGACTCCTCATTGAGCAAGGAACCTGATGGGGGTCTTGATCCCAGGACCCTGGGATCATGACCTGAGCCAAAGCCAGACGCTTAACCAACTGAGCCAGCCAGGTGCCCTGATGAATGATTTTTTAAATGTATTATTGGATTCAGTTTGCTAGTATCTTTTTTTAAAAAAATATTTTATTTATTATTTATTTGACAGAGAGAGACAGCCAGCGAGATAGGGAACACAGCAGGGGGAGTGGGAGAGGAAGAAGCAGGCTCTTGGAGGGGCCTGATGTGGGGCTCGATCCCACAACGCCGGGATCACGCCCTGAGCCGAAGGCAGACGCCTAACGACTGCGCCACCCAGGCGCCCCAGTTTGCTAGTATCTTATGGAGAATTTTTGCTCCCATGTTCATCAGGGATATTGGTCTATAGTTCTCTTTTTTAGTGGAATCTTTATCTAATTTTGGTATTGGGTAATGCTGGCCTCATAGAACGAATTTGGAAGCTTTCCTTCCTTTTCTATGTTTTTGGAGTCATTTGAGAAGACTAGGTACTAACTATTCTTTAAATGTTTGGCGGAGTTCACATGTAAGGCCATCTAGTCCTGAACTTTTGTTTCTTGGGAGCTTTTTGATTACTGATTCAATTTCTTTGTTGGTTATTGGTTTGCTCAAATTTTCTATTTCTTCCTGTTTCAGTTTTGGTAGTTTATACGTTTCTAGGAAGTATCCATTTCTTTCACATTGTCCAATTTATAGGCGTATAGTTTTTCGTAATATTCTCTAATAATTTTTTCTATTTCTGTGTTGTTGGCTGTTATTTCTCCTGTCTCATTTGTGATTTTGTTTCTTTGGGTCCTTTCTCTTTTCTTTTTGATGAGTCTGGCTAGAGGTTTATCAATTTTATTGATTTTTTCAAAGAACAAACTCCTGCTTTCATTAATCTATTCTATTGGGGTATTTTTTTAGTCTATACCATTTATTTCTGCTCTCATCTTTATTATTTCCCTCCTTCTGCTTTCTTTAGGCTTCATTTGTTTTTTTTTCTCCAAGTCCTTTAGGTGTAAGGTAAGGTTGTGTATTTGAGATTTTTCTTGCTTCTTGAGGTAGCCCTGTATTGCTATGTATTTCCCTTTTAGAACTGTTTTTTTCTCCATCCCAAAGGCTTTGGACCACTGTGGTTTTGTGTTCATTTGTTTCTGTGGTTTTTAAAACATTTCTTATTTGATTTCTTGATTGACCCATTCATTATTTAATAGCATGTTGTTCAGACTCCATGTATTTGTGGTCTTTCCAGAATTTTTCTTTCTGGTTGACTTCAAGTTTTATAGCGTTGTAGTCAGAACAGGTGTGTGGTGTGACTTTAATCTCTTCATGCTTGTTGAGGGTTGATTGGTGACCTAGTATGTGATCTATTTTAGGGAATGTCCCATGTGAACTTGAAAAGAATGTGTATTCTGCTGTTGTAGGATGGAATGTTCTGAATATATCTGTTAAGTCCATCTGGCCAGTGTGTCATTGTTTCCTTGTTGATTTTCTGCTTAGAAGACCTGTCCATTCATGTAAGTGGGGTGTTAAAAGTTCCCTACTATGATTGTAATGTTTATTAGTTAGTTCCTTTATGCTTGTTATTGTTTTATATATTTAGGATCTCCCAAGTTGGGGGCATAAATATTTACAATTGTTAGATCTTCTTGTCCCCTTTATGATGATATAGTGTCCTTCTTTGCCTCTTGTTACATTCTTTGTTCTAAAGTCTAGTTTGTCCAATAGAAGTATTGCTACTTGGCTTTCTTTTGATGTCCATTTGCATGATAAATGCTTCTCCATCCACTCACTTTCAATCTGCAGGTGCCTTCTAGTCTACAGTGAGTCTCTTATAGGCAGCATATAGATGGATCTTGTTTTATTTTTTAAAATCCGTTCTGACACCCTATGTCTTTTGATTGGAACATTTAGTCCATTTACATTCCAGGAAATTATTGCTAAATATGTATTTATTTTTTATTACTTGTTTTGTCATTATTTCTGGAGATTTTCTCTGTTCCTTTGTTGTCTTTGTCACTCTTGGTCTTTCCTTTCCACTCAGAGTCCCCTTTAATATTTCTTGTAAGGCTAGCTTTTTATTACTTTTTTTGTCATTATTTCTGGAGATTTTCTCTGTTCCTTTGTTGTCTTTGTCACTCTTGGTCTTTCCTTTCCACTCAGAGTCCCCTTTAATATTTCTTGTAAGGCTAGCTTAGTGGTCATGAGTCTTTTAGTTTTTGTTTTTCTGGGAAACTCTTTATCTCTCCTTCTATTCTGCATGAAAGCCTTGCTGGATAGAATATTCTTAGATGCAGATTTTGCCTATTCAGCACATTGAATATACCATGGCACTCCCTCCTGTTGAAAAATCTCCAGCTAGCCTTATGGGTTTTCCCTTGTAAGTTAATGACTTCTTTTTTCTTACTGCTTTTAAGATTTTTTCTTTATCACTATATTTTGCCAATTTAATTAAATATGTCTTGGTGTTGGCCTGCTTTTGTTGATTTTGATGGGAGTTCTCTGTGCCTCCTGGATCTGGATGTCTGTGTCCTTCCTGAGATTAGGGAAGTTTTCCATGATTATTTCTTCAAAGAAAATTTCTGTCCCCTTTTCTCTCTCTTCTTCTGGGACTCCTATAATATGACTGTTATGTTTGATGGAATCACTGACTTCCCTAAGTCTATTCTTGTGATCCGTAGTTCTCTCTCTGTCTTGTTCAGCTTCATTGATTTCCATTAGTATGTCTTCTAGGTCTCTAGTTTGTTCCTCCACATCTACCAGCCTGCTGTTCATTGCATCACACCTGTTTCCAACTCGTTTATCACACTGTTCATCTCTAATTCTTTTTTAACTTCTTTATCTCTGTGGTAAGGGTCTCACTGATGTCTTCTATTCTTCCCTCAAGCCCAGTGAGTATCCTTATGGTTGTTGCTTTAAATTCTCCAATAGGTATGTTGCTTATATCTGTTTTAGATCTCTGGCTGTGGCCTTATCTTGTTCTTTCACTTGGGATAAATTCCTCTGTCTTGGCATTTTGTCTACATCTCTGGCTTCTTCTATGTGTTAGAAAAACCAGTTATATCTCTTGTTCCTGAAAGTAATGGCCTTATGAAGAAGAGGTCATATAGTGTCCAGTACCTCGTGCTTCAGGGAGTGCATCTGGTATGCGCTGCAGGTGCTTTGCTGCTGTGTTTTGCCTGCTCTATCCTTCAGGTGTGTTGTCTGCAGAAGCTCTCCTTGCCTGCTGTGGGCAGTGTTTGGTCCCTGGCCTGAATGTGGCGAGTTTTAACTAGGTGTGTTCTAGTCTTGTGAAATGAGACCTAACACCACTTCCACAAGAACTGAGGCCATGCAGAACTCTCTGGTGGGGAGATGTGGTGTGGGCAAGGGTTTGTGTTGGTCTTATGGGGGAAGGGTTCTGCTGCACTGGGACTGAGGCAAGCTTGACTGACAAGGGCAGTCCCATCAAAGCACAGGGATGTGGGGTTTTGTGTGGGCAGGTTAGGCAGCCAGTGTCCCTAGTGCCCTGCTTCCTGCAGGTACTCTGTATTTATGCTGAGGGGCAGGGGAGGGAAATGGCTCCAGCATGCTCCTTAGTTCCTGGAGAGGATTCTCTAATAATGCAGCCCCTCAGGGAAGCACTTGGAGAAGAGGGAATAATCTGCCCCCCGTATGCCCCAGGTGCTCTTCAGATCTCTGTTTTCACCCTGTCTGCCCCTGGTTGTTTACCTGTCTTCACTCCAGCAGCAAGCCAATGCCCTCCAGGCTCTATCGCAGCCAAACCCACTGGCCTTTAAGCCCTGCGGGTTTCAGGAACTCAGGAAATTCAGCCCTTCTTGTTTTCTAAGCCAATGTCTTCAGGGAAACAGTCTCTCGGTGTGTGTGTTCCCACCTGTGCTCCCCCACCTCTCTTGCCTCTCTCTGGGATCACAGCTCCCTCCTCTCCACAGCACCCATGATCTGTTTCTCTCCCAAACCACATCTCCGCACACCCTACTTTCTTTGACGTGGCCTCTTCTCTCCCTTTAGTTGTGGAGTTTGTTCTGCCAGTCTTCCGGTCAATTTCTGGGGTATTTCAGATAATTTGATAATTCTCTTGCTGTGTTCATGGGACAAGGTGAGCCTAGGGTCCTCCTACTTGCCACCATCTTCCTGGTGTCTTCCCATTCTTTCATTTTTAACTTGTGTCCTTGGATCTAAAGCAAGCATCTTGTGGATAGCATATACATGGATCACAGTTTTGTTTTGCTTTGTTGTATGCATTCTGCCAATCTCTGTCTTTTAATAGAAAGTTTAATCAGTTTACATTTAAAATAATTACCAACAAGGAAGGATTTACATCTGCCATTTGTCACTTGTTTTCTATATGCCCGCTGTCTTCTTTGTTTCTCATTTCTTCCTTCTGGCTTCTTTTTTTGTTTGAGTTTTCCTAGCAAACCATCTTGATTCCCTTCTCATTTCCATTTCTCCTTATTTTTCAGTTATTTTCTTAATTGTTACTTTGAGGAATTAACATCTTTAACTTGTAACACTGTGATGTTAACTAATGCTGACTCAGCTTCAGTGTCTACAGAATTCTACTCCTGTATGGCTCCATCCTTCTTTACATTGTCATTGTCACAAATGACAGCTTTATACCTTCTGTGCCCATTAACTTAGGTTTATAATTATTGTTTTATGCATTTATCATTTAAATCATACCAGGAAAGGAGAGGAGATACAAAACAACAATGCAATTCAATGGGCCCTGATGCTTACCATGTAGGTACTTGCATCACTGCTGCTTCTCCATACAGCTACAAGCTGCTCTCCAGTATTTCATTCATCCTGAAGGATGCCATTAGCACTTCTTGTAGGGCAGGTTTTGACATTTCCTTATTTCCTATTTCCTTTTTTTTTCAGTCTAAACTATTTTCTAATATCCTCTTTGATTCAAAGTTTATTTAGAAGTGCATTTCTTAAATTTTAAGCACATGGGGATTTTCTGATATACCAGAAGAAAATCTAGAAAGCCTCCATGTGTTTAAAAATTAAGATTTTATCTCTCCACCAATGTATCTATTCTCTGTCCATAGTTGCTATTAGAAGCATGTCGTAGCTTCTGCTATGTCCTCCATATCTATTAACCTTTATTTTATATTTTCTCTTTAACCCATTGTTCTGCCTGCTGATGCCAGTAAATTAATTAGCCTGTCAGCAAAGCCCATTCTGCTCTTTAGCTCTGAAACAGACCCCTCCAGACCACTTACATCCTCTTGGGCTCTTTTCACGTCCATTTGTTGGACCATGGTGTGTTTGAACTCTGATCATCTACACCTGTGAGCAAGGTGACCTTGTCTTCTGGAGTCACTATGCCTGTAGAGAGTGAGAAGTTTCTGGAAGTCTGTGCCCCTTAGGGTGGACCACAGCCATTGAAGCCCAGATGCCTTTTCTCAGGTTGGGACAACCTGGAGGCATAAATGGCATCAGGTCTTCCTCTTCCCTGTCTGGCTCCTCCATTACCTGCAGGGATTCTCCTGGGAATATTTCCTCAACAAATTGCCTTACATCAAACTCCATCTCAGGGTCTGTTTCTGGGAACCTGACCCAGGACAGGTCCTTCTGTTGAATTTATTTTTACTGAGGTAGAATTCACATAACATAAAATCAATTATTAACCATTAAAAATTGTACAATCTAGTAGCATTTAGTACATTCACATAAATCATGTCTATATACACTTTGTGTCATTGTCAGATTCATAAATATTGTTTTATGCATTTGTCTTTCAAATCATATAGGAAAATAAGGAGAATTGCAAACTCAAAACAGCAATACTGGTCTTCACATTTATCTGTGTGGTTACCACAACCAGTGTTCTTTGACTCATACAGTGGAAACTACCATCCAGTATCCTTCCACTGGGTCAGAAGGCTGATCTGGGAATGTCTTCATTCCTCCTTCATTGTGCAGGACAGTTTTGCTGGTCTAGAACGCTTGATTGACACTCTAGATTTTTAACTTTCAGTAATGATACATTTTTAATTTCCAAAATTAATATTTTCAGCCATCAGTGTTTATTTTAGAACATCTTGTCCTTGTATGCTGAGTGCTATTTCATCTTCTACCTCTTTGAATATATTAAATATACATACATCTCTCTCTCTACACACACACACACACACACACACACACACACACACACACACACACTAAGTTGGAGCTGAGTTGCTCTGTCCATTAGACTTACATTCTTTCATCTTATTTCCTTCCTGACTTTTGGCTGTGTGTGTATCTTTTTCAGACTTTTGTGTCCTGACTGCTGAGCTATGCCAAGGTCCCATTGTGGGAAGTTATTGGCTCTGGCCCATCCTGAATAGAGAGTGCCACATCCTCTTCATGTATATGGCATAGCTTGGGCCCTGCTTTTGAGTGGGTGATACCATTGTGGAGAAGGTAGATAACGTCACTCTCTCACCCCAACTTGCTCCTCTCTGCCCCACATGGGTCCTGAGACCCTGGCCTTGGTCAGCTACCCAGCTTACCACCGATGATGCCCACCTGTTCATTCATCTTGGGATCCTTTTCTATTTCGGGTCTGGTCACTTATTACTTTTCTTTTTTTAATAATATTTTTTATTATGTTATGTTAGTCACCATCCTTAGTTTTTGATGTAGTGTTCCATGAATCATTGTTTGCTTATGACCCCCAGTCTTCCATGCAATACGTGCCCTCCTTACTACCCATCACCAGCCTATTCCAATCCCCACCTTCCTCCCCTCTTAAGCCCTCAGTTTGTTTCCCAGAGTCCATAGTCTCTCGTGGTTCATTCCCACTTCTGTTTACCCCCTTCATTCTTCCCTTCCTTCTCCTACAGATCTTCCTGCTATTTCGTATGTCCCATAAATGAGTGAAACCATATGATAATTGTTTTTCTCTGCTTGACTTATTTCACTTAGCATAATCTCCTCCAGTCCCATCCATGTTGCTGCAAATGTTGGATAATCGTTCTTTCTCATTGCTGAGTAATATTCCATTGCACATATGGACCACACCTTCTTAATCCATTCGTCTGCTGAAGGGCATCTCAGCTCCTTACACAATTTAGCTACTGTGAACAAAGCTGCTATGAACATTGGGGTGCTTTGGCCCTTCTCTTCAATACACCTGTATCTTTGGGGTAAATACCCAGTGGTGCAAATGCTGGATCATACGGGAGCTCATATTTTTAACTTTTTAAGGGACCTCCACACTGTTTTCCAGAGTGGCTATACCAACTTGCATTCCCACCAATAATGTAGGAGGGATCCCCTTTCTCCACATCCTCTCCAACAATTGTTGCTTCCTGCCTTTTCAATTTTTGCCATTCTAAATGCCATGAGGTGGTATGTCAATGTGGTTTTGATTTGAATTTCCCTGATGGCTAATGATTTTGAACATTTTTTCATGTGTCGGCTAGCCATTCGTATGTCTTCATTGGAAAAGTGTCTGTTCATATCTTCTACCCATTTTTTTATTTGTTTATTTCTTTCTTGTGTATTGAGTTTGAGAAGTTCTTTGTAGATCTTGGATACCAGTCTTTTATCTGTAGTATCATTTGCAAATATCTTTTCCCATTCCGTGGGTTGCCTCTTAGTTTTTTTGACTGTTTCCTTGGCTGTGCAGAAGTTTTTTATCTTGATGAAGTCCCACAAGTTCATTTTTTCTTTTGTTTCTCTTGCCTTTGGAGATGTGTCATGAAAAAGGTTGCTTTGGCCAATGTCGTAGAGGTTGCCACCTATGCTCTCCTCTAGGATTTTTGATGGATTCCTGTCTCACATTGAGGTCTTTCATCCATTTGAGTTATCTCTTCTGTATGGTGTGAGATAGTGGTCTGTTCTGCTTTTGCATGTAGCTGTCCCTTCCCAGCACCATTTATTGAAGAGACTGTCTTTTTTTCCACTGGATGTTTTTTTCCTGCTTTATCAATATTAGTGCCCAAAGAGCCGAGGGTCCATTTCTGGGTTCTCTATTCGTTCCATTGGTCTATGTGTCTGTTTTTGTGCCAGTACCATGCTGTCTTTGTGATCACAGCTTTGTAGCAAGCTTTGAAATCCGGACTTGTGATGCCCCCAGCTTTGTTTTTCCTTTTCAACAATTCCTTGGCGACTGGGCCTTTTCTGGTTCACAAAAATTTAAATGCTTGTTCCCGTCTTTGAAAAATGTCATTGGTATTTTGATTGGGATAGCACTGAAAAAGATTGTTCTGTAGCATGGACATTTTAATCATGTTACTTCCAATCCATGAGCATGGAATATTTTTCCATGTTTTTGTGTCTTCTTCAATGTCTTTCAAGAGTGATTTGTAGTTTTTAAATATTGATCCTTTACGCCTCCAGTTGTTAATTCCAAGGTACACATGATTTTGGTGCTATTGCAAATGGATGGATTCCTAATTTCTCTTTCTTCAGTTTATTTTGTTATAGAAATGCAACTCGATTTCTGAGCATTGATTTTGTATCCCACCACATTACTGAATTGCTCTATAACTTCTAGTAGTTTAGTGGCTTCTTTTGTTTCCATATAGAGTATCATGTCATCTGTGAAGAGAGACAGTTTGACTTCTTCTTTGCTTGATGGATACCTTTATCCCTTTTGTTGCTGATTGCTGTATAGAACTCAAGTACTATGTTGATATGAGGTATAGAGGGCATCCTCGTGTTCCTCGATTCCCGGAAAGGCCTCCGCTTTTCCCCATTGAAAGATGTTTTGCTGAGGTTTTCATAGATGATTTTTATGAGATTGAGGAATGTACCCTCTATCCCTACACTCTGAAGGGTTAACAGAGAGATGCTATATTTTGTCAAATGCTTTTCTGCACTCATTGAGAGAATCATTTGATTTTTGAATTTTCTTCTTGATAAAATCTAAGAACTGATAGATTTGCAAATGTTAACCACCTTGGATCCCAGGATTAACTCACCTTAGTCATGATGGATAATCCTTTTTGTACTGTTGGACTTCATTAGCCAGGATCTTGTTGAGGATTTTACGTCCATATTCATTAGGAAATCCTGTAATTCTCCTTGATGAATTTGCCTTTCCGTTTTGGGGATCAGGTAATATGGCCTCATAGAATGAGTTGGTAGCTTTCCTTCTGTTTCTATTTTTAAATAACTTGGAGAATAGGTATTATTTCTTCTTTGAAGTATCGATTCGGAAAACCATCCGGTCCTTGCTTTGTTTTTTGGAAGGTTTTTAATCACTGTTTCAATCTCTTCATAATTAATTGGTCTGTTTAAAAAATCAATTTCTTCCTGTTTCAGTCTTGGTAGTTTATAGGTTTCCAGGAAGGCCTCCATCTCTTCCAGATTGCTTAATTTATTGGTATTAAGCTGTTGATAAAAGTTTCTAATAATCCTTCCTATTTCATTGGTGTTGGTTGTGACCTCTCCCTTTTCATTCATAATTTTATTAATCTGGGTCCTCTCTCTATTGTTTTGGATAAGTCTTGCCAGTGGCTTGTCAATTTTATTTATTCTTTCAAAGAACCAGCTTCTAGTTCTGTTGATCTGCTCTACTGTGCTCCTGGTTTTTTCTTTTTTTAATTTTTATTTATTTATTTATTTTGAAGTAAAGTTCGATGATTAATTAGTTGCGTATAACACCCAGTGCACCATACAATACGTGCCATCTTTACTACCCATCACCAGCCTATCCCATTCCCCCACGCTCCTCCCCTCTGAAGCCCTGAGTTTGATTCTCAGAGTCCATAGTCCCTTGTGCTTCATTCCCCCTTCTGATTACCCCCCTTTCTTTATCCCTTCCTTCTCCTACCAATCTTCCTAGTTCTTACCTTCCATAGATGAGAGAAATCATATGATAATTGTCTTTCTCTGCTTGACTTATTTCACTTAGCATTATCTCCTCCAGTGCCGTCCATGTTGCAGCAAATGTTGAGACATCATTCTTTTTCATTGATCTCTGCTCTAATCTTTTTTTTTTTAAAGATTTTATTTATTCAACAGAGATAGAGACAGCCAGTGAGAGAGGGAACACAAGCAGGGGGAGTGGGAGAGGAAGAAGCAGGCTCATAGCGGAAGAGCCTGATGTGGGGCTCGATCCCACAACACCGGGATCACGCCCTGAGCCGAAGGCAGACGCTCAACCGCTGTGCCACCCAGGTGCCCCCTCTGCTCTAATCTTGATCAACTGCTTTCTCCTGTTTGGATTAGGCCTGTTCCTCTGTTGCTGTTTCAGCTTCTTGAGGTGAGAATATAAAAACTGCATTTTAGATTTTTCTATTCTTTTAAGTGAGGCTTGGATGGCACTGTATTATTCTTAAAGGAAGTATTCAACAAGTGGATATGACAATTATAAATATATATGCCCCAACAGGGGAGCAGCTGAAGAAAGATCCCCTACTCTGCCATTTTTTCCCTCCCTGGATTTTCTCTGTTAACCAATTAATGTGTTTTCTGCTTCAGTAAATGGTTAAGTAGCTCCCATCAGACCAACCTTCCTGCATAACAATGTAATTTCAGACAAAACATAGCAACTAGCATTTCAAGACTTGAAAAAGGGAACAGACTTCAAAGTGCCTACTATACATGTAAATGATACTTTTTATCATACATTAGCTTCTATTTAGTTAATTTCTAATTAATTACCTTTTTTTGTTTTAGGTATGTCTCCTGTAACAGCCATGGTTTTTGTGGCTGTTTGATCTGTTTATTTTTACCTGCCTGACCAGCTTGATGTTAATTGGAATATCTGGTGCATTTACATTTAATGTAGCTGCCAATGTGTCTGGCTGTAAATATATTATCTTATTTCCTGCGGTCCATTTTCTTTCTCTTTATTTTGCTCATTTGCTCTCCTTTCCTGCTTTTTTTGGATTGACTGATTTTTTTTTAAGTTCTCCACTTCCAACTTTATTATTTAGAATTATACATTCTGTTTCTATTCTTTTCATTTTTATTCTTGAAATTGTAGTTTATGATCTTAACTAAATAAAGAATTAAGTTAACCAGAACTGTTAGTCATCCTGTCCTGGACGTCACTTCTTCCATTCCTAACTATATACTTTGTTATGTAGTACTTTAATTCCATCTTTTCTTAAACACCGCCAAATGCTATTAATATCATTGTTACCATCAGTGTTCATCTGTATTTGTAAAGTGAATCCTCATAAGGAGTAGCCTGATGGAGCTGTACATATGGATGCCTTCTTGTAACAACCATCCAGGGTAAACCCAGAACCTTCTCAGAGGCTGGAAGCTCTCCTGCTCCTTCCCAGCTCATACTTGGGGGCGCCCACTTGCCTCTCCACTCTATGGAGAGAGGCCCTGCATGTGAGGGTCCCAGATATGAGCACTAGGCTGCAAAAAGGACATGGGGGAACCTTGAAAAGTGGATGAATGGGTAAAGAAGATGTGGTCTACATGCTTAGGGAAATATTGCAGCCATAAGAAAAAAAAATCCTGCCACTTGCAACAACATGGATAGACCTGAAGGGCATTATGTAGAGTGAGATGTCACAAAGGCTAACTACTGTGCAATCTCATCTGAAGGTGGAATTGAAATACCCCGAGCCCATGAAAACAGGGACCAGAACAGTGGTACCAGAGGCAGGGGCAACAGTGGGAGAATGGGGAGATGTTCACCAAAGGGGACAAGCTTGTAGTTAGAAGAAAATAAATTAAGAAAGGGATTAAAGGATCAAGGAATTTTGACAAATATTAAAGGTACACAAAGCAGTTAAAAATTAAAAACAACAGGAATCCCTAACAAGAAAAAAAGACAAAGAATTAAAACAAGCAGGGGCGCCTGGGAGTCTCAGTTGCTAAGCGTCTGCCTTCGGCTCCGGGTGTGATCCCAGGGTCCTGGGATCGAGCCCCACATCGGGCTCCCTGCTCTGCTAGGAGCCTGCTTCTTCCTCTCCCACTCCCCCTGCTTGTGTTCCCTCTCTCGCTAGCTGTCTCTCTCTATCTGTCAAATAAATAAATAAAATATTTTTTAAAAAGAATTAAAACAATCATTTATTAATAAAATTTTCCTAAATTAAGAAAAGTTTCAATTTTCATGTAAAAATAACACCATATATCTACTCAGCCATGTCAACATACCAGCAAAAGACTGATGCATAAGGAGAAAAAAATCAGTTCTTACCAGACACCAAAGGCTTGGGCTATGAGAAAAAGAAGGACAGTAGGTGATATAGTCAGATGGGGGGGGGGGAAAAAAGCAAAGGACTTAGCCCAAAACAATGTTCTCTATACAAATATATATAGAGAGAGGATGTCTAAACAGGACACAGAGATTTGGGGGGGGAAATAGTTTAAGAAAAACAAGTTGTGGGTATTAAGTCACTTACTTGTCAAACCAACCAGGAGAAATAACAAGACAGAATTTGGATGGTCTGGGCTTCAACCCAGTGAGAGGTAAAAGGATAGAACTTGGAGGATCTCTGTTCTAACCATATGAGTGAGAGATAAGAGCACAGAACGTGGAGGTTCTATGCCTTAACCACATGAATGCAGGTACAAATACTTTAAGATGTGATGAAGCTGATAGAGCTACCAAACCATTGGCAGTAAACATACTGAGTGGGATAATGAGCTATTTTATTTTCATAATGTTGTTTGTGTTCATGACAATGCTCTAAAATCCTTATGGGTAATCACTTTTCTTGTCCTTGAGAAATAACATTCTCAGTTTTCATTAATTATAGAGATTAAAATAAAGAGAAGGGAATGCAAAACTTTGCACCCTGATCTGAACTGGAATTTCATCCTGGCTACAGCCAATTTTTTATCCCTGGCTCTCAGGTTCTGGTCTTGAAATACAACTTTTGAGTAGGGAAACCAGGCCTTCAGGATAAATCCTGATTCCAGGTCATGGGCAGGAAGTGTATGATGAGCCTAAACTCATGCTCTGCCATATAAAAGGAAGCTAGCCAAGAGCTAGTGTGTGTTCAGGATACCAGGACCACCTGTAGTAGCAACCATGACACAAATATGTGTGATTGTGAACTTCAGTGATGATCATAAATTCAATGGAGTGAAGTTTACTAAATATGTTTAAAGCAATGGCTTAAAAGTAATATTTTAAAACTACTTGGCTCTTATTGGATGGTGAGAGGGAACCATCTCATTATCCCAAAACTTCTACAGAAATACAGCAAACATTGTCTTTTCTGTGTTAGAGCATTGCACAGGCAGGCAGATAATAGATGAGGGGTCTGACCCTTTAAAATGAATTTTAGTGACTCTGGTTTCTGGTTCAACACATAAAGAGTTGGATGTCATCACTGCATCCTTAGAGCAAGAAAGAGATGAACAAACTGAAAATCAACAGCTTTTCCTAGGTCTTCAGAGACCTGAGGTCACAGGGAACACTGCTGCCCCAACCCTGAACTTGAGGTGAACCCAGAGACCTGGCTCCCTGCATTGGAAGACACACTGGGGCCAGCCCCACTAGCTGACATTCTGCTGGCCACTGGGCAAGTCTAATGTGGTAGATGAAGCTGTCAAGAGCCTGTGTTTACTTCTGGGAGTTCACCACGATTTCAGGGTGAAGATTAGAGAAGATTCCAATCCTTGTGGCAGAGCAAGGGGAAGGAGCCCATCTATGATGCAACTTAGGTTAGACTCTGACCTGATCGCCAGTCAAATAACCCCAAATCTTACACTAAAGGCCAACTGACCTCAGCTCAGCTTTGTTGATATATCATGTTCAGCTTTCAACAAAAATTACAAGGAACACTAAAGTCTAAAAACACAGTCTAAAAGATAAAACAAACATGAGAACAGACTCAGATATGGGAGAGATTTTGGAATAAAAGGACCAATGTAAAAAAAATATGATTGGGGGAAGGGTAAGATGGCAGTGAGTAGTAGGACCCCATGAACACAACTAGAAAACTATCAAATCATCCAAAATACCCTAGAAATTGACCTGAAGACTGGCCAAACAAACTCTACAACAAAAGGGAGAGAAGAGGCCATATTGAAGAAGGTAAGAATTGTGGAGATAGGGTTTGGGAGAGATATGATCATGGCTACTGTGGTGGAGAGAGAGCCATGGTCATGGAGAAGGGTGAGAGGCAGACTAACACACAAGAACAGATGGGGAAATTGAATCCCCATAGCAACTGGCTTGGAAAGACAGGGCCCAAATTTTGTGTTTTTTCAATAGTGGGGCTTAAAGCCTAGAGTTTTAAAGGTCAGTAGGCTTGGCTGAAATGGAGGCTGGAGGGCATTGCCCTGCTTCTGGAGAGAAGGCAGGCAAACAACCCAGGGGCAGACAGTGTGGAACCAGTGATCTGAAGAGCATATGGGGCACTAAGTGGGGAGGTTATTTTCTTATCCTGGAGCATGTCTCAGAGAGACAGTGTTTACAGAAAGACCCTTCCAGGAACAAAGGAACTGGTCAGTGCCACCCCCTTCACCCCCAGCATAAGCATAAGGCCACCTGTAGGAATGAGTACAGCACTGACACATACTACCTACATTGCTTACACCAAGCTCCAGCTCCCAGCACTCTGGTGGAACCCCCATACCCAATCTCCCTTGCCTCAGTCCCAGCATGCAGCCACTACCCCCAGAAGACCAGCCCAAACCCCTGCTCACACCACATCTAACCTGGCAAGTTTTGCAGAGCCTTAATTGAATGGTGGTGTTGACAGGTCTCATTTCACAAACAGACCAGAGTACGCCTAGTTTAAACACACCACATTCAGGCCAGGGATGAAACACTGCCCACAACAGGCAAAGACAGCCTCTACTGATGACTGAAATGAAGTATAAAGCAGCCAAGACAAAACAGAGCACACACAGCACACACTGGAGACACTCCTAGAAGTGCCAGGCCCTGGGAAATGGGACACTACACAGCAGGGCACTACAGGACTTCTTCTTCATGAGGCCATTACCTTCAAGAACAGGAGACATGGGTGACTTGTATAACACAGAGAAACAGGCACAGAGACTTAGACAAAATGAGAAGACAGGAATTTATCCCAATGAAAGAACAGAACAAGACCATTGCCAGAGATCTAAGAGAACCAGATATAAATAACATGCCTGACAGAAAATTTAAAGTAGTGATCACACAGATGCTTGCTGGACTTGAGAAAAGAGTGGAAGACATCCATGAGACCCTTAACACAAGCAAGAAGTAGCATAGTAGAGATAAAGGGCTCTATAAATAAAATGAGAAACATGCTTGATGGAATGAACAGCAGGCTGGAAAATGCAGAGGAAGAAATTAGAGACCTAGAAGACAGAATAATGGAAAGTCATCAAGCTGAACAAAAGAGAGCAAAAGAATTATGTAAAATGAGGAAAACTTAGGGAATTCAGTGACTCCATCAAACATAGTAACATTTGTATTATAGCAGTCCCAGAAGAAGAAGAGAGAAAAGGGGGAAGAAATTTTATTTGAAGAAATAACAGCTGAAAACTTCCCTAATCTGAGGAGGGAAACAGAGGTCCTGACCTAGGAGGCATAGAGAACCCATAGCAAAATCACCAAAAGCAGACCCACACCAAGACATATTGTAATTAAATTAGCAAAATATAGTGATAAAAAAAGTAACAAGACAAAGGAAGACAGTTACATACAAGGGAAAACCCATAAGACTATCAGGCAATTTCTCAACAGAAACTTGACAAGTCAGAATGGAGTGGTATTATCTATTCAACATGCTGAATGGTAAAAATCTGAAGCCAAGGATATTCTGTCCAGCAAGGCTATCATTCAGAATACAAGGAGAGATAAAGAGTTTCACAAAAAACTAAAAGAATTCATTCCCATGAAACAGCCCTGCAATAAATATTAAAGAGTATTCTTTGAGTGGAAAGGAGAGACCAAAAGTGACAATATAAAGGCAGGAAACACAAAAGCAGTAAAAATATATATTTCTGTAAATCAATCAAGGAACTCACAAAAAAGGATATAAAATATAATAACATATAACTAAAACATGGGGAGTGGAGGAGTAAAGAATGGGTTCAAACATAAATGACTGTCAACTTAATATAGACTGCTATATGCAGATGTTATACACAAACCTAATGATAACCATAATTAAAAAACCACTAATAAATATGTGAAGAATAAAGAGAAAGAAATCCAAATATATTTCTAAAGAAAACCAGCAAATTGTGAAAGAGGAAGACAAGATTAGGGAAAATCTTCAGAAACAATCACAAAACAAGAAATAAAATAGTAATAAATACATATTTATCAATAAGTACTTGGAATGTAAATGGACTAAATGCTCTAATCAAAAGACACAGGATATCAGAATGGATAAAAGAAACATGACCTATCTATATGCTGCCTACAAGAGACTCATTTGAGACCTAAAGAGACCTGCAGATTGAAAGTGAGGGGATGGAGAAACACTTATCATGCAAATGAATGTTAAAAGAAAACTGGGGTAACAATACTTATATTGGACAAAATAAAGACAGCAACAAAAGGCAAAGAAGGACATTATATAATAATAAAGGGGACCATACAACAAGAATATCTAACAATTGTAAATATTTATGCTCCCAACTTGGAACCACCCACATATATAAAACAATAACAAACATAAAGGAACTCATTGATAAAAATATAAAAACAGTAGGGGACATTAACATCCCACTCACAGCAATGGATAGATCATTTAAACAGAAGATCAAAAGGAAAAAAGGGCTTTGAATGATACACAGGACCAGATGGACTCCATGGTTATATTCAGAACATTCCATCCTAAAGCAGCAGAATACACATTCTTTTCAAGTGCACATGGAATATTCTCCAGAGTAGATCATAAACTGGGTCACCAGTCAGGCCTCAACAAATACAAAAAGATTGAGATCATACCATGCATATCTTCAGACCATAACACAATGAAACTTGAAGTCAACCACAAGAAAAAATCTGGAAAGGCCACAAGTACATGGAGATTAAACAACATGCTACTAAACAATGAATGGGCTAACCAGAAATAATAATAAAAAAGAAATAAAAAAAACCACATGGAAACAAAGAACATGAAAACACAGTGGTCCAATACCTTTGGGATGCAGCAAAAGCAGTCCTAAGAGGGATATATATATCAATACAGGCTTACCTCAAGAATTGAGAAAAATCTCAAACAACCTAACTTGACACCTAAAGGAGCTGGAGAAAGAACAACAAACAAAGCCTAACGCAAGCAGAAGGAGGGAAATAATAAAGATGAGAGCAGAAATAAATGGTACAGAAACTAAAAACAAGAGCAATCGAACAGATCAATGAAACCAGAAGATGGTTCTTTGAAAAAAATCGATAGTATTAATAAACCTCTAGACAGACACATCAAAAAGAAAAGAGAAAAGACCTAATAAGAGAGAAGAGATCACAACCAACACTACAGAAACATGATTATCAGAGAATATTATGAAAAATTATATGCCAAGGATTTGGACAATCTGGAAGAAATGGATAAATTCCTAGAAACATATATATTACCAAAACTGAAACAAGAAGAAACAGAAAATTTGAACAGACCAATAACTGGTAAAGAAATTGAATTGGTAATCAAAAAATCCCAACAAACAAAAGTCCAGGGCCAGATGGCTTCACAAGCGAATTCTACCAGACATTTAAAGAAGAGTTAATACCTAGTCTCCTCAAACTAATCCAAAACATAGAAAAGGAAGGAAAACTTCCAAATTCATTCTGAGGCCAGCATTATCCTGATACCAAAATCAGACAGACTCCAATAAATAAAGAGAACTACCAGCCAATATCCCTGATGAACACAGATACAAAAGTTCTTCATAAAATATTAACAAACCAAATCCAACAGTACATCAAAAGAATCATTCACCATGATCAAGTGAGATCTATTCCTGGGTCATAAAGGTGGCTCAACCTGTGCAAATCAATCAACAAGATACATCATATTAACAAAAGAAAGGATAAGAGCCACATGATCCTTTCAACAGATGAAGAAAAAGCATTTGACAAAGTACAACATTCACTCATGATAAAACCTCCCACAAAGTAGGGTTAGAGGGGACATACCTCAACATAATAAAGGCCATCTATGAAAAACCCAGAGCTAATATTATCTTAAATGGGCAAAAACTTTCCCTCTATAGTCAGGAATGAGACAGGAATGTCCGCTCTCACCATTTATGTAACATAGTACTGGAACTTCTAGCCACAGCAGACTACAAAAAAGAAATAAAACTCATCCAAATCAACAAGTAAGAAGTAAAACTTTCACTATTTGCAAATGACATGATACTATATATAGAAAACCCAAACACTCCACCAAAAAACTGCTAGAACTGACAAATGAATTCAGTGAAGTCACAGGATACAAAATCAATCTGTAGCATTTCTATACACCAATAATGAAGCAGCAGAAAGAGAAATTAAGGACTCAATCCCATTTGCAATTACACAACACCATAAGATAGCTAGGAATAAACCTAACCAAAGAGATAAAAGATCTGTACTCTGAGAACTATAAAACACTGATGAAAGAAATTGAAAAGGACACAAAGAAATGGAAAGACATTCCATGCTCATAGATTGGAAGAACAAATATTGTTAAAATGTCTATACTACCCAAAGTAATCTACATGTTTAATGCAATCCTTATCAAAATTCCAACAGCATTTTTCACAGAAATAGAACAAACAATCCTAAAATTTGCATGAAACCACAAAAGAACCTGAACAGCCAAAGCAATCTTGAAAAAGAAAAGCAAAGCTGGAGGTATCGTAATTCCAGACATCAAATTGTATTTCAAAGCTGTAATGATCAAAACAGTATGGTACTAGTAAAAATATAGGCACATAGATCAATGCAACACAATAGAAAACCCAGAAATGAACCCACAACTCTATAGTCAACTAATCTTTGGCAAAGCAGGAAAGAATATCCAGTGGAAAAAAGACAGTATCTTCAATAAATGGTGCTGGGAAAATTGGACAGCTACATGCAAAGAATGAAACTGGACCTCATTTTTACACCACACTCAAAAATAAATTCAAAAGGGACTAAAGACCTAGATGTGAGACCTGAAACCATGAAAATCCTAGTAGAGAACTCAGGCAGTAACCTCTTTGACATTGGCCATAGCAACTTCTTTCTAGATATGTGTCCTGAGGCAGCGGAAACAAAAGCAAAAATAAGCTATTGGGACTTCATCAAAGTAAAATGCTTCTGCACAGTGAAGGAAACAGTCAGCCAAACTAAAAAGCCTATGGCATGGGAGATGATATTTGCAAATGACATTTATGATAAAGGGCTGCTATCCAAGATCTACAAAGAACTTAACAAACTCAACATCCAAAGAATGAATAATCCAATTTAAAAATGGGCAGAAAACATCAATAGACATATTTCAAATAAGACACACAGATGGCCAACAGACACATGAAAAGATGCTCAACATCACTTGGCATCAGGGAAATACAAATCAAAACTACAATGAGATACCATCTCACACCAGTCAGAATGGCTAAAATTAATAACACAGGAGACAACCATTGGTGAGCATGTGGACTGTTACACTGTTGGTGGGAATGCACCTGGTGCAGCCACTCTGGAAAACAGTATGGAGGTTCTTCAAGAGGTTAAAAACAGAACTATCCTACCATCCAGCAACTACACTACTAGGTATTTACCCAAATGATACAAAAACATGAATTCAAAGGGATACATGAACCCTGATGTTTATAGCAGAATTATCTACAAGAGCCAAATTATGGAAACAGACTGTGTCCACTGACGGATGAATGGATAAAAAAGATGTGGTACATAAGTATACAAACACTTGCATCTTTTTTTATGTTTAAATTTTAATTCCTGTTAATTAACATACAATGTACTATTAGTTTCAGGTGTGCAATATAGTGATTTAACACTGGGTACTCATCAAAACAAGTGCACTCCTTAATTCCCATCTCCTATTTAACCCATCCCTCCACCATCTCCCCTCTGGTAACCATCAGTTTGTTCTCTAGAGTTAAGAGTCTGTTTCTTGGTTTGTTTCTCTCTCTCTCTTTTCCTCCTATACTGATTTTTTGTGTTCCTTAAATTCCACATACGAGTGAAATCATATGGTGTTTGTCTTTCTCTGACAGACGTTTTTTGCTTAGCATAATCCTCTCTAGCTCCATCCACATCATTACAAAAGGCAAGATTTCATTCTTTTTTACGACTGAGTAATATTCCATTAAAGCGATGAAATAAAAAGAATTCACCAACCTGGAATTTTGCTTGCAGCAAAATTATCCTTTTAAATAAGGGATCAATAAGGACTTTCTCATATAAACAATAATTGAAGTAACCATTGCCATCACACCCACCTTGCAAGAAGTTTATAAGTTCTTCAGAGAGAAGGAAAATTATATAGGTCAGCAACTCAGATATACATAAATAAAGGAAGAACATTAGAGGAAAAATAGATGAAGGTAAAATAAGATCTTTTATTTCTCTTGTTCTAAATTGATCTAAGAGATAAAAGTTTGTTCACAATAATAGCAAAAATGTACTGGGTGATTATAGCTTATGGATGAATTAAATGGAGAGCCAAAATGTAATAAGTTTGATGGGAGAAAGGAATTGAGAATCTTCTGTTGTAAGAGATCTGTACTACCTGTGAAGAAGATTGTGTTATTTGAAAGTGTACTTAGATTAGCTGTAAAGGTGTATAGCAAACTCTAGCACAACTACTTTAAAAATCATTTAAAAAATCCTGTACTTGATATAGTAAGAGAGGAGGAAAAATGGCACCATATAAAATGCTTGTTTAAAACCAGAGAAGGCAGAAGAGTGGAGGACAAGTAGAAAACAAACAAAATGTAAAGAACAGGGCAATGAATAGAAAACAGTTACAAATATGATAGATATTAATCAAACTATATGAATAATCACCTTAAATGTGTATGGTCCAAATATACCATTTAAGACACAGGGACTATTGGATTGGATTAGAAACCAGGACCCAATTATAGACTGCCTATGGGATGTTCTCTTTCAATATAAAGACACAGATGGAAAGGATAGATTGATAGAGATAGACAGATATAATATATAAAGGATAGATCAATGATAGATGATATATAGATGATAGATGATAGATGATAGATAGATGATAGATAGATAGATAGATAGATAGATAGATAGATAGATACATACATACATATGAATAATAGACAGTAAAGGAATAGAAGAGACCAATTACTAGTAAGGAAATTAAATCAGTAATCAAAAACCTTGCAACACAGAAAACCCAGGACCAGATGGCTTCACTGGAGAATTCTACCAAACAATTAAAGAAGAACCAACACCAATCCTCCTCAAACTCTTCCCAAAAATTGAAGAGGAGGGAACACTCCCAAATCATTCTTGAGGCCAGCATCACCCTGATTCCAGTCCCAAAGTTTTTTTCCCCCTCAAAACTACAGAATAATACCCCCATGAACAAAATAGTAGCAAACTGAATTCAATAGCATATTAAAAGGGTTATATAACATGACCAAGAGGAATTTATTCATGGAATGCAAAAATAGTTCAGCATACAAAAATAAATCAAAGTAATAATGACATTAACAGAATGTTGGACAAAAGCCACATGATTATCTCAATTGGCATGGAAAAGCTAGGAATAGAAGGGAACTGCATCAATAAAGGCCATGTCATAAACCCAAACAAACATCATACTTAATGGTGAAAGACTGAAAGCTGTTCATCTAAGATCAGGAACAAGAGAAAGATATCCACTTTTGCCACTTCTCTTCTAACCTTGTGCTGGAAGCCCTAGGGAAATTAGACTGGAAAGATTCCACAAAAAAACTTGTTAGAACTAATAAGTGAATCAGGAAAGTTGCAAGAGACTAAACCAACATACAAAAACCATTCATGCTTATATACACTAATAATGAATAATCAAAAAGGAAGTTAACAAAAGAATTCCATTTACAGTAGCATCAACAAGAATAAAATACTTCTTAGACTGGTGGTTGGGCCCTGTTTTAGCTATTGTTCAAATATATGTATGTATATTCTGGTGATTAATTAGAAATTAAAGGATACATGGGCACGGCTAAAAAAAGACCACCTCAAATTAACTGATATAAGGGGCGAAAAACTTGTACACTGAGAAGCACATAACATTGATGGCAGAAATTAAGTACCAATAAATGAAAAGGCATCCCATGCTCATGCACTGGATGACATAATAGGGTTAATTTGCCAATATGACCCAAAGCAATCTGCTGACTCAATGCAATCCCTATAAAAATCCCAATGATGTTTGTTACAGAAATTAAAAATTCATCCCCAAATTCATATTGAATCTCAAGTGACCGTGAAAAGCCAAAAACAATCCTGAAAAACAATAATAAAGATGGAGGTCTCACACTTCCTAAGTTCAAGACATATTATAAAGCTACAATAATCAAAAGGGTTTGGTACTACTGCAAAGATAGACAAACAGACCAATGGAATAAAATAGAGTCCAGAAACTAACACTTGTGTATTTGGTCAAGTAGTCTTCAAAAAGGGAGCCAAGACCCCTCAATGGGGAAAGGATAGTCTCTTCAACAAATGGTGCTGGGAGAATTGCATATCTGCATGCAGAAGAAGGAAGGTAGACCATTATCTTACACCATATGTAAAAATTAACTCAAAATGGAATAAAGACCTAAACATAAGACCTAAAATTATTAAAGTCCTGGAGGAACACATAGGAGAAAATCTGCTGTGATATTGCATTTGGCAATGCTTTCTTGGATATTACACTAAAAGTACATGTAACAAAAGCAAAAATAGACAAGGAGGGTCTACACCAAACTTAAAAACTGCATCAAAGGACATAATCAACAGAGTTAGCAACAAGGACATGGAAAAACACTCGACATCATTAGTTATTAGAGAAACACAAATTAAAGACAATGAGATGTCACCTCACACCCATTAGAACAGCTACTATCAAAAAACAGAAAATAATAAATGTTGGCCGTGATGTGGAGAAACTGAAACTCTCGTGCACTGTTGGTGGGAATGTAAAATGGTGCAGCTGCTGTGGAGAACAGTATAGAGGCTCCTCAAAAAATCAGAAGTAGAACTACCTGAAGATCCAGTAATTCCACTTCAGTGTATATACTCCCCCCCCCCAATTGAAAGCAGAGTCCTGAGGCGATGTCAGCACACTCACATTTGTAGCAGCAATATCCACAGTATTGGAGAGGTGGAAGCAACACGAATGTCCATCAGTGGATGAATGAACAGAGTGCAGTATAACCATTCAATGGAATGGTATTCAGCCTTGAAAAGGAAGGAAATCCTGACACACACTACAACATGGATGAATCTTGAGGACACTATGCTCAGTGAAAGAAGCTTGCCACAAAAGGACAAATACTGTAGGATTCCACTTAAACGAACACAGAGCAGTCATATTCATAGGAACGAACAATAGAATGGGTATTTCTAGTTGGGGAAGACGGGAATGAGGAATTACTGTTTAATTGGCACAGAGTTTCAGTTTTGTAAGATGAAAAGAGTTCTGGAGGTGGATGGAGGTGATGGCTGCATAAGAGTGTGAATATACTTAATGCCACTGAAATAAATGTACACTAAACATGGTTAAAATGTTAAGTTTTATGTTATATGTATTTTTCCACAGCAAAAAGAATAATAAAAAAGATAGGCTACAGAATGGGAAAAAATGTTTGAAAATTACATGTCTTACAATGGATTAATATCCAGAATACATAATAAACTCCTTCAACTCTACACCAAAAACTAAGTGACCAAATAAAAAATGGGCATGGGGCTTGAGTAGACATTTTCCCAAAGACATGGCCGTTAAGCACATGAAAAGATGTCAACATCACTAATCATCAGAGAAATGCAAAACATGAGATACCACTACACACATTAGAGCGGTTTTATAAAATAATCAGAAAAACAAGTTCCAGCAAGTGTGTGGAGAAATTGGACCCTTTGGGTACTGTTGCTGAGAATGTGAAATGGTCCAGCTGCCCGGGAAAACAGTTTGGTGGTTCCCCCCAAAATTAAATACAGAATTATCATGTGACCCAGTAATTGTTCTTGTGGCCGTATACACAAAAGAACCAAAAGCAGGACTCAGACAGGTATCTGAACATGAATGTGAACAGCAGCAGGACCCATAGTAGCCACATTTGGCAACAAACCAAATCCATCAGCAGATGAACAGACAAATGAGGTGTGGCATGTATGTATCCTGGAATATTATTTTCTCTTGAAAAGGAATTAGATTCTGACAGACATTACATCCATGAACCTTGGACACATTCTGCTGGGTGAAATCAGCCTGACACAAAAGGACAGACACAGAATCATCTGACTTAGAGGAGGTGGGTAGGACAGGCCCATTCATGGACACAGGACTGGAGTAGTGGTTGCCAGGGGCTGGGGGAGCACCCAACATGAGTCCTTGTTTAGTGGATAAGGGTTTCAGTGTGGGAAGGGGAAACCACCCTGGACATGAACAGCACAAAAATGTAAATGTACTTAATGCCACTGAACTAACCATGTGCTTAGAGAGGGTTAAAATGGTAAAGGTTATGTAATGTATATTTACCATGACAAAAAAAAAAAAACACAAAACAGTTTAAGACAAAACAGTAAGTGAAAACATTAATCTTTGCTGAATGGCTACATGAGTTTTAGCAATTTTGGGGTGGAGTCTTTAGGGCTTTCCACATAAAGTATCGTGTCATCTGTGAAGACAGAGAGTTTGACTTCTTCTTTGTCAATTTGAATGCCTTTTATCCCTTTTTTGTCGTCTGATTGCTGTTGCAAGGACTTCTAGTACTATGTTGAACAATAATGGTGAGAGCGGGCATCCTTGTCGTGATCCTGATCTTAAGGGAAAGGCTCTCAGCTTTTCCCCATTGAGAATGATATTCACTGTAGGCTTTTCATAGATGGCTTTTATGATACTGAGGTATGTTCCCTCTATCCCTACAGTCTGAAGGGTTTTAATCAATAAAGGATTCTGTATTTTGTCAAATGCTTTTTCTGCATCCAGTGAGAAGATTATATGGTTCTTGTTCTTTTACTAATGTGCTCTATTGATTTGTGAATGTTGAACCATCCTTGCATCCCAGGAATAAATCCTACCTGGTCATGGCGAATAATCCTTTTAATGTACTGTTGGATCCTATTGGCCCAGAGCAATCCACACATTCAATGCTATCCCTATCAAAATACCGTCGACATTTTTCACAGAGCTGGAACAAACAATCCTAAAATTTGTATGGAACCAGAAAAGACCCCAAATTGCCAGGGTAATGCTGAAAAAAAAAAAAACAACAACAACAATCAAAGCAGGGCATCACAATGCCTGACTTCAAGCTATATTACAGAGCAGTGATCAGATAGCATGGTACTGCACAAAAACAAACACATAGACCAATGGAACAGAATAAAGACCCCAGAAACGGACCCTCAACTCTATGGTCCACTACTCTTCAATAAAGCAGGAAAGGATATCCAATGGAAAAAAGATAGTCTCCTCAATAAATGGTGCTGGGAAAATTAGACAGCCACGTGCAGAAGAATGAAACTGGACCATTCTCTTACATGATACACAAAGATAAACTCAAAATGGATGAAAGACCTCAATGTGAGACAGGAATCCATCAAAATCCTAGAGGAGAATACAGACAGCAACCTCTTTGACCTTGGACACAGCAACTTCTTGCAAGACATGTCTCTAAAGACAAACAGAGGGTAACAGAAGCAAAGGGGGTGGGGGGATGGCATAATTGGGTGATAGATATTAAGGAGAGCATGTGTTGTGATGAGCACTGGGTGTTATACGCCACTAATGAATTGTTGAACACTACATCAAAAACTAATGATAATAATATGTTGACTAACTGAACATAATAAAAAAAGATAAAAAATAAATTCAATAAATAAATAAAAGTCAAGGGAAACAAAAGCAAAAATGAACTATTGGGACTTCACCAAAATATAAAGCGTCTGCACAACAAGGGAAACAATCAACAAAACGAAAAGGCAACCTACAGAATTGAAGATATCTGCAAATGACACTTCAGATAAAGGGCTGGTATCCAAGATCTATAAAGAACTTCTCAAACTCAACACCCAAAAAATCAAATAATCCAGTCAAGAAATGGGCAGAAGACATGAGCAGACACTTCTCCAAATGGCTAACAGACACATGAAAAAATGCTCCACATCACTAGTCATCAGGGACATGCAAATCAAAACCACAATGACATACCACCTTACACCAGTTAGAATGGCTAAAGTTAACAAAACAGGAAACAACAAATGTTGGTGCAGTTGTGGGGAAAAGGGGAACCCTCTTACACTGTTGGTGGGAATGCAAGCTGGTACAGCCACTTTGGAAAACAGTATGGAGGTTCTTCAGGAAGTTAAAAAAAAAAGAGCTACTCTATGACCCAGCAATTGCACTACTAGGTATGTACCCTGAAGATACAGATGTAGTGAAAAGAATGTACCCCATATGCACCCCAATGTTCATAGCAGCATTGTCCACAATAGCTAAATTGTGGAAGGAGCCAAGATGCCCTTCAACGGATGACTGGATTAAGAAGACGTGGTCCATATATACAATGGAATATTACTCAGCCATCAGAAAGGATGAATACCCACCATTTGCATCAACATGGATGGAACTGGAGGGGATTATGTTAAGTGAAAAAAGTCAAGCAGAGAAAGATGATTATCATATGGTTTCACTCATATGTGGAACATAAGGAATAGCACAGAGAACCACAGGGGAAGGAAGGGAAAACTGAATGAGAAGAAATCAGAGAGGGAGACAAACCATGAGAGACCATGGACTCTGGGAAACAAACTGAAGGTTGCAGAAGGGAGGGAGGTGGGGAAAGATGGGGTAACTGGGTGATGGGCGTTAAGGAGGGCACGTGATGTGATGAGCACTGGGTGTTATACGTAACTAACGAATCTTGGAACATTACATCAAAAACTTATGATGTACTGTATGCTAGCTAATGGAACATAATAATAATTTTTTAAAAACCTGGGCCACTGAAAATTCTTTAAAGTGCTGGCTGGAGAAGCTACTCCGTGTGTGTTCTGTTGGATTCTCCAAGGATGTGACTGGATGGTGCCTGGAAGACAGGTGCCCCGGCACAGGGGAGGGGCCCTGCTGCGGCCACCCTGCTGACCCATAGTCACCTCCACTCTCAGTCTTCCACCCTTGACTGGAGAATCTCGCCAGCCGCTGGGCTCTTCTGTTGTCACTTCCATCTCTCCCAATTGCTCCTGATTTCCACCGTCACAGTGTTTCGTTTCCATTGTGATGTCACCTGAAGTTTAGTCTTTTTGAAGACTTTTTGTATTTTTTTCCAGTTTGCATTTTTGGCTTGTTTTTTCTTGGTGGTTGTTTTGACTAGGTTACTCCCTGTGCATCATTATTTGAATTTTAGTGGGATCAGGAATACAGGGAAAATGCACAGATTAACCTGAAAACAAGGCATTGAGGTTGGACTCTCCTGTGTGGTGCTCTCTGACTTACTCTGTGAGGTCTGGGTGTGGGAGCTGTGTCCCTGGCTCACTCAATTCCCCAGGCAGCGTGGCTGCACCAAGCGGGAACCAGTGGCTTCACCAAGACTGGGGAGATGAGGAGCTGAGGTGGGAAGGCTGACTGACACCCTGTTCCAGACTTTGAGTCTTCTGCCCAATTAACACAGGCACTCGGGTGAGGTTGTTTTATGCAATTCTGTCTAAATGGGGACAGGTGTGTGCATGGTGTGTTCATGGCATATACACTGCAACATCAGGTGCATTCCAGGCCGCGGGGAGCGCCCACCTTGACCTAAACCCCGCTCTTGCAGCCTGGCTTCTGGCCGGCGCCTCCGAGCACCGTGCAGGCCCCAGTTGCCCAGATGGCTAGCCTGTAGCTCTTTGCAAGGGGTCGAGGGCATGTGAAAGGGCGTAGTGCGGGAGCAGGGTGGGAATGGGGCACAGCGATGCTCTGGCCCGTCTGCAGTCCCATCTCGCCAGAACGTGGCACCACTGGTGGCAGACTACTTTGCTTCCTCTTGTCACTCCTGCGCCCTAGCAAGGCTGGGGATGCAGTGGCATGCAGCAAACATTTCTCGCATGCTACGTGGGATGAATGAGATTATGTTTTGAACCAGTGAAGGAATTCTAGCGTTCAGTCATTCTTAAGTCCCTGGGATGAAGTCTACTTGGTCTGGGTGTGTACTGCATCCATGACAAACTCGATTTGGCCATGCTGAATTCATGCACACGTGCACACACACATGCATCACACACATGCACACTCAGGGACACATGCACACACGCACGAGCACACACTTGGGTTGATCTGCCCAAGAAATAGACTATGTTAACATTCGTTCAAATCTACTTTTTCTTTTTTTCCCCCAGGAGCATTTTAAAGGTTTCTTGATATGGATTTTCACATTTCTAGTTAAGGCCATAGGCATCTTCTCTCCTTTGCTGCTATCATAATAGGTGTCTTCTCTTCTGCTATATGCCTTCTAGCAGGAATATGCTCTGCTTTTGTCATGTTTTGTCAAGTGGCTTTGCTGGATGTTCTTACCACTTCTGGGAGTTTCTCACTGTTGTCTTGTTTTCCAAGATGGCTTCGAGGGCTCTGTCCTGCTTCCCTGGGTGGTTCTCTTGTGCGGCTGGGACAGCTACTTTTCTGACAGCTGTGACACAGGAACTATGTCCGGCGACCCAGCCTTAGCAGGAATGCGTTTAGGCTGAGGCAGGAGTGTATCTTACTCTCCAGTGATTGCGATCTTTTCTCTTTTTTTTTTGAAAGTGCGTTTTGAATTTGTTAAAAGCCTCTTCATTAATATTACTCTCCTTAGTGAATTAACTACTGTGTGAATTGTATCCATGGGTTTCCTCACGTTACTGGAATAGTGCCTACTTGCTTACGGCGTGCCATCCTAAAACAGAGTTGGATTCTGTCTGCTAGTCCTTCACCAGGGTTTCTGAGCTATAAGCTGCTTGTGTGTGGTCAGATGTGTTCCTGCACACGGCGCTAGTGTGAGTCTGGAAGGCCCTCCCTCGGCTGTGTGTGGGCTGCATGGGAAGCACAGGGATGGCCCTGCAGCTGAAGGTTTGACGGGTTCCCAGGGAAACCATCTGAACCGAGGGCTTCTACTGGGAGGGGAGGTTCTTTCTGAAATATCTCCATTTCTCCTCTGGACTCTGGCCTATATACACCTTCCATCTCTATGCGGGTTAGCTTTGATAAGTTACTGTTTTCCTAAAAAGTGCAACTTCTCATTTTACATTTATTTACATAGGATTATACAATATCTCTTATGATTTCTGAAATTGCCTGTGTTTAATAAATATTTTTCCCTTGCCATCTCTTGTTTTGTGTGTTTTTGGTCTCATCTTATATCTTTATTAGGTTAGTGATTTCTTAGTTTTTAATTAAAAAAAAAACCAGACTTTTAGAATGTTAGTCTCTTCCTGTGTTTGGCCCACTGATTTCTGCTTTTATATTTTTGCTCCTTCTGTGTGCCTACTCTCAGCTCACATCTTCCAATTTTCATACTGGAATTTTAGGTATTTAAAAACTCTGATATTGACGGGTCTGAGCATGTAAATCAATGACCCTCCCTCTGCCTGGCTTTGGTTGCACCTGGACCCTGATGCTTGTGTGGCTGTCCTTTCTAGATGGCTGGGTCTGTGCTTCTCACCCTGCCGCCCGTCACCCTGACAAGGCCACTGAGCACCAGCTAGTGGACACACTCCGTCTTCGTGAGGGAGCCTGTGCTCTGGGTGGACAGATGACGCAGGACTTCTGGGATGCTCACTTGGTAAACATTTAATATCTTACCAAATCTCAGCCCAGAGCACTGAGCCAAGGTGGTCTGCACTTCTGTGGTGAGACTTGGCCCCACATCTGGGCCTGGCTGGTGGCCCTCACCTTGCTCAGATATGAGGAGACCTGAGGGGCTGAGGCAGACAGGGACAGACGCATGCAGCATGAGGAGGCCAAGATGGGGGCCTCAGCCCTCACCACATTGACAGGACAGCCAGTATGGTCACAGGGATGCTGATGGTGGTCCCCAGCACGAGGGAGAGGGCAGGGAGCGGCTGAGAAGGCAGAGGTGTGTGCTCTATGTAATAATGGATCCATTTTGAGAAATAGGAGACCCGTGCATAAACTGCAGGATACAAAGGGTATGTGCAACCACGGCCCCAGCTCACTACTCCAACCTGCAACCAGGTATGGTTGAATTCACAGACGAGCGGACCCCCAGAGTCACCCTGGAAGAGAAGAGGGGTTTCCCATGAGTGGGGAGTTCAGAGCCTCAGCCTCCTGCACAAGAGGGGCCCTGGGCACCGCCTCACATCCGGCCCCACCTCGCCAGTGCTGAGGCTCTGCACCCGGTGGGTGGCACAGGGTGACAGCAGCAGGCAAGGCCCTCGGGCAGACGTGGAATCCTGGGCTGTTCCAGCAGCACTGGGGTCCATGGTGCTCTGGGCATGGACTGTGGTCGCATAAGCCACCCCAGGCTCTCCCACCCAGCTGAAGGCCACATGGTGATGTGCTTCCGAGGCCTGCAGGGGATGGCCATCCAGGACTACCACCCACCCAGAAGTGCCCCCTGGCTTAACGCAAATAAACATCTGAAAGGCCTAGGCTTGGCCACTGCCCCTCAGTGGGATGCACCTCGCACACGGTCCTCATGTTCCTGATGTCCCCGGCACACAGCATGTCCAGCATAATGTATGACAGGTGTCCGTAGAGCAGCTGGCACAGGGGTAATGAGATCAGAGGTATTTGTGCCTCCTGCAGCTTGTCTGGGATGTGGCCTGTTGGAAAGGAGTGCAGGCCCAGTGAGAGGCCCAGCAGGCTCACCCTGAGGCTCCTTCTCTTGTCCCTGCCCCCCACCTGGCTCCCTCTCTGCAGGGGGACCTCAGACTTTGGTCAGTGGGTGTCAGTGTGACTCTCAGCGGGTGTCAGTGTGACACATGACACGAATGTCATGTGACTCTCCCCAAAGGAGCTGGAGGAGCCATTCCCTCCCACTGCAGCAGGTCTGGGGAGAGAAGCCTCTGTGAGCCTCGTCCCTGAATGAGGGGCTGACAGTGCATGCAAGAAAGAGTCTGGGCCTGGGTTTTGCATGTCACCCCGTGTGCCCAGGTCTACCCTGATGGGCACAGTAATTGGTCCCAGAAACCTGTGCTCTCCTGGCCAGTGTGCGAGTGGTCTCATGGTTCTGGTCTTGCTTCAGCTGGAGAGGAGCTGTTTGCACCGGTTGCAGACCCACATGACCCTGGTGTCAAAGGGGTGTGGGGTGCTTGTTTGGGGAAAGGCAAGGAGTACCTGGGGAGTCAGTTTTGGAGCTAACTAATGTGTATCTGGAGGGAAGACGACAGAAAGCACAAGTTAGGTGTGTTTGTGGCTACTGCTGGCTGCACTGGCAGGGTAGTGTCCAGAGACATGCCATGCAACAGGCAGACAGTGCAGACGGAAACTCAGAGCAACAGAGTTTACAAACCCAGGGTCTGCGGTGCTGGAAGAGGCTGCTGGGTAAAGTGCTTCAGGAAATCCTGTGGCCCACCTGCCCGGGGCCTCCACCGTGGCCACCCAGCGTAACGGAGAGTGTGCTTCCCTCCTGCCAGAAGTACTGCTGACATGGGTGCACAAGGGGCTACTGTTTTCTTACTGGGCACCAGGCAGGTGGGGCTGTGGGCCCAGGAACGCACAACACGTGACGTGAGATCTGGGGGACCCCATTCCCCCGCAGAAGCACTTCCCAGGCTGCAACAGGACGGGGCCCACAGACAACTGGAACCACAAGGTAGACACCAGAAGATGGGCATTCCAGAAAGGAGGTGGCCCAGGGGGCAGAGAGGGCCCTGAGCCATGCATGCAGAGGGTACAGGGAGCACGGGGCTGGCAGAGGGTGGCAGCATGGACTCCGCAGCCCCCAGAGTTCACAGGGGCCTGGGATGCCGAGTTCTAGCCAGTGCCGAGTGGACAGTCCTGCCGACCACCCAGGACAATGGTGGAGTCAGAGGACAGGAGGTGTGATCTACCCATCATGCTCACATGGCCGACAGGGTCCCATGGAGCCAGGCAGACGGAGGAACAGAGTGATGAGCCTGCATCAGAGCACAAAAGACGAGGTGGAGCGTACAAGTGGGTGGGAAGAGGTCAGCCATGATTTCAAGGACTTCCTTAGGAGCGGACTGGGAAACCAGATGGAGGTTTGCATTCACGGGTAGGTCTGTCCCCTGAGTCTCGACTGGGAGCCCACGAGGCAATAGTGGAGGCAGGGCAGGGGTAGGAGAGAGAGCCCCTCATTGAGGGGCTCAGTGCAGGTGTTCACTGGATGGTCAGCTGTCCCCGGAGAGCTGCAAGAACACAGCTTGCTTCCTTTCTCCCACAGAGCGTGAGCCTTCCACCAGTTGCTAGGGGCAACAGATACTCCTGCCCCAGGCACTCCTGCCCCAGAGTGGAGCGTAGCTGCCCCAGATGCAGCAGCAGAGTGCAGAGGCCCATTTCTAGTGGGGCTTACAGCATGCCCTGAGACCAAGGTTGGACCAGGGGAAGTCAGGGCTCCTGCCCCCCAACACCAGCCTAGCAACGAGTGTCAGGGCAGGCAAGAATATGCCATGGGTGTGCAGAGATGCTGAGGGGAAAGCTGTAGCAGGAACACAGAAACTCCCCAAGCCCTTCAGCCAGCAGCCCCCCACGGGGGGACCTGAGCCTCTGGTGCACAGACACAGCCACAGCAACAGCAGGGCCCACAACCCAGCTCAAGTTTTCACCAGGCTGACTCATCCCACCCCAGGTCT
The DNA here is from genome assembly GCF_017311325.1 of Ursus maritimus. Taxonomy (NCBI): domain Eukaryota; kingdom Metazoa; phylum Chordata; class Mammalia; order Carnivora; family Ursidae; genus Ursus; species Ursus maritimus. Next base: position 89,176,515 of record NW_024426663.1, read on the forward strand.
ATTTGGGGTGCAGAGACTTCAGTCCTAAATGTTCTCTTGTAATGTCTGGCATTCAACAAAAATGTAAAAGACACACAGGCATGCACACACTCACACCTGAACTCACACACACATGGCTAACATACAAATGGCTAACAGACACATGAAAAAATGCTCAAAATCATTAGCCATCAAGGAAATTCAAATCAAAACCACACTGAGATACCACCTTATGCCAGTTAGAATGGCAAAAATAGACAAGGCAAGAAACAACAATTGTTGGAGAGGATGTGGAGAAAGGGGATCCCTCCTACATTGTTGGTGGGAATGCAAGTTGGTACAGCCACTCTGGAAAACAGTGTGGAGGTCCCTTAAAAAGTTAAAAATTGAGCTACCCTATGATCCAGCCATTGCACTACTGGGTGTTTACCCCAAAGATACAGACGTAGTGAAGAGAAGGGCCATATGCACCCCAATGTTCATAGCAGCATTGTCCACAATAGCTAAATCGTGGAAGGAGCCGAGATGCCCTTCAACAGATGACTGGATTAAGAAGTTGTGGTCCATATATACAATGGAATATTACTCAGCTATCAGAAAGAACGAGTTCTCAACATTTGCTACAACATGGATGGCACTGGAGGAGATAATGCTAAGTGAAATAAGTCAAGCAGAGAAAGACAACTATCATATGATTTCTCTCATCTATGGAACATAAGAACTAGAATGATCAGTAGGGGAAAAAAGGGATAAAGAAAGGGGGGGTAATCAGAAGGGGAATGAAACATGAGAGACTATGGACTCTGGTAAACAAACTGACGGCTACAGAGGGGAGGGGGGTGGGGGAATGGGATAGGCTGGTGATGGGTAGTAAGGAGGGCACATATTGCATGGTGCACTGGGTGTTATACACAACTAATGAATCATCGAGCTTTACATCGAAAACCGGGGATGTACTGTATGGTGACTAACATAATATAATAAAAAATCATTAAAAAAAAAAAAGACATACAGGCATGCACACACTCACACCTGAACTCACACACACATGCGTGCACACCCACCACCTACACGCATGTGCACACGTGCACACTCACTACCACCTGCCCCACACGTGTGCACACTTACCCCCACAAACATGCATGTTATACACACACATACAACACTCATGTGCATACACATATGTACATGCACACCTACCAGCCCACATGTGTGTGCACACACGTACTTGTGTACTCACACACATATGGTCACAGCCACCCCCCACCCTCCATGCGCACACACACCCATGCTCACACATGTCTTTGTGCTAGAATCACATTGTTTTGATTACTGTAACTTCACAGTATGTTTTGAAAGTGGTTAGCATGAGTCTGTCCAGCTGTGGTCTTCTTTTTTGGCTATTCCGGGTCCCTTCCAATTCCATGTAACTGGAGGGTCAGCTTTTCCATTTCTGCAGAAAGCCGCTGGAACTCTGATGGAGATTGCCCTGGACATGCAGGTCACTTTGGCTGGTGTTGACCTGCTAGCATTGGTAAGTCTCCCAGCCTACAAACACGGGCTGTATGTATATTTATTTAGGTCTTTCAAAATCTGTCTCGGCAATATTTTGTAGTGTTTGGTATACAGGTCTTTCACCTCCTTGGATTAATTTACTCAAAGGTAGCTTTTCTTTTGGATGATGTAGGATAGCTTCCTTAATGTCCTCTTGTGATTGTTCACTGAAAGTACACAGAAACCCAGCTGATCTGTGTGTGTGTTGATCTTGTACCCTGCAACTTTGCTGAAATTGTTTGTCTGTAGTAGTTAGTTTTGTGTATTTGTTTTTAGGCTTCCTTGGAATTTTCCATATGTATGATTATGTCATCTGTGAAGAGAGAGTTTCTATTTCATTTCCTTTTTTAATAATAATTTTTTATTATTTTATGTTAGTCACCATACAGTATATCCTTAGTTTTTGATGTAGTGTTCCATGATTCATTAGTTGCATATAACACCCAGTGCTCCATGCAATACGTGCCCTCCTTACTACACATCACCAGCCTATCCCAGTCCCCCATCCCCCTCCCCTCTGAAGCCCTCAGTTTGTTTCCCAGAGTCCATAGTCTCTTGTGGTTCATTCCCCCTTCTGTTTACCCCCCCTTCATTCTTCCCTTCCTTCTCCTACCAATCTTCCTGGTATTTCTTATGTTCCATAAATGAGTGAAACCATATGATAATTGTCTTTCTCTGCTTGACTTATTTCACTTAGCATTATCTCCTTCAGTCCCGTCCATGTTGCTGCAAACGTTGGATAATCATTCTTTCTGATGGCTGAGTAATATTCCATTGTATATATGGACCACATCTTCTTAATCCAGTCATCTGTTGAAGGGCATCTCGGCATCTTCTGCTATTTAGCTATTGTGGACATTGCTGCTATGAACATTGGGGTGCATATGGCCCTTCTCTTCATTACGTTTGTATCTTTGGGGTAAATACCCAGTAGTGCAATGGCTGGATCATAGAGTAGCTCAATTTTTAACTTTTTAAGGTACCTCCACACTGTTTTCCAAAGTGGCTGTACCAACTTGCATTTCCACCAACAGTGTAAGAGGGTTCCCCTTTCTCCACATCATCTCCAACATTTGTTGCTTCCTGCCTTGTCAAATTTTGCCATTCTAACTGCCATGAGGTGGTATGTCAATGTGGTTTTGATTTGAATTTCCCTGATGGCTAATGATTTTGAACATTTTTTCATGCATCTGTTAGCCATTCATATGTCTTCATTGGAAAAGTGTCTGTTCATATCTTCTGCCCATTTTTTGATTTGATTATTTGTTTCTCGTGTATTGAGTTTGAGAAGCTCTTTGTAGATCCTGGATATCAGTCTTTTATCTGTAGTGTCATTTGCAAGTATCTCCTCCCATTCCATGGGCTGCCTCTTAGTTTTTTTGACTGTTTCCTTGGCTGTGCAGAAGCTTTTTATCTTGACGAAGTCCCACAAGTTCATTTTTTCTTCTGTTTCTCTTGCCTTTGGAGATGTGTCATGAAAAAGGTTGCTGTGGCCGATGTCAAAGAAGTTACAGCCTATGTTCTCCTATATGATTTTGATGGATTCCTGTCTCACATCGAGGTCTTTCAACCATTTGGAGTTTATCTTTGTGTATGGTGTGAGAGAGTGGTCAAGTTTCATGCTTTTGCATATAGCTGTTCAATTTTCCCAGCACCATCCTTACTTATCTTCTGTCTGGTTGTTCAGTCCATTGTTGAGAGAGGCATATTGAAGTCCCCAACCACTATTGTAGACCTGCTTATTTCTCTCTTCAGTTCTGCCATTTGTTGCTTCACAATTTTGATGGTTTGTCATTAGGTGTGTAAGTGTTTATAATTTTTGTATCTTCTTGCTATATTGAACCTTTTATTAATCTGTACTGTCCTTTTTTGTCTCTTGTAGACCTTTTTTTGTTTCAGGGTCTATTTTATCTGATATTATTAGTATAGCTACTCTGTTCTCTTTTGGTCACTATTCGCATGGATATCTTTTTCTGCCCTTTAATTTTCAACTTGTTTGTGCCTTTGGAGCTCAAGTGAGTCTCAAAAGACAGCATAGAATTGGATCATGTATTTTTTTTTAAAGATTTTATTTATTTATTCGACAGAGATAGAGACAGCCAGCGAGAGAGGGAACACAAGCAGGGGGAGTGGGAGAGGAAGAAGCAGGCTCATAGCGGAGGAGCCTGATGTGGGGCTCGATCCCATAACGCCGGGATCACGCCCTGAGCCGAAGGCAGACGCTTAACCGCTGTGCCACCCAGGCGCCCCTGGATCATGTATTTTTATCCATTCTTCCAATCTGTCTTTCAATTGGAGAGTTTAATCCATTTACATTTAAAGCAATCACTGATAAGGAGAGACTTACTTCCATCATGGTGCTCTTTTTCTTTATGCTCTGTAGCTTTTTGTCCCTCATTTCCTGCATTTCTATCTTCTTTGGTGTTTAAAAGATTTTTTTTTGTAGTGAAATGTTTACATTCCTTCTTCATTTCCTTTTGTGTATATTCTATAGCTATTTTCTTTGTTACCACAGGATTACTTTGGACATCCTAAAGTTATAGCTTTCTAATTTGAATTTATAGCACCCTAACCTCAATAAATTTCTTTAATTAAATAAATCAGACATTAAACTTTCTTAACCTGGTATAAGATATCAAGCTAAAGTCTCCAGGCCAGGCCACAAGCTTATAGTAAATCATGAGAAGCATTTTCATTAAAATAAAAAACAGGAAAAGGAGACCTAGGATCATTTCTAATTGGATGTTCAACCATTGCAATAAGATCAAAATATATATATATATATATTCCTGGCATGCGACACCAGGAACACGTGAGGGCATCAACGCGCGACTGCGCAGGGCACGCGACACCAGGAACACGTGAGGGCATCAAGGTGTGAAAGCCCCCAGGCACTCAATGGTGACAGCACCTAAGAGCACGTGAGGGAACCCTGACCACATATTTGGGCAACTATATATATATATATATATATATATATATATATATATATATATATATATATATATATATATGATAAAATATGGGAAAAGAAGTGATGAAACAGTTTTTTATTTGAAGGAAATATGATTTTTTAAATCAAGTAATCCACTGACAAGCTATTAAAAGGTGGCTGGAAAGGTCAATGTGTAAAAATTAACAACTGTGACTGATCAGCAAATACAATAAAAAAGAATGTTTTCAATAGCTATAAATATTCTAAGGTACGAGGTATAAACCTAGAAAGAAAATATGAGGTCATTATGGAGAAAACCAGAATAACTAATAGATTTTTTAGATATGCTTAAAAAGATGGTTTCCCAGTTGGATTTAGAATCTTTTTTTTTTTTTAAAGATTTTATTTATTTATTCGACAGAGATAGAGACAGGCAGTGAGAGAGGGAACACAAGCAGGGGGAGTGGGAGAGGAAGAAGCAGGCTCATAGCGGAGGAGCCTGATATGGGGCTCGATCCCATAACGCTGGGATCACGCCCTGAGCCGAAGGCAGACGCTTAACCGCTGTGCCACCCAGGCGCCCCTGGATTTAGAATCTTAAAGAAAACTTTTGAAGTTTGTGTTCTCAGTACACTAAATATTAATTCCACAGAGTAGACGTAACTGCTTCTCTGTATACAACAAAGACAGCCAGGTGCATACTGACAAAGAAACAGAGTGACTGATGGGTGCGGATGCCGACCTCCAGATACCTGCACCCCCATAACTGACAGAATTCTTTCTTTCCTGTAGTGACACAGAGCTGTTGTCCTATGCAAGCTCCAATAAAGGAACTGACCCCTTAGTTCTCTTACCTTGTGGAGAGATGAGTCCCCATCCTGTAGACCAGCAAGTAACATTATGAAGGTTCACATCTGGGGGTGCGATGCAGACAGGGAGCACAGAGTCAGAAAACACAATGCGAGATTTCAGCTGAACCAGGGCGATGTCACCTCCAACAGGGTGGTACACTTCATATGTAGGGTGCACGATCACCTTGTTCACCTCAAACCACTGGGTGTGACTGCCTGCAAACCTGAGGTCCACCAGGCCCACATATATATCAAAAGCTTCAATGCTCTTGTCCCTGTGGGGACAGAGAACAAAGGCACAGTGACTTGAGCATCTTGCACCTGGGAAGCAAGGGGACTCTCCGTTCACAGGCCCAGGGAGGCCTGGAGCATGGTGGCCTCAGTCTCCAGGCTCTCAGCCAGGATATGGAAAAGCAAGTTTCTGGCACACTGAGAACCTGGCTGTCTGGCAGAATTGCCCCCAAAGAAACCCCGACCCAGGCTAATTGAGGATTCAGGGACTCATCATGACCTGCTGGTCACCAACAGCCCAGGACGGTGGACTTGTCAGATGTACAGTGAGCTGCCTGTGAAGGTAGTTCTTTCCTCACCTCTCTTCCTGTGATATGTCTCCACACCTATCTCAAAGAACCAATGGCCCTAAGGAGCCCTCAGCCCCGTGCAAGGAGAAGCTGCTGTGGGTGGAGCTGTGTGCTGGGCCCCACCCTCCCCCATCCCTGAGAATTCCCAGCCGGATGCAGCCCCCTGGTCAGTCCAGCGGCTCTGGACCTCCAAGGGAATGGCTTCTGGCACTGCCCACTCACCTATCGAAGCAGTGGGCTGCCGACAGGATCCAGTACTCATTGATGATGGACCCTCCACAGACGTGGAAGCCTCTATACTGCACGCTGACTTGCCATGGCCACTTCCTCTCCAGGGCATCCATGCCCCCCACAATCTTCCCCTGTATGTAACGATGGCCACAGGCTGAGGAGAAAGGGACAGAGCCTACAAGTAGCAGCAGTGGCAGAGTGGGCTGGGTGCAGACATGGAGTAGTTAGGAGGTCTTGGGAAGGGGAGGGTCAGAAAGGGCAGGAGGGGGAAAAGGAAGGGAGGGTAGGGGAAGGGGAGGCCAGGGGAAGGGATAGGAAGGGGGAAGGGGAAGAAGGGAAGGGAGAGCAGGGGAAAGTTGGGGAGGGCTGGGGAATGGAGGGGGAGTGGAAGGGAAGGGTGGAGAGGAGAATGAAGGAGAGGGCCAGAAAGGGCAGGGGAGGGAAAAGGAAAGTAGGGCAGGGGAGGGGAGAAGCAGGGAAGGGGAGGGTCAGAAAGGGCAAGGAAGGGAAGGGGAATGAAAGCTGGTGAGGGAAGGGGAGGGCTGGGGAAGGGCAGGGCAGGGGAGGGGAGGGCAGGTCTCCACCCCAGGAAAAAGCTCCGGACTCGCCACTAGGACTACAGTCAACCTGGGCCCTGAGGGGTCCTACCCACGTCGGAGTTCAAAGCTCTGCCCTCGCTCCGGGGGCGTCTGTGGGCCACGGCTGCAGCCTGGGCGGGGAGCAGGAGGAGCAGGAGCAGGAGCAGGCGGGGGGCCGCAGGCGGTGGCGCTCCAAGCACCACGCGTGGGCCAGACAGCAGGGCGGCCATGAGGTGGGAGGTCCTGTGGAGCGAGCCCACTGGCCTTGTGCCCCTGTGTGGCTACGCAATGTGTGACGGCACCAAAGTGCGGCACCAGGAACACGCGACGGCACCAAGGTGCGACAGCGCAGGGCACGCAACACCAGGAACACGTGAGGGCATCAACGCGCGACTGCGCAGGGCACGCGACACCAGGAACACGTGAAGGCATCAACGCGCGACTGCGCAGGGCACGCGACACCAGGAACACGTGAGGGCATCAAGGTGTGAAAGCCCCCAGGCACTCAATGGCGACAGCACCTAAGAGCACGTGAGGGAACCCTGACCACATATTTGGGCAACTACATCTGAGACACGTGGCAGTGCCCCCCTGCCCCTCTGTCCCACTATGTGGGACCCCCCCAACCCCTGGCAGTTTGCAGGCTCCTTGTTCCCCATCAAAGAGCTGGCTCTGGGGGGTCTCCTGGTGGCCTCTGGCCCCTGGCAGTGGTCTTCCCTCCCGACAGCCTCTCTGGGCGCCCTTCCCTCCTTGAGCACCTGCTCTTGGTGGTCTCTCAGAATGCAAGTCCTGGGTCATCTGGGTGGGCTGTTGTTCCCTCCCCAGGGCTATTCTGATCTGTCCACTTGCATGTTTCCCAGATGACAGGACTCCACCTTGGCCTCCTTGGTGCAGACTTGTGATGGGGAGGAGTGCTGCCTCATACTGCAGATGGGGAGACAGAAGGGCCTCACCATGTGTCCAGCTTTCCAAGGGTCCTTCCTGCAGGAGGGGTGTGGGAGACATCACCTGGGTTCTCAGCCAGGAGTGACATTCCCGCGGACACTTGGTCATGTCTGGATACATTGTGGATGATCAAAATTGGGGGCCTGTGATACTGGCATCTAGTGGGTTGTTCAGGGGTGTGGCTAAACATCCTGTAATGCACAGAATGCTTTCTGAGAACAAAGAATTTTCCAGGCCCAAATGTCAGTAATGCTGAGGTTGAGACGTCTTGGCCAACAGGCTCCACAGGGATCACATTACTGTGGGGAAAGGGGCTGAAAGTTGGCCTTCAAGGGATGCACTCCGCTTCTGCACCCACCTCCATCTGTTGGGGGACAGAATGGTGCAGCTTTTCTCATGTTTGCCTTAATAGGCAGGATGGTTAGAACGTTTCCATCATGTTGGGCCACCCTTTTCTGTGGCTTTAGTTAGGGCTATTTGTGTGTGTGTGTGTGTGTGTGTGTGTGTGTTGGCATTGCAGGCTTCTACACCCAAGTTGGACACAAGGGAGGAATGAAAAACCCCAGGGAACTCCCCACGGAGTTGTTCTTCAAATCCTGTGGCCCCTATCTAGTATCTACCCTTCACAATCTTCTGATGTGTGACTTGTGTTGTGACTAGCGGAGGAACAAATGGAATGTGTTCATCATTCTTGTCTAAACCTGAAGGAACTTCTCCCAGTTGAGTTAGTTTCTTCCAAACTGCTATTTTCACTTGATTGATTTGGTGTTTGATTTCTGTGTTAGAGGCTTTCCTTTGATGTCTGCTATTCTTTTGTCTTGCATTTGAAATTAAGACTGCTGGAATGAAAAGTGATTGGAAACTCTGGGGTGTGGACAGTGTTGGTTGAATCATGGGGAGCTACCGATGTCACTACCTGTAAGCCTGTCAGCTTCTCCAGATGACCCCAAACTCCTTCCTGAATGGCAGGGATCTTATTGCACGTTCTGGAAACTCAGGTAGAAGGTGGTTGTGTCTTAACATTCTGCATTAAGTATATATACTATCTCCTAACCTAATTTTGGCACCCACAGCCCTCAATTATGGATAGCCTGTGTTACTCTCAAAGAAAACAGAACCCCAGATTTCTGCGGGGTCCATTAGCCCAGAGGTATGGAGTGTGGGTATGACTTAGGGGTATGACTGCTTCTCAGTTTCTGCCCAACATTCCTGGGTGACCATTCCTTCCCACAGTCATATCTAGATACATTGGTTCTTGTTGAGGGTTCCTTCTTGTAGATCAGGGTGTTTTCCACTTTCTCCATGGCATACTCAATTCTGTTAGGTCAGTTACTACTTATACATCTGCCATCCACCTGATCAAAACTGTTCTTATTAGGGTATCACTTATACACAGTAAATTTATCCAATCATGCCAGTTTTGACAAATGCTTGCAGTCATGTTACCACCACAATCAAGCTATAGAAGAGTCCACTGCCTTCCCAGTTCCTTTGAGCCCCTTTAGAGTCCTTCTGCCCATAATCCCTTGAAATAACGAATCTAGATTTCCATCCACACCTTTTGTCTTTCCCCGAATGTCATAGATACAGTCTTTTAAGTCTAACTTCCCTTACTTAGCATAATACATTTGAGATCTATCCATGTGATGGCCAGTAAAACAAACTGGGCCTCAAAATTTCTGTTCCGAGGGTTTTAAACTATGAATGTAAGATCTGTAATACTTATGGAACTGTTTAAGCTTTTGGTTTCTTTTTAAGGGAGTTTTGGTACTTTGTACCTTTCAAAGAAATTGTCCATTTCATTTGAGTTGTTGAATTTATGGCTGTAAGGTTGTTAGAAAACATTCCCTTCTTGGGGCGCCTGGGTAGCGCAGTTGTTAAGCGTCTGCCTTTGGCTCAGGGCGTGATCCTGGAGTTCCGGGATCGAGTCCCACATCGGGCTCCTCTGCTGGGAACCTGCTTCTTCCTCTACCCTGTTGTGTTCCCTTTCTCTCTGGCTGTCTCTCTGTCACATAAATAAATAAAATCTTTAAAAAAAAAAGAAAAAAGAAAACATTCCCTTCTTATCATTTCAATGCCTGTAGTAATGACCCTCTTCTGTTTCTGATACTGGTAACTTCTAACTAGCTACAGTTTTATTTATGAAGGCCATTGTCTCTTTGTATGCTACTTCACTGAATTTTCTTCCATTTGTGCTGGTTTCACAGTGATTCTTTTTTAGTAATTGAGTTATAAGAGCTCTTTATTTATTCCTGATACAGGTATCATCAGATCAATGATTTGCAAATACTTTCTCACAGTAGGTAGATTGTCTTTGCATCTTTTTGAATGTGTTCGATGACACACAAAAATTTTTAACTTTAAAGAAGCCCAATGTATCTATTTGCTTTTGACATTTGCACTTTTGGTGTCAAGAGATCATTGCTTAATCCAAGGTCATGAAGCGTTACTCCTACATTTTCTTCTAACTGTTTTGTAATTTTAGCTCTTATATATAGGCCTATAATCCATTTTGAGTTAAATTTCAGTATGGTGTGAGGTGGGGGTCCAGATTCATTCTTTTGCTTGTGGGTATACAGTTCTCTCAGCACCATTTGTTGAAAAGACTAATTTTTTCATTGATTGTCTTGGAACCCTGTCAAAAAGCAATTGGCCATAAAAGTAAGGGTTTATTACTGGGCTCTTGATTCTATTCTACTGATGTGTATTTCTATTCTTAAGCAAATTCCACACTGCTTCAATTACTGTAGTTTTGTAGTAAGTTTGTCCTCACAAAATTAAACCCTCCAACTTTGTTTTTCTTTTCCAAGATTGTTTTGTCTATTCTGAGCCCTTTTTCTTCTTTATTATTATATTATGTTAGTCACCATACAGTACATTATTAGTTTTTGACGTAGTGTTCCATGATTCATTATTTGCAATAACACCAGTAGAGCCCTTTTTCACATGAATTTTAAGGTCAGCTTGTAAATTTCTAAGGAGACCCAGCTGGAATTTTGATAAAGACTGCAATGTATCTGTAGATCGACTTGGAGAGTATTACCATCCTTTGTGGTTTGAATTGCGTCCGCCCAACAGATATGTTGAGGTCCTACTCCCAGTACCTCAGAATGTGACTTTATTTGGAAATAGGGTCATTGCAGATGTAATTAAAGTTAAAATGAGGTCAAACTGGAGAATCCTTAATCCAAAATAACTGGTGTCTTTGAGAGGAGAAGTTAAGATGGTGGAGGAGTAGGGTTCCCCTTTTTCAGCTGGTCCCCTGAGTCGAGCTGGATAGGTACCAGACCATCCGAAACATCCATGGAATCAGCCTGAGATGCAGGAAGATACATCTGGATCTCTACAAATGAACATCTCCAGCGATGAGTATTGAGGTACAAAGCAGGGAGCCGTGAAACAGCGCACAGATATCAGAAGATAAACGGAAGGGGGAGGGAGCCGCCGCATTCGGGCGCCGGGAAGTGGTAGCCACCTGCACGGGGGGGGGGGAGCGGGCAGACTCACGGAGCAGCACCTGCAACAGAGCAGACTGAGACCATGAGCCAGGGAATCTTCGGGACCAGAATGAAAAGGATTTCCGGTGCACTCACTGGAACCAGACTGAGACCAGGAGCTCCGGAGAGTGCCAGGGCGGCTGGTGGCTGGTGGCTGGCAGTGTTAGAAACACAAAGGACAGAGACACACCAGCTCTGGAAGTGATGGCTGGGATGCAGGCTGTGGGGCACACATCCCGGGACACTGTAGGGTTTAGCAGCACCAACAGAAGCAGAGTTAAAGTGGCCAGAACATCAGTGGAGAACGGTCTGTGATCCCTCTGTTCTGAGACAGAGGCTGAGATTCGGCCACTGCTGCTCTGACTCTCAGAAGAGGCACAGCAAACCTCTAGGGAAAGCCGCCAGAGAGCAAAAGCCTGGAAATACCGGCTCACAGTGTGCCCATCACCATCCCCCCTCCCAGAGGACACGGAAAATCTACCCAAACAGGGTTGCCTGAGTATCAGCACGGTAGGCCCCTCTCCCAGAAGGCAGGCTGAAAAATCAAGCAGCCTACATCCCTAAGGTCCCTATAAAACAAGTGCGCACTGCCTGGGTCCTGGTCAATAATTTGAGCTCTGGACAACCTCACAACCTCTCCTCATCAGAATGACGAGAAGGAGAAATCTCCACCCCCCCCCCAGCAAAGAAAAGACAATGAGTCTGTGGCCTCTGCCACAGAACTAATGGATATGGATATAACCAAATTATCAGAAATGGAGTTCAGAGTAACAATGGTCAAGATGATGTGTAGACTTGAAAAAAGTATTAACAAAAATGTTAATGAGAATATAGAATCTCTAAGGGTGGAAATGAGAGTGAATCTGGCAGAAATTAAAAGTTCTATGAATCAAATGCTGTCAAAACTAGAGGCTCTAACAGCCAGGGTGAATGAGGCAGAAGAATGTATCAGCGAATTGGAGGATGGGTTAGTAGAAGAGAAAGCTAAAATAGAAACTTGGCTCAAAAAAAACCAATCTCAAGAATGTAAGTTATGGGAGATTACTGACTCAATGAAACGTTCCAATGTCAGAATCATCAACATCCCCGAGGGGGTGGAGAAAAACTGAGGTCTAGAAGAGATATTTGAACAAATTGTAGCTGAAAACTTCCCTAAGGGAAACAAGCTTTCATGTCCAAGAGGCAGAGAGGACCCCTCCCAAGCTCAACCATGACAAACCTATGCCATGTCATGTCATAGTGCATTTGCAAATATTAGATCCAAGGATACAGCATTGAAAGCAGCCAGGGCAAAGAAATTTCTCACGTACCAACGCAAAGTTATCAGAATTATGTCAGACCTATCTACACAGACCTGGAATGAGAGAAAGGGTTGGGGGGCTTTTTTAAAGCTCTTTCAAGAAAAACATGCAGCCAAGGATCCTTTATCCAGCAAGGCTGTCATTCAGAATTGATGGAGAGATAAAGACCTTCCAGAATCGCCAGTCATTGACCAATTTCATAACCACGAAACCAGCCCTACAGGAGATATTAAGGGGGGTTCTATAAAAGTAAAAAGTCCCAAGAGTGATAAAGAACAGAAAGTCACAATCTATAGAAACAAAGACTTTACAGGCAACATGGCATCATTAAAATCATATCTCTCAATAATCAGTCTCAATGTAAATGGCCTAAATGCTCCCATAAAGTGCAACAGGTTTGCAGATTGGATAAACAGACATGACCCATCCATTTGTTGTCTACAAGAGACTAATTTTGAAACTAAAGATACATTCAGACTGAATGTAAAGGGATGGAATACCATCTTTCATGCCAATGGACCTCAAAAGAAAGCTGGGGTAGCAATTCAAATATCAGACAGATTGGATTTTAAACTAAAGACTATAGTTAGAGATACAGAAGGGCACTATCATATTCTTAAAGGATGTATCCAACAAGTAGATATGACAATTATAAATATATGTGCCCCCAACAGGGGAGCAGCAAGATACACAAGCAAACTCTTAACCAGAATATATATACACATATAGATAAAAATACGTTAATAATAATATAATAAAAAATCATTATAAAAAATACATTAATAGTAGGGGACCTCAACACTCCACTATCAGAAATAGACAGAGGACCCAAGAGGAAAATCAGCAAAGAAACAAGGGCTTTAAATGCCATACTCGACGAGTTGGACCTCATAGATCTATATAGAACACTACACCCCAGAACCAACGAATACTCATTCTATTCTAATGCCCATGGAACATCCTGAAGAATAGACCATGTTCTGGGTCACAAAACAGGTCTCAACTGATACCAAAAGACTGAAATTATTCCCTGCATATTCTCAGACTACAACGCTTCAAAATTGGAACTCAACCACAAGGAAAAATTTGGAAGAAACTCAAACACTTGGAGACTAAGAACCATCCTGCTTAAGAATGATTCGATAAACCAGGAAATCAAAAATCAATTTAAACAATTTATGGAGACCAATGAGAACGAAAACACAGCAGTTCAAAACCTATGGGACACTGCAAAGGCAGACCTAAGGGGAAATACATAGCCATCCAAGCCTCACTCAAAAGAATAGAAAAATCTAAAATGCACTTTTTATATTCTCACCTCAAGAAGCTGGAACGGCAACAGAGGAAAAGACCTAATCCACGCACGAGAAAGCAGTTGACCAAGATTGGAGCAGAGATCAATGAATTAGAAACCAGGAGCACAGTAGAGCAGATCAACAGAACTAGAAGCTGGTTCTTTGAAAGAGTGAATAAAACTGACAAACCACTGGCAAGACTTGTCCAAAAGAATAGAGAAAGGACCCAAATTAATAAAATTATGAATGAAAAGGGAGAGGTCACAACCAACACCAATGAAATTGGAAGGATTATTAGAAACTTTTATCAACAGCTTTATGCCAATAAACTAAGCAATCTGGAAGAGATGGAGGCCTTCCTGGAAACCTATAAACTACCAAGACTGAAACAGGAAGAAATTGATTTTTTAAACAGGCCAATTAATTATGAAGAGATTGAGTCAGTGATAAACAACCTTCCAAAAAACAAAACACCAGGACCGGATGGATTTCCCGGAGAATTCAACCAAACATTCAAAGAAAAAATAATAGCTATTCTCCTAAAGCTATTTCAATAAATAGAAACAGAAGGAAAGCCACGAAACTCATTCTATGAGGCCAATATTATCTCGATCCCCAAACCAAGCAAAGACCCCAGCAAAAAGGAGAATTACAGACCAATTTCCCTGATGAATATGGACGCCAAAATTCTCAACAAGACCCTGGCTAATAGAATACAATAGTCCATTAAAAGGATTATCCATCGTGACCAAGTGGGATTCATCCCTGGGATGCAAGGGTGGTTCAACATTCACAAATCTATCAGTTTCATAGACTTTATCAGCAAAAAAAGCACCAAAAATCAAATGATTCTCTCAATAGATGCAGAAAAAGCATTTGACAAAATACAGCATCCTTTCCTGATTAAAACCCTTCAGACTGTAGGGATAGAGGGTACATTCCTCAATCTCATAAAAACCATCTATGAAAAGCCTACAGCAAATATCATTCTCAATGGGGAAAAGCTGGAAGCCTTTCCCTGAAGATCAGGAACACAACAAGGATGCCCACTCTCGCCATTATTATTCAACATAGTACTAGAAGTCTTTGCAACAGGAGTCAGACAACAAAAAGGGATAAAAGGTATCCAAATAGGCAAGAAGAAGTCAAACTGTCTCTCTTCACAGATGACATGATACGCTACATGGAAAACCCAAAAGAGTCCACTCCTAAAGTACTAGAAGTTATAGAGCAATTCAATAATGTGGTGGGATACAAAATCAATGCTCAGAAATCAGTTGCATTTCTATACACGAACAATGGGACTGAAGAAAGAGAAATTAGGGAATCCATCCTATTTACAAGAGCACCAAAAATCATAAGTTACCTTGGAATTAACTTAACCGGAGACATAAAGGATCTATATTCTAGAAACTACAAATCACCCTTGAAAGACATTGAAGAAGACACAAAAAGATGGAAAAATATTCCATGCTCATGGATTGTAAGAATTAACATAGTTAAAATGTCCATGCTACCCAGAGCAATTTACACTTTCAATGCTAAACCGATCAAAATACCAATGACATTTTTCAAAGAACTGGAACAAACAGCTCTTAAATTTGTGTGGAACCAGAAAAGGCCCCGAATCAGACAGTCTCTTCAATAAATGGTGCTGGGAAAATTGGACAGCTACATGCAAGAGAATGAAACTTGACCACTATCTCACACCATACACAAAAATAAACTCCAAATGGATGAAAGACCTCGATGTGAGACAGGAATCCATCAAAATTCTAGAGGAGAACATAGGCAGCAACCTCTACGACATCGGCCAAAGCAACCTTTTTCATGATACATCCCCAAAGGCAAGAGAAACAAAAGATAAAATGAATTTATGGGACTTCATCAAGATTAAAAGTTTCTGCACAGCCAAGGAAACAGTCAGAAAAACTAAGAGGCAGCCCACGGAATGGGAGAATATTTTTGCAAATGACACTACAGATAAAAGACTGGTATCCAAGATCTACAAAGAACTTCTCAAACTCAATACATGAGAAACAAATAAACAAATCATAAAATGGGCAGAAGATATGAACAGACACTTTTCCAATGAAGACATACAAATGGCTAACAGACACATGAAAAAGTGTTCAAAATCATTAGCCATCAGGGAAATTCAAATCAAAACCACACTGAGATACCACCTTACGCCAGTTAGAATGGCAAAAATTGACAAGGCAAGAAACAACAATTGTTGGAGAGGATGTGGAGAAAGGGGATCCCTCCTACATTGTTGGTGGGAATGCAAGTTGGTACAGCCACTCTGGAAAACAGTGTGGAGGTCCCTTTAAAAGTTAAAAATTGAGCTACCCTATGACCCAGCCATTGCACTACTGGGTATTTACCCCAAAGATACAGACGTAGTGAAGAGAAGGGCCCTATGCACCCCAATGTTCATAACCGCTCAGTCCACAATAGGTAAATCATGGAAGGAACCGAGATGCCCTTCAACAGATGACTGGATTAAGAAGTTGTGGTCCATATATACAATGGAATATTACTCATCTATCAAAAAGAATGATTTCTCAACATTTGCTGCCACGTGGACGGCACTGGAGGATATAATGCTAAGTGAAATAAGTCAAGCAGAGAAAGACAATTATCATATGATTTCTCTCATCTATGGAACATAAGAACTAGGAAGATCGGTAGGAGAGGAAAGGGATAAAGAACAGGGTAGTCAGAGGGGGGAATGAAGCATGAGAGACTATGGACCTGGGAAGCAAACTGAGGGCTTCGGAGGGGAGGGTGGTGGGGGAATGGGATAGGCTGGTGATGGGTAGTAAGGAGGGCACGTATTGCATGATGCACTGGGTGTTATATGCAACTAATGAATCATCGAACTTTACATCAAAAACCAGGGATGTACTGTATGGTGACTAACATAAAATAATAAAAAATATTTAAAAAAACACAAAATAACTGGTGTCTTATAAGAAGAAGCGAGAGAGGCATACAGGGAGCAGGTGGCCATGCAAAGGTGCTGAGACACAATCTCTGGAGGCACAGATTGGAGAGGGTGATGCATGTACAACCAAAGGAATGCCAAAGATTGGTAGCAGCCACAAGAAACCAGGACATGGAGCTGTACTCCCTCAGAACCCTCAGACACAATGCGCCCCACCGACACCTTGATTTTGGACTTCTGGGCTCCAAAACTGTGAAAGAATAAATTTCTATTGTTTTAAGTCAGACATATGCTATTTGGTTATGGCAGCCCCAGGAAACTAATACAGATTTTGGTACCAGGACTGGGGTCTGACAAGTTCGAAAGCCTCAAGACTCGAGCAAGTGTTGATGTTAAGGTCCTGAGTCTGAAATCTGCAGGGCAGGTTTTCAGGCTGGAAATGCAGGCGGGATTTGTATGTGGGAGTTTTTTTTTTTTTTTAAGATTTTATTTATTTATTTATTTATTTATTTATTTATTTATTTATTTATTTATTTATTTTAGAGAAAGAGAACAAGCAGTGGGAGGGTCAGAGGGAGAGAGAGAGAGAAGAGCAGACTCCCCACTTAACAGGGAGCCCGATGTGGGACTTGATCCTGGGACCCAGAGATCATGAGCTGAGGTGAAGGCAGAAGCCTAGCCGACTGAGCCACCTGGATGCCTCATGTGTGTGGCAGTCCTAAGTCAGAACTCCTCCAGGATACCTCGAGGTTTTGCTGTGAAGTCCATCAAGTGACTGGATGATGCCCACTCACATATCAAGGGTAATCTCCTTTACTTAGACTGTAAATATTGATCACATTTCCAAAATACCTTTACTGCAACATCTAGAGAACATCTGAGCAAACAACTGGACACCATAGCCTAGCCCAGTTGACACATAAAATTCACTATGACAATCCTTTCCTTGTCAATTTCACACCCATACACATCTTTTTAATCCATTTTGAAATGGATTTGAATCCATAATTGAAAATGCACTAACCCTTTTCTCAGGAGAGGATGAAACGTCTATGGGTAATGCTCGCTCTTCTCCATAACACCCTATAACCCCCCCCACACACACATACACATCCTTAATAAAATGAGGAAAAAATACTCGTAACAAGTAGTTTCTGTAAATGGTCATGTGGTCCTTGCTGGTATCTACAGTACTCTTCTCCACTCCTCATTCCATATCCCCTTTGCCCTCAGTAAGCACCTGTGGCTCTTGCCCTGGTGGGATGGCCCAAGTGTTCCTTCCTGCGGGACCTGTGCCATTAGTCCCACCTGAATTGTGTTTTTTGTTTTCCATTGATTTAATCACAGGGCATGGTCATGCTAGAGATACCCTGAGAAGCCTCCTGTATTCCAGACACACTCTTCCTTACCTCCATTGTGGACAAGCAGTTGGTTTCCCTTTGGTGTAGTTGTTCTTGGTTTTACTCATACTCCTTTTTATTTTGTTAGGGTTGCTAATGATGGCTCCACTTTCTTTCCTGAGTTTGCTTGCCTTGGTCAGTTTAGCTAAATTACACTGATTCTTTAGGGTTGACCATGTATTTGGTGTTATACCAATACATGAATAATGTATCATGGAAATAATGTATCATGTATCATGCCATGTATCATGCCATGTATCATGGCAAATAATGACTCATGGAACATTGCATCAAAAACTGGGGATGTACTGTATGGTGACTAATATAACAAAATAAAAATTATTTAAAAAATAAATTATCAAGAAGGGACAGTTTTATTTTATTTATTTATTTATTTATTTATTTATTTATTTATAATTTTTAAAAATTTTTTTTATTACATTATGTTAGTCACCATACAAGAAGGGACAGTTTTAAACCAGCCTTTGTCAATTCCTCAGGTTATGTTCTTCTGTCGAATAATTTCAATACTGAGCACAGTGGCTTAGTTGCTTCATGGGCAATGCATCTGGGAAGAATTGTGATCTGTGGCTGCAGCATGTGTATATCTATTCATCATGAATATTATGTATGCATAAACTCTTATTTTTGAGGATTTCTATGAGAAATGCCAGTGTGATGCACTGAGTGTGTAACATGGGTCTCTGTTGCCCTTACTCCCACACTGATGCAATTTTGGTTGGTGTTTCTTCTTTCACAGCTTCCCTGGTTCCCCTTGTCAAACCAGGAGGGATGTCTGTGCTACCATTCTGTGACAATCGTGGCCTCATCTAAAAGCCTTATGCATAGTTCCTCACTCTTAAGTTCCATGTTTCCATTCTCACGGGGTTCCTGGGGCTGCTAGTACAGACTCTGTTTACTCGTGCAAAGGAACCAGAGTCCTGGTGGCACAAGGCCACATGCAGAAACCCTCACATGGATCGTCTCATCTCCTAAGCTTCCAAGGAATCTGTCAATATCTCAGAGGTAATTACCATTCAGTGAAGACGTTCTCTTGCATCTGATCCCTGGAAATCTTCCCATTCGTTGTCCTTTAGGACCACTGTCCTTCAAGGCCCTTCACATCAGTACCCTTCCTTCAGGGGGTCTGACACCCTTAACTCTCCCTCAGCTCACCCCACACCTCAGACTGGAGCCCTGCCCCTTGGACCTTCTATGCAGTTGGCAGAAGGTTAAGAGCACTTGGAGGAGAAAGCCACCCAATTTGAAAAGGCAAAACATGGGTGGGGGATAGGGAAGTGGCCTGGGAGGAAGGTCTTGAGGAAGGGGATGAGCCTTTCAGCTCACGGTGAAGGGAAGGTCATGGTGGTCAGGTGTGGGATGTGCCCATAGGGCAGAAGCCTGCATTCCTCTTGTGTTGGCTGCAAGAAGTGGGTGGGCAACAGCTCTCCAGAGGCACACTGACCCATTCCGTGTGGCTAGCAACACTGATGAAACATACCAACAGCATGTTTTCATTTATTCTGAGGCAGTTTAGGACAGATCATCATTCCAATTTGTGGATGTAAGTACAGAACCCTGGGAGGAAAGAAGTTTGCTCTGAGTTGGCAAAGAGCTGGATTTTCCTGTCTCCTATAGTCACAACTTGGTCCCCAGGTGTGCAGTGGCTATGCTAGACACAACCAAAGTCTGGGTCTGTACAGCTTCTGCAGGTGTGGTTGCACTGTGCTTGCCACTCCCAGACCCTCTGCCCTGGAGACAGGTCCTGGCCCTGCTCACAGAATGCTCACAGTCCAGAGGTAATGCTGCAGGGGTCACCAGCACTGTCCTGCAGAGCCAGAAGCTCCAAAGGACAAAGGAGAGTTGATAAGAGAGGACACATGGATTCCCACCTGCCTACGCCCCAGCAGGCCATGGGTGCCCATGGCCGCATTCCCTCTTCCTTTATGCCATCCTGATCTAACAAACTTGTGGTCCTGGGCTGCTCTCAGCACCGTTGGGCACCCCTGGCTGAGAGGGGTTGCTGCCTTTCCTGCCTGCCTTTCCTTGCTCTGGGTGAGTCTCTGTGTCCTCATCATCCAGGCCAGAGTGTGCAGTGTTCCATACTTGGACTCCAGTGCAGACACCTGTTGGAGAAAACAGTCTCCTAAAAGCTAAAGCATTTCAGACCCATTAGCTTTCCCTTCTCATTTCTGCCACAACACCCACACTCATGGCAGCACTGCTTCACCAGACACCTTTGTTCTGTCTTCTTCGCACATGGAGTGTCATCTTGAACTCTTCCAGAGGAAGACTATAAAATGAGCACCAGAACACACGTGCATATCAGTCTCCTGTGGAAACTCTGACTTTAAGCCTGCTGGAGGAAGAGCTTAGGGCTAACAGCTAAAGGAGCACCTCTGTTCTCTCATCAAGACCCAAGGAAACTATCAGGTGTGAACAACAAGCCAGGAAAATGACTTATGGACAGGGAAAGGATGTAAAGCCTGCTATGGCAGCATGCAGCATGGAGCAGGGCTTTGTCATGCACCTGCTCTTCGTGGAGAAACTCAAGGAGCTTGCCTTCTCACTTCTGCATATGAGGGCACCAGGATGCATGGAAATGGTCAGGGCTGAGGTAGACAGGGAACAGTGCTCACCCAGAAAGCTGGAAACACATATCAATAGAACAGGATCAACAAGAACAATTAAGCAACTTTTCCTAGTCCAGGTTGTATAGGAATGCCCCTAGGTTCTCCCCAGGATCATACAGAACAGTGATAACACCTGTCCTAGTCCTGAGTGAACAGTGATTGGCCCTAGATTCTCCCTCCCCAGGGTCATACAGAACAGTGATAGCAGCTGTCCTGGTCCTGAGTGTACAGTGATTGACCCTAGGCTCTCACCAGGGTCATGTAGAACAGTTATGACACCCCTTTTAGTACTGATTATACAGTGAATACCCCTAGGTTTTCTTCACTTATGGTAATGTTTTCCATGTCTTTCTTTTCAGGATTTTTTTCAATTTATTTGACAGAGAGAGAGAGAGAGAGAGGGAGGGAGCACAAGCAGGTGGAGCAGCAGACAGAGGGAGAGGGAAAAGCAGGCTTTCTACTGAGAAGAGAGCCCGACATACGGCTTAATCCCAGGACCCTGAGATCACGACCCAAGCCAAAGGCAGATGCTTAACCAACTGAGCCACCCAAGTACCCCTGTTTTCAGTTTTTTAAATGTTTTTTAAATTTTATTATATTAGTCACCATACAGCACATCCCTGGTTTTTGATGTAAAGTTCTGTGATTCATTACTTGCGTATAACACCAGTGCACCATGCAATACGTGCCCTCCTTAATACCCATCACCAGTCTATCCCATTCCCCCACCCACCTCCCCTCTGAAACCCTCAGTTTGTTTCTCAGAGCCCATAGTCTCTCATGCTTCATTCTCCCTTCTGATTACCCCCCTTTCTTTATCCCTTTCTTCCCCCACCGATCTTCCTAGTTCTTATGTTCCATAGATGAGAGAAACCATATGATAATTGTCTTTCTCTGCTTGACTTATTTCACTTACCATTATATCCTCCAGTGTCGTCCACGTGGCAGCAAATGTTGAGAAATCATTCTTTTTGATAGATGAGTAATATTCCATTGTATAAATGGACCACAACTTCTTAATCTAGTCATCTGTTGAAGGGCATCTCGGCTCCTTCCACGATTTAGCTATTGTGGACATTGCTGCTATGAACATTGGGGTGCATATGGCCCTTCTCCTCACTACGTCTGTATCTTTGGGGTAAATACCCAGTAGTGCAATGGCTGGGTCATAGGGTAGCTCAATTTTTAACTTTTAAAGGGACCTCCACACTGTTTTCCAGAGTGATTGTACCAACTGGCATTCCCACCAACAATGTAGGAGGGATCCCCTTTCTCCACATCCTCTCCAACAATTGTTGTTTCTTGCCTTGTCAATTTTTGCCATTCTAACTGGCGTAAGGTGGTATCTCAGTGTGGTTTTGATTTGAATTTCCCTGATGGCTAATGATTTTGAACACTTTTTCATGTGTCTGTTAGCCATTTGTATGTCATCATTGGAAAAGTGTCTGTTCATATCTTCTGCCCATTTTATGATTTGTTTATTTGTTTCTCGTGTATTGAGTTTGAGAAGTTCTTTGTAGATCTTGGATACCAGTCTTTTATCAGTAGTATCATTTGCAAATATCTTCTCCCATTCTGTGGGCTGCCTTTTAGTTTTTTTGACTGTTTCCTTGGCTGTGCAGAAGCTTTTTATGTTGATGAAGCCCCACAAATTCATTTTATCTTTTGTTTCTCTTGCCTTTAGAGATGTGTCATGAAAAAGTTGCTGTGGCCGATGTCGTAGAGGTTGCCACCTATGCTCTCCTCTAGGATTTTGATGGACTCCTGTCTCACATGGAGGTCTTTAATCCATTTAGAGTTTATCTTTGTGTGTGGTGTGAGAGAGTGGTCACGTTTCATGCTTTTGCATGTAGCTGTCCAATTTTCCCAGCTCCATTTATTGAAGAGACTGCCTTTTTTCCACTGGATGCTTTTTCCTGCTCTGTCAAAAACTAGTTGCCCAAAGAGCTGAGGGTCCATTTCTGGGTTCTCTATTCTGTTCCATTGGTCTATGTGTCTGTTTTTGTGCCAGTACCATGCTGTCTTGGTGATCACAGCTTTGTAGTGCAGCTCGAAATCCGGCATTGTGATGCCCCCAGCTTTGTTTTTCCTTTTCAACAATTCCTTGGCAATTTGGGGCCATGTTGTTTAAGCAAAATTATATCTAAGACCAATGGAGAAGGTCACTTTGGGTTCCCTGACTCAGAAACAAGGGGGGCAGCCTTATCTTCCCGTCTATTTCCCAGTCTAAAATTCCGCCCCCAAACTACTCAAGAGTGTTGGCTGGTCCCCACTCTCTCTGCCTTGGCTGGTCTCTATCCCCCTGCAGTGTCCAGGTGCCCTGGTGGCTGCCTGGACCTTTGTTGTCCTCCAGGAACCACAGTCCTGGTCGCCTCTGGGCAGGTGCCATGCTGTGTTCTTTCCTGGGCTCCAGATCCTCATGTGGTGCATTCAATGGGTGCTGAGCACACCGTGTTGCATGGAGGAGAGGGTTACTGGATACCCTGGTGGGACTCAGGAAGTGCAAAGGAGGGTGCACTCTAGGGAGAGGACAGAAGTGGGAGATTAACAGAAGTAGGAAGGAAAGAATCACACTATCACTAGGACTTGTGGGGAATGGATATGTTTATTTAAAGGACTGACAAGGTCAAGAATCTAGAATCCACAGACTGTAACAGGCAGGGAATTAGAGCAAATCGCATCAGGAGCTTGCCTCAGGGAGATGCCCAGGGACTGGGCTGTGGCTGGGAGGAGCAGAGATCAGAATGTCTTGGTAGACTGCAGTGACTGGGGAAAGGAGGTGGTTGAGAGCCTTCCTGGATGAGATGATGGGTGGCAAGGGGGTGGACCCCTCTCAGGGGTTGTGGGCATGCTATTCCTTCCCCAAACACACCTGCTTCCCATTCCATAAAACAGCAGGCCAGTCCTGTGATTCGGGGGTTTGAGATGGAGAACTGACCTCTGCCCACGGCATTGGATCTACAGCTAGTGGGTGTGTGTGCTAAAGAATCAGATCTTGCGCTGGCTTTGCCTGGTTTGGGGATCGAGGTAATATTGGCCTCATAGAATGAGTTTCGTGGCTTTCCTTCTGTTTCTATTTTTTGAAATAGCTTTAGAAGAATAGGTATTATTTCTTCTTTGAATGTTTGGCAGAATTCCCTGGGAAAACCATCCGGTCCTGGAGTTTTGTTATTTGGAAATTTGTTTATCACAGACTCAATCTCTTCATAATTAATTGGCCTGCAAATGCTTTTTCTGCATCTATTGAGAGAATCATTTGATTTTTGGCTTTTTCCTTGCCGATAAAATCTACGATACTGATAGATTTGCGAATGTTGACCCACCCTTGCATCCCAGGGAAGAATCCCACTTGGTCACGATGGATAATCCTTTTAATGTACTGTTGGATCCTATTAGCAAGGATCTTGTTGAGAATTTTGGTGCCCATATTCATCAGGGAAATCTGTCTGTAATTCTCCTTTTTGCTGGGGTCTTTGCCTGGTTTGGGGATCGAGGTAATATTGGCCTCATAGAATGAGTTTCGTGGCTTTCCTTCTGTTTCTATTTTTTGAAATAGCTTTAGAAGAATAGGTATTATTTCTTCTTTGAATGTTTGGTAGAATTCCCCAGGAACCTCTCCTTTTTTATTCATAATTTTATTAATTTGGGTCCTTTCTCTATTCTTTTGAATAAGTCTTCCCAGGGGCTTATCGATCTTATTTAATCTTTCAAAGAACCAGCTTCTAGTTCTGTTGATCTGCTCTACTGTGCTCCTGGTTTCCAATTCATTGATTTCTGCTCCAATCTTGGTCAACTGCTTTCTCGTGCGTGGATTAGGCCTTTTCCTCTGTTGCTGTTCCAGCTTCTTGAGGTGAGAATATAAAAAGTGCATTTTAGATTTTTCTATTCTTTTGAGTGAGGCTTGGATGGCTATGTATTGCCCCTTAGGTCTGCCTTTGCAGTATCCCCTAGGTTTTGACCCGTTATGTTTTCATTCTCATTGGTCTCCATAAATTGTTTAAATTGATTTTTGATTTCCTGGTTTATTGAATCATTCTTGAGCAGGATGGTTCTTAGTCTCCAAGTGTTTGAGTTTCTTCCAAATTTTTCCTTGTGGTTGAGTTCCAATTTCAAAGCGTTGTGGTCTGAGAATATGCACCCCTGTTGTCAGTTTTTCAAGCATCTCTTCTTCAAGTAAGGGAAGTTTTGTCTTTTAGCCTTAGTAATATTTTAATCATGTATTTTTAATGGCCATTATTAAATGCCTTCCTACTCTCTTGAAATGAGCTTGTCTTTTTTAATTGTGTTAATGTAAATTTTATCCATATGTGTTAATATTATTGATTCATTACATTCCTGCATTATGAAAAAAGAAAATCAAATGCTGGTAGTGGAAGAGTGGAAATGAATATGTCGTACAAATGATCTGGTTGTCTACATGGATAATTCAGAAGAATTTACAAATTAATCTAGTAGTAGGAGAATTTAGCAAGTTTCTTAGTTTTTAGATCAAATACAAGCCATCATATGTGTATATGTAAGCAACAAAATCTGGAATACATGCTTAAAAATTGACAACATTTACATACAACCAAATGTTTATGTATTTAGGATTATCTAACAAAGGATCAGAAAAAATATAAATGCTTATTGAGGTGTTAAAGTCAAATGAATAGAGAGATAGCCAATGTTCATGTCATAAATGTACCTGTCTCTAAATCAATCTATAAGCCTAATGTGAATCTAGTCAAAATATGACATAGCAATTACTTGAGTGGCATGGCAGACAGAAATGGGTCCCCAAAGTTGTCAACATCGTCATCCCCATGTCCTGTGAAAATGTACCTCCAATGGTAAAAGGGACTTTGCAGGTGTGATTAAGCATTGAGATGGGGAGATTTTCCTGTATTATCCATATTGATGCTATGTGAAAACGCAAGGGTGCTTATACAAGATAGGCAGGAGGGTTCAAGTAAGAGAAAGCAATGTAACCATGAAGTAGAGGTTGAGTGATGTGGTCATCATCCAAGGCATTTGGCAGCCTCTGGAAGTTGTAAGCAGCAAGGAAGGGGTTCGCTTTCAAAAAGAACCAGCCCTGCAGACACAATTGCTGATTATGACCTCATCAGACTCACTTCAGACCCCTGACCCCAGAACTGTCAAAGAATAAACATGTGTTGTTTTAAGACACAGACACACACACGCATATGCAAGTCTGGGGTAGTTTTTAAATGTACACTAAAGACTGGTCTTAAAAGTTATAATTCACCATACAGTACATCCCTGGTTTTTGATGTAAAGTTCGATGATTCATTAGTTGCTTATAACACCCAGTGTATGTATGGTGACTAACATAATATAATAAAAATAAATAAATAAAAAAGTTATAATTCATGTGGAAGGGTGAGATCCAATAAGAATAAGACATAAATTTTCCCTTCAAATACCAAATCTTATTATGATGCGTAGTAATTAAAACCCATGGTGCTGATACAGGCATAGGAGCTGGCTGGTGTTGGACAACTGGTGGTGGAATCGAGTGCAGGATTGGATCCTTCTTTGTGTGAAGTTTGACACGTAACCGAGTGGCATGGAAGTTCAATGGGAGAGGAGGAGGTATTTGGTAAAAGGTTCTTGTAAAAGTAGCTACCACCGGGGGGGGGGGGAAGGAACTAAGAATGCCACCTCACACTATACAAAAGTAAACAATGAGAACACTTTAAAACGTTTAGTTTACTACACGGACAGTTTTCTGATCATGGCAAATGATGTTTAAGGGCCTTCCCATGATGACAACACATAGACGTCATCCTCATGGAGGCAGGAAACATCTAAATCATGGTGATGAATCACCAGACCCAGGGGAGCAAAGAGGTAAAGGAAGTGATTCAAGCAGTCAAGGCTGCTCCTGCTTTTTCAGAAACAGCAGCTTTGTGGCTGTGTCACTTTTGGCAGTCTTTCGGGTTAGGGAAACTACAGTAGGAGGCCAGGGTTTGCCAAGGGTGTGGACCACGGTAAACCACACCTGCCCTGGGCTGTAGACAAGACGGGATACCTCCTAGGAGGGAGTGGTAAGTGAGCCAACTCTCCCATGCACTGCAGCCCAGCCTTGAATCACATGGGTGTCTTGGAAAATCTCAAACCTGAGCTTGGTATAAGGGTGCACCCTGCCCCCAGAGAAGCAAGCAGAAATCTTCTTAGGATAACAGTCACATCACCCTGGGCCTGAGATTATTTCTAAAAATGACATTTAAATATCATTTCAGCATACAAACAAAGATGAAAAGAAACATGAGATGATATGCCATGACTGAGAACCAGCAGAAAAACAGATCTGAAGAAACCCAGATACTTGAGTTATAAGCCAGAAACTGTAAAACAAATGTGCTTACTATATTCAAGGGGATAAAACCAGGCCTGTAAACTTCTGTAACAACTGGAAACTATAAATTTGACAGAGTAGGTTTGAAAAGGAACCAAATAGAACTTCCAGAAATGAAAACCACAAAAATCAAGATTCAGAACTCATTGAATGGAATTAATAACAGCTTAGACCCAGGTGAAGAGGGACTCTGTGGACCAGAATGTGAGTTGGAAGAAACCACCCAGAATGGGAAGGGAAAAGGGAAATTCAGAAAAGAAGCATGAATGTATTTCAGAGCTATTGGTGTGTATATTTTTTAAGGAAAATGTGTGATTTTTGTTTTGATTTTGGTTCGAATAAAATAATAAATTCTGATTCTGGCCAAGATGGAGTAACTGGGACAGACTTACCTTCCATCCGAAACCACCAAGAACTACAAAAAGAATAAATATAGGAAACTGATTTTTCAGGACGTGGACATCAGGCAGTGCATGATTGTAATCCCTGAGAGATGGGAAAAAATTGGAAGTAGCCCTGGGATTGTCTCAGCTTCCAGGCAACAGCACAGGAAGAAGGATCCTGGATGAGGCCTGAAAAGAACCTCCCTGAGTTACAGTGCGCCATGGTGGCCCAAGGTCTCCGCACAGAGAACCAGAGGTATGAGAGCTGCACAGAGGTGAAGTGTGGACAATTGAAGAGGACTCCCTGTGGGTGCTCAGCTGAGAGCTGATCAGCACAAATGCATGCAAAAACTGCCTGAAGCCAGGTAAAGAATCCCAGAAGAATGAGAGGGAACAGTACCCAGTGCTCACATAGGGCTGGGAATAATGGTCCTACTGGCCTGCCATGAAGAGTTCATAAATCACAAAGCACAGGATAGAGTGCTCCTTGAGTTCTCACTGCAGAAATGTGGAATAATTAGCCCCAGACTGAGCACCACACAGACCCACCTAACAATCCCCAAAGCAAGACCTGAAAGACCTGTCTATTCAAGTAACTTCAGTGCATCCCAGATCAGAGCTGAGAAAGTTGTGTGGGAACACAAAAACATCCTGCACCAACAAGGTAAAAATCACAGTAACTGGCATCCACTCAAAGAACACTGGGCATGCAAAGAAGTGAGAAAACACAACTCACAATGAGGAGAATTTGAAAAAAATCAAAGCAGAAACTAAGAAGTGTTGGTGCAGATGTGGAAAGATTGGAACCCTTATAACTGTCAGTGGGAATATAAAATGCTGCAGCCATTTTTTTCTTAAAAAATGACGCATAGAATTACCACTGCTAGGTACATACCCCAAAGAACTGAAAGCACGATACTGAAGAGATGTTTGTACACCTATATTCATAGCAGTGTTATTCACAATAGTTAAAATATGGAAGCAACACAGGTGTCCATCAGTGGATGAACAGACTACCAAAACATGGTCTATACATAGAATGGAAAGTTATTCTGCCTTAAAAAGGAAAGTACTTCTTTTTTTGGAATATTTATTTATTATTATTATAATATTTTTTATTATATTATGTTAGTCACCATACGGTACATCCCTGGTTTTTGATGTAAAGTTCGATGATTCATTAGTTGCGTATAACACCCAGTGTACCATGCAATACGTGCCCTCCTTAATACCCATCACCAGCCTATCCCATTCCCCCACCCCTCTCCCCCTGAAGCCCTCAGTTTGTTTCTCAGAGTCCATAGTCTCTCATGCTTCATTCCCCCTTCTGACTACCCGCCCTTTCTTTATCCCTTTCTTCTCCTACTGATCTTCCTAGTTCTTATGTTCCATAGATGAGAGAAACCATATGATAATTGTCTTTCTCTGCTTGACTTATTTCACTTAGCATTATCTCCTCCAGTGCCGTCCGTGTTGCAGCAAATGTTGAGAAATCGTTCTTTTTGATAGCTGAGTAATATTCCATTGTATATATGGACCACATCTTCTTAATCCAGTCATCTGTTGAAGGGCATCTCGGCTCCTTCCACGATTTAGCTATTATGGACAGAGCGGCTATGAACATTAGGGTGCATATGGCCCTTCTCTTCACTACGTCTGTATCAAAAAGGAAAGTACTTCTGACACATGGTACAACCTAGATGAACCTTGTAGACATTGTGCTATGTGAAATAAGCCAGTCACAAAATGACAAATACTGTAGGATTCCACTTACATGAGGACCTCAGAGCAGTCAAATCGACACAAAAAGTGCAGTGGTGGTTGCTAGGGGCTGGGGATGGGAGGATGGGAAGGTATTATTTAATGGGTAAAAAGTCTTAATTTTGCAAGATGACAAGTTTCATGGTGGTGATGGTTGCACAATAATGAGAATGGAATTAATGCCACTGAACTGTACACTTTAAAATGGTTAGGGTGGTAAATTTTATGTTATATGTATTTTACTATAATAAAATAATTAGGGATGCCATAAGAATTCTGTCCTCAGGCCCATAGTTGTAGCAAATAGTGAACACAGCCAGGCAAATGAAGCCTCACACTAAAGGCCCTTATCCGCACATCATGTCAGCTTTGACAAGGCATGCTGAGGGACCAAACACAGTTTGAAGAGAAAAAGCAGCAACAGAAACAGACCTGGAGGTGACAAAGGTGCTGGAGTTACCAGACCAGGAATGTAAACTATGACTCATACACCAAGGGCTCTGGGGGATAAAGCAGACAGCATCAGAAACCGATGGTCAATGTGCTCAGGGAGAAGGGAGTGCTAAGGAGGGGGATTAAAAGGAAATGTTAGAAATCAAAATACTGTCACAGAAATGAAGACTGCTTTTGCTGGGCTTATCAGCAGACTGGACACAGCCAAGGGGACAGTCACAGATGCTAAAGATGTGTCCAAACCAACAGGCAAAGAGAAAAAAAATGAAAAAGAACAGAATGCCCCCAAACTATGGGACAATCACAACAAATGTGACACACACATAATGGGAATATCAGGAGGGGAAGAAAGAAAGAAAAGAATAGGAAAAATATTCAAAGCCATAATGACTAAGAATTTCTCCAAACTAATGATAGACACCAAACCACAGATCCAGGAACCTCAAAGAACATCAAATAGGATGAATACCAAAAAATATACACCTAGACATATCATATTCAATGCAACAGAAAATTAAAGACAGAGGAAATCTTGAAAGACATCAGAGGGAAATTTCTTGCTGGTAGAGGAGCAATGTCAAGAACAACATCTGACTCTACCTCAGAAACTATGCATGCAAGAAGAGACTGCGGTGGGATATTTAAAATGTTGAGAAGGGAAAATCCCCATGGACCTAGAATTCTGTATTTAGTGAAATTATACTTCAAAAGTGAAATGGAAGTAAATATTTCCTCAGGAGGCACCTGGATGGCTTGGCCGGTGGAGCATGCAATTCTTGATCTTGGGGTCGTGAGTTCAAGCCCCACATTGGGTGTAGAGATTGCTTTAAAAAAAAACCCAAAATCTTAAAAAAAAAAAAAGAAGAAGAAGAAGTGAAGATTGCCTCAGACAAAACCAATCGAGGCATTTCATCACCACAGATATTTTTAAACAGTATTCACAATGCAACAATGGTAGCCAGAAGGCAGGAAATAATATATTCAAGGTGCTGGTGAGGAAAAAAAACTATCAACCAAGAATTTTATATCCAGAAAAACTACCTTTAAAAAATGAAGGTGTAATAAAAACATTCCCAGATAAACTAGAGCTGAGAGAATTTGGTGTTAGCAGACCTGCTTCACAAGATTTATTAAGGAAAATTCTTTGTGTTGAAAGCATGTGACAAGAGATGGCAATTAGGGTGCCCATGAAGAAATGAAGCACTCTGGGACAGGTACTTATATAGCTCACCATAAAATACCACATAATGGGGGTGCCTGGGTGGTGCAGTTAAGGGTCTGATTCTTGGTTTCAGCTCAGGTTGAGATCTCAGGGTTGTGAGATTGAGCCCCATGTCAGGCTCTGTGCTCAGCACGGAGTCTGCATGAGATTCTCTCTCCCTCTTCCTCTGCCTCTCCTGCTAGCATTCTCTTTCTCTTTCTCAAATAAATAAATAAATAAATCTTTGTTGGGGGAGAGAGTATATAATGCTTATATCTTCCCTTATGTCCCTTTAATTTGTTTAAAAATCAGTTGCATAAGGCAATACATACCTACTTGTATTTGGGGTCAGTAACAAAGGAATGTAATATTTCTGATGATAACAGCACAGAGGATGTGGTGGGTAAGGAAATCACACAGGAAGAGGTGCACAAACCACCACATTGATGTGACTGAGTACTACTGTAGTGTAAAGGGGACACTGCTGATAAAACAGCAGCATGGAGGGTAATTTCCCAAATCATCATGCTCTGGGAGTTTTTGTTCAACAGATCTTCCCTCTGGTTATGTTTCCTCTTTCATTTTCCCTGTAAGAGCAAGAAGAAATCCAACCTCCCTGTGAAACAAGCTTTGCTAAGCCTTCTCCCACTATACCCCTAGGAGCCTCCTTCCCCCAGTTCCCAACAGCACCCTCATCTGTAGCATCTCCAGCATCCACATTCCCACTGCACTCCCATCACCCCAATCTAGGCTTTCCCTATCACATCCCCAGAGTCCTTTCAGCCACCACCCTCTGCCTGATTCCAAAGCCACCACACACTTAGGCATATGTTAAGGCAACAGCTCACACTTGGTACTAAAATCCTTATTCATTTACTATTGGTGCATAACAGATGATCACAAACCTATCAGCTTGCATAAAAACAGGTATTTATCATCTCACGCTTCTGTAGGTCAGAAGTCTAGAATGGTGTGGCTGGATTTCCTGCTCAGGGCATCACAAGAGCTTCAAAACAAAAGATATTACTAGACGTAAAAAATGACATTTTCAGTTTAAAAGGGTCAATTCATCATGAATTTTGTCATGTATCATAAAGATGCAAAAATTATAAATATATAAACATTTAACAACAGAGTCCCAAAATTCATGGTGCAAGAACTGACAGAACTGAAGGGAGAAACAAACAAACAATAACAAGCTGGATACTTTAACAGCCCACCTTCAATAGTGGATAAAATGACTAAGCTGAAGATCAGCCATGATGAACAAGCCTGGAACAATGCCATAAGCCAATAAGCCATGTCATCTGCGAAGAGAGAGAGTTCATCTCTTATGCTTTCACATGCTGTGATGTTGGGCTTTCATTTTAATTTATTCAAAATATTTTCTTTTTTTATAATAATTTTTTATTATATTATGTTAGTCACCATACAGTACATACCTAGTTTTTGATGTAAAGTTCCATGATTCATTACTTGCGTATGACACCCAGTGCACCATGCAACATGTGCCCTCCTTACTACCCATCACCAGCCTATCCCATTCCCCCACCGCCCTCCCCTCTGAAGCCCTCAGTTTGTTTCCCAGAGTCCATAGTCTCTTGTGGTTCATTCCCCCTTCTGTTTACCCCCCCTTCATTCTTCCCTTCCTTCTCCTACCAATCTTCCTGGTATTTCTTATGTTCCATAAATGAGTGAAACCATATGATAATTGTCTTTCTCTGCTTGACTTATTTCACTTAGCATTATCTCCTTCAGTCCCGTCCATGTTGCTGCAAACGTTGGATAATCGTTCTTTCTGATGGTTGAGTAATATTCCATTGTATATATGGACCACATCTTCTTAATCCAGTCATCTGTTGAAGGGCATCTCGGCTCCTTCCACGATTTAGCTATTGTGGACATTGCTGCTATGAACATTGGGGTGCATATGGCCCTTCTCTTTACTACGTCTGTATCTTTGGGGTAAACACCCGGTAGTGCAATGGCTGGATCATAGGGTAGCTCAATTTTTAACTTTCTAAGGGACCTCCACACTGTTTTCCGGAGTGGCTGCACCAACCTGCATTCCCACCAACAATGTAGGAGGGATCCCCTTTCTCCACATCCTCTCCAACAATTGTTGTTTCTTGCCTTGTCTATTTTTGCCATTCTAACTGGCGTAAGGTGGTATCTCAGTGTGGTTTTGATTTGAATTTCCTTGATGGCTAATGATTTTGAACATTTTTTCATGTGTCTGTTAGCCATTTGTATGTCTTCATTGGAAAAGTGTCTGTTCATATCTTCTGCCCATTTTTTGATTTGTTTATTTGTTTCTCATGTATTGAGTTTGAGAAGTTCTTTGTAGATCTTGGATACCAGTCCTTTATCTGTAGTGTCATTTGCAAATATATTCTCCCATTTCGTGGGCTGCCTCTTAGTTTTTCTGACTGTTTCCTTGGCTGTGCAGAAACTTTTAATCTTGATGAAGTCCCATAAATTCATTTTGTCTTTTGTTTCTCTTGCCTTTGGGGATGTGTCATGAAAAAGGTTGCATTGGCCGATGTCGTAGAGGTTGCTGCCTATGTTCTCCTCTAGAATTTTGATGGATTCCTGTCTCACATCGAGGTCTTTCATCCATTTGGAGTTTATTTTTGTGTATGGTGTGAGAGAGTGGTCAAGTTTCATGCTTTTGCATGTAGCTGTCCAATTTTCCCAGCACCATTTATTGAAGAGACTGTCTTTTTCCCACCGGATGTTTTTTCCTGCTTTATCAAATATTAGTTGCCCAAAGAGCCGAGGGTCCATTTCTGGGCTCTCTATTCTGTTCCATTGGTCTATGTGTCTGTTTTTGTGCCAGTACCATGCTGTCTTTGTGATCACAGCTTTGTAGTACAGCTCGAAATCCGGCATTGTGATGCCCCCAGCTCTGTTTTTCCTTTTCAACAGCTCCTTGGAGATTCAGGGCCTTATCTGTTTCCATACAAATTTAAGGACTATTTGTTCCAGTTCTTTGAAAAATGTCATTGGTATTTTGATCAGGATAGCATTGAAAGTGTAGATTGCTCTGGGTAGCATGGACATTTTAACTATGTTAATTCTTCTGATCCATGAGCATGGAATATCTTTCCATCTTTTTGTGTCTTCCTCAATGTCTTTCAAGAGTGATTTATAGTTTCTAGAATATAGGTTCTTTACATCTCTCGTTAAGTTAATTCCAAGGTAACGTATGGTTTTTGGTGCTCTTGTAAATGGGATGGATTCCCTAGTTTCTCTTTCTTTGGTCTCGTTATTCGTGTATAGAAATGCAACTGATTTCTGAGCATTGATTTTGTATCCTGCCACACTACTGAATTGCTCTATAACTTCTAATAGTTTGGGAGTGGATTCTTTTGGGTTTTCCATATAGAGTATCATGTCATCTGTGAAGAGAGACATTTTGAATTCTTCTTTGCCGATTTGAATACCTTTGATCCCTTTTTGTTGTCTGATTGCTGTTGCAAGGACTTCTAGTACTATGTTGAATAATAGTGGCGAGAGTGGGCATCCTTGTCGAGTTCCTGATCTTCAGGGAAAGGCTTCCAGCTTTTCCCCATTGAGAATAATATTTGCAGTAGGCTTTTCATAGATGTTTTTATGAGATTGAGAAATGTACCTTCTATTCCGACACTCTGAAGGGTTTTAATCAGGAAAGGATGCTGTATTTTGTCAAATGCTTTTTCGGCATCGATTGAGAGGATGATATGGTTCCTGAACCTTTCTTGTTGATATGATGTATCACGCTGATTGATTTGTGAATATTGAACCACGCTTGCATCTCAGATATGAATCCCACTTGATTGTGATGGATAATCCTTTTAATGTACTGTTCGATTCTATTAGCAAGTATCTTGTTGAGTATTTTGGCATTCATATTCATTAGGGTAATCGGTCTGTAATTCTCCTTTTTTAGGGGGTCTTTGCCTGGTTTGGGGATCAAGGTAATATTGGCCTCGTAGAATGAGTTTGGTAGCTTTCCTTCTGTTTCTATTTTTTGAAATAGCTTTAGGAGAATAGGTATTATTTCTTCTTTGAATGTTTGGTAGAATTCCCCAGGAAAACCGTCCGGGCCTGGAGTTTTGTTATTTGGAAGGTTGTTTATCACTGACTCAATTTCTTCATAATTAATTGGCCTGTTTAAGAAATCAATTTCTTCCTTTTTCAATCTTGGTAGTTTATAGGTTTCCAGGAAGGATTCCATCTCTTCCAGATTGCTTAGTTTATTGGCATATAGCTGTTGATAAAAATTTCTAATAATCCTTCCAATTTCAATGGTGCTCGTCGTGACCTCTCCTTTTTCATTCATAATTTTAATAATCTGGGTCCTTTCTCTTTTCTTTTGGATAAGTCTTGCCAGTGGTCTGTCAATTTTATTGATTCTCTCAAAGAACCAGCTTCTAGTCCTGTTGATCTGCTCTACTGTACTTCTGGTTTCTGCTTGATTGATTTCAGCTCTAATTTTGGTCAACTGCTTCCTCGTGCGTGGATTAGGCCTGTCCCTCTGTTGCTGTTCCAGCTTCTTGAGGTGAGAATATAAAAACTGCATTTTAGATTTTTCTATTCTTTTGAGTGAGGCTTGGATGGCTATGTATTTCCCCCTTAGGACTGCCTTTGCAGTATCCCATAGGTTTTGGACTGTTGTATTTTCATTCTCATTGGTCTCCATAAATTGTTTAATTTGATTTTTGATTTCCTGGTTTATCGAGTCATTCCTGAGCAGGATGGTTCTTAGTCTCCAAGTGTTTGAGTTTCTTCCAAATTTTTCCTTGTGGTTGAGTTCCAATTTCAGAGCGTTGTGGTCTGAGAATATGCAGGGGATAATTTCAATCTTTTGGTATCGGTTGAGACCTGTTTTGTGTCCCAGAACATGGTCTATTCTTGAGAATGTTCCATGGGCATTAGAATAGAATGAGTATTCTTTGGTTCTGGGGTGTAGTGTTCTATATATATCTATGAGGTCCAACTCGTCGAGTATGGCATTCAAAGCCTTTGATTCTTTGCTTAGTTTTTGCCAGGGTGTTCTGTCTATTTCTGAGAGTGGAGTGTTGAGGTCCCCTACTATTAATGTATTTTTATTTATATGTCTCTTTATTCTGGTTAAGAGTTGGCTTGTGTATCTTGCTGCTCCCCTGTTGGGGGCATATATATTTATAATTGTCATATCCACTTGTTGAATACTTCCCTTAAGAATAATATAGTGCCCTTCTGCATCTCTAACTATAGTCTGTAGTTTAAAATCCAATTTATCTGATATGAGAATTGCTACCCCACCTTTCTTTTGAGGTCCATTTGCGTGAAAGATGGTACTCCATCCCCTTACTCTCAGTCTGAATGCATCTTTGGGTTCGAAATGAGTCTCTTGTAGACAGCAAATGGATGGGTCATTTCTTTTTATCCAATCTGCAACCCTGTGGCGTTTTATGGGATGGTTCAAACCATTTACATTAAGACTGATTACTGAGAGATATGATTTTAATGATGCCTTGTTGCCAGTAAAGTCTTTGTTTGTATTGGCTGTGACTTTCTGTTCTGTATCACTCTTGGGGCCTTTTTACTTTTATAGAACCCCCCGTAATATCTCCTGTAGGGCTGGTTTCGTGGTTACAAAATTGGTTAGTGACTGGCGACACGAATGTTTGTTTCCCTCGCTAGATTAGGGAAGTTTTCAGCTACAATTTGTTCACATATCTCTTCTAGACCTCTGTTTTTCTCCACCCCCTTGGGGATGCCGATGATTCTGACATTGGATCGTATCCCGTAACCCACATTCGTGGGCGTGGATTTTTTTGAGCAGCTTCTATTTTGGTTTTTTCCTCTATTAACCCATCCTCCAATTCACTAACCCGTTCCTCTGCTTCTGTGACCCTGGCCATCAGAGCCTCTAGTTTTGCCTGCATTTGGCTCATAGAATTTTTAATTTCTGTCAGATTCGCTCTCAGTTCTGTCCTTAGGGATTCTATATTCTCAGTAACCTTTTCGTTAATACTTTTTTCAATTCTACTCATCATTTTGACCGTCGTTACTCTGAATTCCATTTCTGATAACTTGGTTACATCCATATCCATTAGTTCTGTGGCAGAGGCCACAGACTCACTGTCTTTTCTTTGCTGGGGGCGGGGGGATTCTCCTTCTTGTCATTCTGGTGAGGAGAGGTTGCGGGGTTGTCCAGAGCCCAAATTATTGACTGGGTCCCAGGCCGTGCCCCTTGTTTTATAGGGATCTTAGGGATGTGGGCTTCTTCCTTAAAGATTTTATTTATTTATTTATGTGGCAGCCAACCAGCAAGAGAGGGAACAGAAGCAGGGGAGTGGGAGAGGAAGAAGCAGGCTCCCAGCGGAGGAGCCCGATGAGGGACTCCTTTCCGGAATGCCGGGATCATGCCCTAAGCCGGATACAGGCGCTCAATGGCTGCGCCACCCAGGCGCCCCGGGTTGTGGGCTTCTTGATTTTTCAGCCTGCCTTCTGTGTTCTGGGGGAGGGGCCTGCCGCGCCGATACTCAGGCAGCCCTGTTTGGGTAGAGTCTCCGTGTCCCCTGCGAGGGGGGATGGGGATGGGCACCCTGTGAGCCGGTATTTCCAGGCTTTTGTTCTCTGGCGGCTTTCCCTGGCGGTCTGTTATGCCTCTCTGAGAGTCAGAGCAGCAGAGGCTGAATTGTCACAGAACAGAGGGATTGCGGCCCGTTCTCCATTGATGTTCTGGCCACTTTAACTCCGTTACTGTTGGTGCTGCTCAACCCTGCAGTGTCCCGGGATGTGCGCCGCACACCCGGCGTCCCTGCCCTCACTTCCAGGGCCGACACTTTTCTGTCCTTTGTGTTTCTAACGCCGCCAGCCGCCAGCCACCCCGCGCGCTCCCGGATCTCCCGGTCTCAGTCTATGCCCGGTGAGCACACCGGGATTCCGGAGTTCCGCGAGATGCCTGGTGGTGCACGCTCCCGGCTCACCAGTCTCAGTCCACTCTCTCACGGGTGCCGTCCGTGAGTCCGCCCGCTTCCCCGTGCAGGTGGCTGCTGCTTCCCGGCGCCCGAACGCAGTGGCTCCCTCCCCCTTCCGTTTATCTTCTGATATCTGTGCGCGGTTTCACGGCTCCCCTCTTCGTACCTCCCTACTCAGCGCTGGAGATGTTCATTTGTAGAGATCCAGATGCATCTTCCTGCGTCTCAGGCTGATTCCGTGGTTATTTAGGCTGGTCTGGTACCTATCCAGCTCGACTCAGGGGACCGGCTGAAAAAGGGGTCCCCTACTCCTCCGCCATCTTAACTCTCTCTCCTGGTTGCATTTCTTTACACTAACAATGAGACTGAAGAAAGAGAAATTAGGGAATTGATTCCATTTACAATAGCATCAAAAATCGTAAGATATATCAGAATAAACTTAACCAGAGAAGTAAAGGGTCTATACTCTAGAAACTACAGAACACTGATGCAAACATTGAAGAAGAGACAAAAAGATGAAAAAACATTCCATGCTCATGGATCAGAAGAATAAACATAGTTAAAATGTCCATGCTACCCAGAGCAATCTATACTTTCAATGCCATCCCGATCAAAATACCAATGACATGATTCAAAGAGCTGGAACAAACAATCCTAAAATTCATGTGGAATCAGAAAAGACCCCGAATCACCAAGGAAATGTTGAAAAAGAATAACAAAGCTGGGGGCATCACGTTGCCAGATTTCAAGCTGTACTACAAAGCTGTGATCACAAACACAGCATGGTACTGGCACAAAAACAGACACATAGACCAATGGAACAGAACAGAGAACCCAGAAATAGACCCTCAACTCTATAGTCAACTAATCTTTGCCAAAGCAGGAAAAAGCATCCAGTGGAAAAAAGACAGTCTCTTCAATAAATGGTGCTGGGAATATGGACAGCTATATACAGAAGAATGAAACTTGACCACTCTCTCACACCAGACACAAAGATAAACTCCAAATGGATGAAAAACCTCGAT
This sequence comes from Ursus maritimus, assembly GCF_017311325.1. Classification (NCBI taxonomy): domain Eukaryota; kingdom Metazoa; phylum Chordata; class Mammalia; order Carnivora; family Ursidae; genus Ursus; species Ursus maritimus. Next base: position 89,215,382 of record NW_024426663.1, read on the forward strand.
GTGAGACAGGAATCCATCAAAATCATAGAGGAGCACATAGGCTGTAACCTCGTTGACATCAGCCACAGCAACTTCTTTCATGACACATCTCCAAAGGCAAGAGAAACAAATGCAAAAATGAACTTTTGGGGGTTCATCAAGATAGAAAGCTTCTGCACAGCAAAGGAAACAGTCAGCAAAACAAAGAGACAACCCACAGAATGGGAGAAGATCTTTGCAAATGACACTACAGATAAAAGACTGGTATCCAAGATCCATAAAGTACTTCTCAAACTCAATACGCGAGAAACAAATAATCACATCAAAAAAGGGGCAGAAGATATGAACAGACACTTTTCCAATGATGACATACAAATGGCTAACAGACACATGAAAAAGTATTCAACATCATTAGCCATCAGGGAAATTCAAATCAAAAGCACATTGAGATACCACCTTACACCAGTTAGAATGGCAAAAATGGACAAGGCAAGAAACAACAAATGTTGGAGAGGATGTGGAGAAAGGGGAACACTCTTACACTGCTGGTGGGAATGCAGATTGGTACAGCACGTTGGAAAACAGTGTGGAGGTTCCTCAAAAAGTTAGAAATAGAGCTACCCTATGACCCAGCAATTGTCCTACTGGGTATTTACCCTGAATATACAGATGTAGTGAAAAGAAGGGCCACATGCACCCCAATGTTCATAGCAGCAATGTCCACAATAGCCAAACTGTGGAAGGAGCCGAGATGTCCTTCAACGGATGACTGGATTAAGAAGATGTGGTCCATATATACAATGGAATATTACTCAGCCATCAGAAAGGATGAATACCCACCATTTGCATCAACATGGATGGAACCGGAGGACATCATGCTAAGTAAAATAAGTCAAGCAGAGAAAGACAATTATCATATGGTTTCAGTTATTTGTGGAACACAAGGAATAGCAGAGAGATCATTAGGAGAAGGGAGGGAAAAATGAAGGGGGAAAACAGAGGGTGAGGCGAACCATGAGAGACTATGGACTCCGGGAAACAAACTGAGGGCTTTAGAGGGGAGGGGGTGGGGGAATGGGCTAGCCTGGCGAAGGGTATTAAGGGGGGTACATATTGCATGGAGCACTGGGTGTTACATGCAAACAACGAATCAAGGAACACTACCTCAAAAACTGATGATGTACTGATGGTGACTAACGTATCACAATAATTTTTAAAAAAACATAAAGTATATTAAAAAAGAGAGATGTAGCTCAAACACCTCTTAAAAATAAGTCTAGCTTTAAATGCCCACATGAAAAACAAGAGAGTTCTCAAACCAATACCTAACCTTCCACCCTAAGTAACAAGAAGAAGCAGAAAAAAACCCCACAGCAAACAAATGTAAGGGGATAATAAAGATGAGAGCAAATCAATGAAATGCAAAATAAAATAGAGAAAAGTCAACAAAGCCAAAGCTCTTTGACAAGATCAACAAAACTGACAAAACTTTAGCTAGACTGACAAAGAAAAAAAGAAGACTCGGTAGTAATTTACAAAAAAAAAAGTTTGTGAAGGAATACTATTGACAAATGTTGCCAATGAATGAGAAATTGAGATGAAATGGACAGATTCCTAGAAAGGTGCGAACTATCTAAACTGACCCCAGTAGAAATAGAATGTCTGAATTGATCTATTATAAGAGATTGAATTAGTAATTTTAAGACGTTCAGAAAGAAAAACCTAAGACCAGATGCTTTGGGGGGTGAATTCTACAAAACATTTAAAGAAGTAATACTCATTCACAAATTCGTCCAAAGATAGAAAAAAAGGGAGTGCTTTCAATTCATTCCTTAAGGCTAGTATTTCCGAGACCACACAAAGACACCACAGAACAGAGACCTACAGACCACTATCTCTTATGATATAGAAACAAAAGTCCTCAATAAGATGCTATCCAACTGAATCCAGCGATAGAATAAAAGCATTATACACCATGAACAAACGGTATTTGTGCTAAGAATGGAAGGTTGGGTTAAGATGCAAACATCAGTGTAATAAACTTTATTAAATAGACTAAGGACAAAATCCACATGATCATCTCAATATGTGCAGAAAAAGCATCTGAAAAAATCAACACCCTTTTACAATAAAATACTCAATGGACTAGGAATGGGAGGAACTTCCTTGACCCGATAAAGAGGATCTACAAAAACCCCACAGCTAATATCATACTCAATGGTGAAAGACTGTGCTTTTTCTGTAAGATGAGGAACAAGACAAGGATGCGTGACCTCACCAGGTCTATTCTACTCAACATTGTGCTGGAGACTCCAGCCAGAGAAATTAGATGAGAGAATAAATAAAAGGCATCCAGACTGAAAAGTAAGAAGTCAGATTATCTCTACCCGCAGATGACGTGATCTTGTGTACAGAAAACCCTCAGGAATTCCACTAAAAATGGTTAGAATTTGTAATAGTTGTGGGATACAACATCGATATGTAGAAATTAATAAATTTCTGTCTACTAGCAATGAACAATTTGAAAATAAAATTAATAAACAATTCCATTTACAATAATACCAAAAAGAATAAGATATTTAGGAATAAATCAAACAGAAGATGTGGAAGCTTTGTACACTAAGAACTATAAAGCATTGTGGAAAGAATTAAAGAATATCTAAAAAATAGAAAGACGTTCAATGTGCATGGATCAGAGACTTAATATTGTTAAGATGGCAAGTTGATCTGCAGAGTCAATGAAATCCCTATAAAAATGCAAGCTGCCCCTCTTTGCAGAAATAAACAAACTGACCCTAAAATTCATATGGAAATTCAAGGAATCCAGAACTGCCAAACCAATCTTGAGAAAGAACAAGGAAGACTTGTATTCCTGATTTCAAAGCTACTAAATTACACCATGACAGTGTGGTGTTGGCTTAAGGATATACATAAAGATCGATGGATAACAATTAAGAAACCAGAAACAAACCCAATTATTTGTGGTCAAGACAGTTCAGTGGGAACAGAATAATCTTTTCAATAAATGGTCCTGGGACACTGAATCCACCTGGAAAAGATGAATTGGACCCCTACCTCATTCCATGCTTAAAAATTAATTCATGGATCATAGGGGTGCCTGGCTGGCTCAGTTGGTAGAGCGAGCGACTCTTGATCTCAGGGTCGTGAGTTCAAGCCCCACATTGGGTGTACAGATTACTTAAATAAACTTTAAAAAGTGGATCATAAACCCAAATGTAAGAGCTAAAACTATAAAACTCTTAGAAGAAAATATAAGGGTAAATCTTTATGATTTGAGATTAGGCAATGTTTTCTTAGATATGATATAAATCCCACTTCACCATGGTATATAATCCTTTTCATGTTTCTCTTTATTAAATGTTCCTTGGATGCAAACTGGTGTAGCCACTGTGGAAAACAGTACAGAGGTTCCTCAAAAAGTTAAAAATAGCGCTACCCTACAATCTAGCAATTGCACTATTACGTATTTACTAATTCGAAGGGATACATGCACCCTGATGCTTATAGTAGCAAGGTCTACAATAGCCAAGATATGGAAAGAGCCCAGATGTCCATCGACAGATGAGTGGATAAAGAATATGTGGCATATATATACAATGGAACACTACTCAGTGATCAAAACCATGAAATCTTGCCATTTGCAAGAACGTGGGTGGAACTAGAGGCTATTATGCTAAAAGAAATAATTCATTCAGAGAAAGACAAACACCGTATGACTTCACTCATTATGTAGAATTTAAAAAACAAAGCAGGTGAACATACCTTTTTTTAAAATGCCTGTGTTAGAAAACAAAGTAAAAAAGTGAACAAGGAGAATATTTTTTAATTTGCAAGATATTTAAAGTTCAAAAAGTGGCATCAGTTTAAGTGCATGCTATTTGTGGGATTAAAAGAAGATTTGGTTAAATTCAGAGCAAAAAAATGATCTCTCATGTTACCAACATGTGTGCATAAAATACATAAAATAAGAAGTTTTTATTCTGATTTTGGGTTTTTCCCCTGTGGATCATAAGCATAGAGGCTAATTGCTAAGTGGGGGAGGTTAACCTGAATTATATAAAAACTTGTGTTTAATTTCAAGAATTTAAAGTAATCCCATGAAATTAGAAAACCCTTACTATTAAAAATGAGGTACGAGTAAGAACAGAAACCATGAAATCTTTATAAAGAATGTGAAACCATAGGGGCGCCTGGGTAGTGCAGTCGTTAAAGCGTCTGCCTTCGGCTCAGGGCGTGATCCCGGCGTACCGGGATCGAGTCCCACATCGGGCTCCTCCGCTATGAGCCTGCTTCTTCCTCTCTCACTCCCCCTGCTGTGTTCCCTCTCTCGCTGGCTATCTCTCTGTCACATAAATAAATAAAATTAAAAAAAAAAAAAGAATGTGAAACCATAAATGCCATCTAGAAATGGCAAAAGATGCTTTTACTGCTCCTTCCTCCTCTGTAACATTCCGTATGGCATTGTGAGTTTTCCTGCCGCTTGATATATCAGTTGGAGATAGACACAGATATTTTAACATCCCGCTATTGCAGGTAATGTCTTAGTGAATTTTGTGGTCCTAGGCCTAGTGGTCAAGTGCACACTGTGGTAAAAAAGACATGACATGAATGTGTCATGTTAGCCACTTGTGAGTGCACGGCATCGCGGGGCTGTGCAACCGTCCGTCACCACCGCCCGTGTCCAGAGCTGCTTCCCCGCCCAGAGAGAAACCATGTGCCCGCTACCCAGTGCCCGCCACCCAGTGCCCGCCACCCTGCCCGGCCCCCAGCAACCTCTCTTCTGCGCCAGCTCTTCTAACCGCGGCCGGAGGTGGGACGCGACAACGTTTGTCCCTTTGTGTCTGATTTGTTTCCAACAGGGGATCTCCCTCCTTTCAGGCTCGGTAACACTACTGTGTGTACTTACTATGCCGTGGGCCTTCACTGGGGCGCGTCCACGCTTTCGCTGGGGGAGTAGTGCGGCCACACGCGAGTGGATGCACCTGTCTGTTTGCCTGCTTTCAGGCTTGCTGGGTACGTACCGAGAAGTACAATCGCCGGGCTCATAATTCCAAGCGTGCTGTTTTGGGAGCCACCAGACGTTTTCACAGCAACGGCGCCACCGGACGCTCCCGCCAGCAGCGCACGGGGCTCCAGGTTCCCAGCATCCTTGCCCACACTTGTCGGTTTCTGTTTCTATGTTTTACGAAAGCCATGCTCTGGGTGTGAGCTGCCTCTCGTTCTGCTTCAGATCTTATCCCTGACCGTCCTTGGCAGAGCGGGTCTCTCCGTGTGCCTACTGGCCACCTCTGTGCCTTCTTTGCAGAAATGTCTGTTCAGGCCCTTTGCCTGTTTCTGAACCAGGTTGTTGTATTTTGTTGTTGCATTTTAGAAGTTTCATTATATTCTGGGTATTAATCCCTAATCCGATATGTGGCCTACAATATTTTCTCCTATTGTGTAGGTTGTTTTCTCACAATTTTGATAGTGCCCTTTGATGCACAAAGTCCCTAATTCTGACGAAACCCTGCAAATGATATTCTGGAATCTTCAGCAAGTGGCATTACCACCCACTCACCAGGTTCCCGCTGCAGCCTGACCCTGGCCTCCTGGCCCTGGCCTCCCCTCCCCAGCCCACACCGGGGCCTGACTCCGATCTGCTCCAGGCAATGCCCGCACCACTGCAGCTTCACCTCCCCTCTCCTCATGTGGCCGAACCACGTTCTCTGAAGTGGCCTCTTGTCTCTCCCATCCCCCTCTGGGCTATGCCGCCCCTGAGGGACTCTGGGTCTCACTCAGAGACTCAGACCCTTTCCCATCAGGTCCCCATCCAGGTCTGCCCTTTGCTGCCCCCATGTTTCAGGTACAAGCATGCACATCAGCTGCAGGGGCCTCTGCAGTCCCAGGGGTGCTTCATGTTTGCGACTGAGCCTTGCGCTGTGGACGGGGACCCTGGCTGAGTCTCAGGTGCTCTGCGGGGCTCTACCCTGTGCCCTGCCTCACTGCCTGCACAGCCCACGTGGCACAACTAGCCTTGTGTACGGAATGGGCGGGTGGCCTGCAGCTGAGCCAAAAAGGGACAAGCCCTTCCACAATGCCCTGTCTTGACCATGGCAAGTCACCTTAAAAGGCTTCCAGAAAGGTAGGCGCACGTAGCCTTTTGTCTGCAACCTCTGGAGAATTGGCCACAATCTCCGACTCTGACTTGGAAACAGCCCTCAGCTCGAGCTGCAGCCCCTCCACACGATCACCAGCTCATATCAGCGAGTCTCCCCTCCTGGGCCGCCCGCAGACTCCAGGCAGTCCAAGCACAGGACCACAGGACCTCAAAGAGCAGCAAACCCTTGAGCACAAATTCTGGGGACAGAAACCAGCTTCAAATCTCAGAATCTAGAGTCTGGAAGAATTGCATAGCCTTTGAATTCAAAGGGAACCTTCAGGGGGCGCCTGGGTAGCGCAGTCGTTAAAGCGTCTGCCTTCGGCTCAGGGCGTGATCCCGGCGTACCGGGATCGAGTCCCACATCGGGCTCCTCCGCTATGAGCCTGCTTCTTCCTCTCCCACTCCCCCTGCTGTGTTCCCTCTCTCGCTGGCTGTCTCTCTGTCACATAAATAAATAAAAATCTTTAAAAAAAAAAAAAAAAACAAAGGGAACCTTCAGCTCCCACCACAAGGTACGGAGACAAACCAGCTGTCCAAGGCCCACAGCTGTGCAAGGGTCTATCAGTAGTGACCAAGGGTGCCATCAACCACTCTCCATCGGTCGTCAGAGCAGGGTCCTGCTGTCAAACCCGACCACACTAATGGAGATCAGTGACTGCAATGAGACAGCCTCCTCCTGTGTCTGATATACAGAACAAAACATTGCACCTACATGGCCTGGGCCCATGAGATCAGCAGGGCATTATGGAAGAGTAAGGAGAGGCAGGAGTCTCTAGGACAGGGCTGGGAAGACAGGGAGATCCAGGACAGGCCAGGAGGATAGGGAGATCTAGGACAGGCCGGGGGACAGGGAGATCTAGGACAGATTTCGGGGGCAGGGACATCTCAGACATGGCTGGGGACAGGGAGATCTAGGACATGGTTGGGGACAGGGAGATCTAGGACAGATCTTGCGGACAGGGGCATCTAGGACATGGCTGGGGACAGGGACATCTAGGACATGGTTGGGGACAGGGAGATCTAGGACAGATCTTGGGGACAGGGGCATCTAGGACATGGCTGGGGAGAGGGAGATCTAGGACAGATCTCAGGGACATCTAGGACATGGCTGGGGACAGGCAGATCTAGGACATGGCTGGGGACAGGGACATCTAGGACATGGCTGGGGACAGGGACATCTAGGACATGGCTGGAGACAGGGACATCTAGGACAGGGCTGGGGACAGGGACAGCCAGGACAGGCCTGAGTGGCAGTAAGGGCCTGTGTTTGGTTGGAACTGCCAGGGCGTGGCAGGAGGGGTTGGTACCCAGGGCCCTCAGCCCTGTGATCCTTTCCTTCCTTGCACCTGTCCAGGACACTTGATAAAGTCTGGGTTTTGTGGGCAGGACTGTGGAGGCTGAAAGTGTGAATGCTGGGTTCCTGGAGAAGTTAGGGAACTTTCTCCAAGAAGCAGAAGCTCCAGCTGGAGTTGCAGGAGGTCCGAGTGTGGGTTAGCCAGGAGCCACATGTGCGCAGACCAGGACATCCTGGTGTCCAGCTGAGCCAGAGCTGCTCCAGCCAGCTTGGCACCTACAGACCGTCTGCTGCAGAGGCCCCGTGACCTTCCTGGAGGAGGGTCCCCAGGTGGAGGTCCCCTTAGGGCCTGCGCAGAGCTGAGCCCCTCGCATCCCCGGGACCCAGGAGCCAGAGGCAGCAGTGGACATCAGGAGGCCCATCCCTTGGTGGAAAGTGTCTGCTGGTGGGGGCAGGCTGGCATCCCCCTCGCGCACTCACCTCCTTCCCATGGGGCGGGCGGTGGGACCTGGAGGGCAGGGGTATGGTTGCAAGGGCAGCGTCCCACTGGTCTCTGCTCCTGTGCACTGGGCCCCAATGCACCCAGACACCCTCTAGCTGCTCAGGGTCCCCGGGGGCCACACTGTGACGCAGGCAGGGCCCCGCCCAACTGGGAGCTCCACCCCTGAGCCCTGAAGGCAGTGTGTTCCCTGGACAGTGTGATGAGAAGGAGCGGGGTCAGCCAGCGGCCTCCCCCAGGAGCCAGGGCAGCAGCTGCCGCCAAGGAATGTCCTCCTAATCCAGCTCCCCACCAGCTGGGGCCCCCAAGGTCAGCCCTGCACCCAGCCCTGGTGCACGGCTGTGGGGGCCTGTCCCTGGCGAGGCCCTGCCAACAACACCCCCTGGCAGCTGAGGCTGTCCCTTCTCTCCCAGGACGGTCCCACCCTCACGCCCACCACCCTGGGGTTCTGCGGAGAGCCCTGCGGAAGCGAGGAAGTGCCACTGAGCACACAGCTATGCTCAGAACCCTCCTCACAGATGTTAACGACCTCAGGCACCTCAAAATTCCCCACAATCCACATTTACAAACAATGCCCCATTCTGCAGAACCAACTCCCTCCTGTGACCTTCACCGTCCTGTGCAGGCTGGCCCCGTACCCCCATGTCCTCCTGTACCCCCGGGACCGTCCCCACTACCTGCCGTCCACCCCCACGTCCTCCTGCACCCCTGGGACCGTCCCCACTACCTGCCCCCTCACTGCCTCGTCCTCCTGCACCCGTGGGACCGTCCCCACTACCTGCCCCTTCACCCTCATGTCCTCCTGTGTCCCTGCAGGACTGTCTCCACTGACCTGCTCCCGCACCCCCACGTCCTCCTGCACCCGTGGGAATGTCCCCACTGACCTGCCCCCCACCCCCACGTCCTCCTGCACCCATGGGAATGTCCCCACTGACCTGCCCCTTCACCCTCATGTCCTCCTGTGTCCCTGCACGACTGTCCCCACTGACCTGCTCCCTCACCCCCACGTCCTCCGGCATCCCCCACTACCTGCCCCCTCACCGCCTCATCCTCCTGCACCCGTGGGACCGTCCCCACTACCTGCCCCTTCACCCTCATGTCCTCCTGTGTCCCTGAAGGACTGTCCCCACTACCTGCCCCCCACCCCCATGTCCTCCTGCACCCGTGGGAATGTCCCCACTGACCTGCCCCCCACCCCCATGTCCTCCTGCACCCGTGGGAATGTCCCCACTGACCTGCTCCCTCACCCCCACGTCCTCCGGCATCCCCCTGGGCTGTCTCCCTGCCCTGGAGACCCAGTCCCCCACACCTTTGTCCTTGCTCTGGTGCCCCCTACACAAGTGCTGCTCTGGGGAGGTCTGAAGTAGACGAAGGCAGGCCACATGTATGAGACCAGGAGTGGGGGCCTGGCCCCGACATGGGCCTAGGATGTCAGTAATAGACCATGGGGTCCTGGGTGCAAGTTCAGCCCAGGCACGGTCCTCACTGTGCCTCATGCCTGAGCTTGGTCTGATCCACGACCCTCCCCTGCCTCCTGTCTGAAGCCCCTCCAGGCCCAAACTACCCCTCAAGCCCTGGGCAGCCTCCCTGTACCTCTCACCCCGGGGCCCCCCATCCCAGCGCCTTCCCGGACGGCTCAGCTGAAGTCGAAGCCCCCTGAGCTGCAGGTCTGTCCTCTCCCAGCACCCAGGCCCTGCAGACAGCTGGGCGAGGCCACCCTAGCACCCGGCTCAGCCCCTCGAGTCAGGAGAAATGAGACTTCCTTGGGGTGCGGCCGCCAAGCCGGGGCCGTTTGTCGTGCAGCAGAAGCTGACTGCAGGGTGGTGAGTATCGGAGCAGGAGCTGTGGCAGGGTTCGATCTGATCGCCGGGATCCATGGTTCCCTGCCCACACTGCGACTGCTGCCCTTCCCACAGCGACCCTGTGCTGACGGCCTGAGAATAATTCCCTGACTAGAGAGCCGTGTACGTGGCCTGTTCTCCCAGACAGCCTTCCCCCTCCCACAGCTGGTTCCCATTAGAGCAAGGCTTGCTCCAGAGCGAAGTGAACTTGTCAGGCAAATGAGGAAACCGGATCCCCCAGCAGCTCATCCTACATTCCAGCCCTGGGAGCAGGCGAGCAGCTCTTCTTGCCTCCTCAGCCCCGCTGGGACCTCACTCTCAAGGGCTCTAGAAGGCGGACGGGGGCTCCTGGGAAGAGGAGACCAGACGTGGCTGTTCCATCAGGAGAATCATCTACAGAGACCCCATTGCACGGCCTGGCTTCCAGGCTGCTGGGGCCTTGAAAGGGGCTGGGGAGATCCACCCTGTTCCAGAGCCAAACACTAGCCCTCCCCGGGTCCCCCCATGGAGGGTGGGGTTCCCAGGATGCAAGAAGGTCCCCACCCCTCACCCTTCAAGGACCCACCCAGCAAGAAGAAAGCCCAGAAGCTGCCCCAAGACTCCCAGTGGCCCACCCTGCTTGTGTGCATGGGGCCAACCTTGAGTGCTAGGACCCCACATCTCCACCCGCCCTGTCTCCTCTCCACACTGGGCCGGCTTGGCCGGTGTCGGCCTCTGGCCTGGCCAAGCCCTGCGGCCCAGTCTCTTGACCTCCTCGCCCTATCGGCTTTGCTGTGTCCTCCACACACTACACTGGGGGCTCCTTGGCGTCAGACAGACAAAGGTTAGCGGGACAGAGAAGGACTGATCTTTGGGATGTGCGTGTGGGGGTGTGTGTATGCCGTGTGGGTGTTGGGGGACATCCCCTGTGTGCTCTTGCCAGGACATCTCAGATGGACCAGGAGTGCTGAGGTCCTGGTTCTCACCCCCTAGGCTGACCCAGTCTTGTCCCTCCTGGAGGTAGAGGCCTCAGCCCACTCCCACTGAGGCCTGTGAGGGAAGCTGCCATGAGTTGTCACTCTCCAGAGCAGGAAAAGAAGCCTGTGCTCCTGGCTGGACACACAGTCCACCCCGTGGACCTGGCCTGGCTCCTGACTCTGGACCCTCTTGGTTGGGCCTGCTGGGAGAAGGGTGACCACGGGAGGGGGCGCTGAGCTGCTCCAGGCCCAGACTCACACCAGGGTCTACTCCTCATTCCCCTCCTGCCCTGGGGTGCGTGCCCTCGGGCTTCCTGACCTGGTGGGGCTGGTTGGGGTGGCACCCTCCTCCTCCTGGTCCCTGGACTCTTGCTACTGGAGGGGGACCCCAAGGCCTCAGAGACAGGGAACCTGGTGGGCCTGTGTCCTGCCCGGGTACAGCCCAGCCCTGGGTTCTGTGACTGCAGGATACCTGGGAACCAGCAGGAAGGTCTCCATGGCAGGTCCTGCTAGTTCCTGACCGCCTGCTGAGGGTCACCACTGCCCAGGGACTCTGCCCAAACACCCACCCCTCCCCGGGTGCTCACCTCTGTCTGTTCGCTGTGCTCGGGGCTTGTCCCCACTACTGCCCAGACCGCAGCCTCCACCTAGCACTCAGGCCCTGCAGCTTTGGTTGCAACTTTGCTCTGGCCCCAGGAAGCCTCACTTCCACCTCCAGGAAGTTGCCGGAACCCTTGCCCATTGTCAACCACCCAGGGAATGGTGCACACTGGACATTCAGACAGGGTCGTGGGAGCACACACGCACATGCACACACGCATGCACACACACACACGTGGAAACAGAACCACACACAAAGCCTCGTGCACACACACAAGACACACACACACACATTTGCACGCATGTGATGACACAAGCACTCACGTCCACGTGTGCTCTGGCCACACCTGCTATGACTACCTGCACCCACACCCTCTCTTTCCTTCCCGGGACTTTGAGCTGCGGCTGCCTCCACACCCACCCCCTCTGGCTCGCTGGGGGTTGGCCTTCAGGGTCCTGTCCTACGAGCTTCCTCTGTGCAACATCTGGCCCCTTAGGTGAACTCCTGTGGTCACCTGTCCCCATATGGAGGGCAGGACTGTTCCACACACACACCCCATCCAACAGATGCCAGCCGAGTCTAATCAGCACCGACTCCCTCTGGCTCCAGTCGTCCAGAGGACTCTGAGGTCCTGAGCCCAGGCGTGGGGTAGCCAGCCCAGGTAACACCACAGAAACGGGTGGGCTGGGATCTGTGCCCAGGGCTGGGGGTGTCAAAGCTGGGCCTTCACTCATGCACACACGAGCTCACCATCAAGTGCTGCACGCCGGAGCTGGGGCAGCTCCACAGCCCCGGGGCTCTGAGGCAGCCGCAGCCCTGAATGGGAGGCTGCACCTGGGCTCTGGGCTGTGGGCTGCAGCAGGGGCTCAGGCCCAGCCTCTCAGGAAAGGACTGGTTGCACGGAGGTGGGTGGAGGACGGGGAGAGAAGGACCCAGGGCTCCACATCAGCAGGAGCACTGACCGGGACGGACACAGGTGCGGGCCACGGCTGCAGTGCCTTTAGAGTGAGGATGGTTAAGCCCCCACCCTGCAGGTGGGACCCTGAGGCCCAAGCAGGGGCAGGGAATGAGCAGGAAAGCAGAGTGGTACTTGGACCCAGACACCGAGGGGGCAATGGGGGTCAAGGTGAGGCCAAGGGAACAGTGTGGTGGACGTGCTGGGGAGCTGGAATCCAAGGACACAGCCAGGCATCTGGAACTTTCAGGGGGAAGGAACAGTCTCACCCAAACAGTGCTGGATTGACTGTGTAGACCCCTGCGGCAAATTAAGCCCCCCCAGTGAAGCAAATGCATCAGAGACTTGAAACCGTAAAACTCTTAGAAGAAAACAAAGGGGCAAATCTTTATGACCTGGGATTTGTCAATAGATTCTTGGATGTGACACCAAAAGCACAAGCAATAAGAGAAAAATAGCCCAGCTAGACTTCATCCAGATGAAAGCTTTGTCCATCAGAAGACAGAATCAAGGGAGTGAAAAGACAGCGTTGGAATGGAAGAAAATGTGTGCACATTGTGATTCTGAAGAATCTAGTTTGCAGAACATACGAAGAATTCTTACAGAGCAAGAACAGGAAGGCAGCCCAGTCCCAGCGGGCAAGGATTCCGCAGACATCTCAAAGACGCACGCGGCCAGCAAGGGCATGGAAGGACGCTCCCCACGAGGGGTCATGAGGGAATGGCAGTCAGAACCACTTCGTACGGGTGACATGGCTGGACCACACATGCCCGCAGAGGTGGGAATGCGAGCTCGCTGGCAGGCCCGTGAAGCGGTGTGTCCGCGGTGGGGACACTGACAGTTTCCCGCAAGGATAGCCACAGAATTCCCAGAGGACCCAGCAATCCACTGCCTCGGACTGAACAGACGCTCAGACAAATACACCCACAGCCGTGCGCACAGCAGCCCGTCCACAGCAGCCGAGGTGCAAGACCCGTCCGGCATGTGTGAATGGACGGCACTCAGCCATCCAAAGGGGCGAAGCGCGGTCCCGTGCCGTGAAAGCAGCCAGACGCAAGAGGCCACGCTGACGTGGTGTGTTCAGAGTGGACAAACCCACAGCCCGCGAGCAGGTTGGTGGTTGCCAGGGGCTGGGGAAGGGGGCCAGGATACGGGGTTTTGTTTCAGGGTAACGGAATGTTCCTGAGCCGGACAGACATGGTGATGGCACAACATGGTGAACGTACCAAATATCACTTCGCTGTTCACTTAAAACGGTTGATTTCGTGTTATATGAATTTCACTCTGTCCTGTAGGGACCAGGGATCTTCTCTAAGGCTGCTGGCAGCCCACCCAGTGGGGCCTGGGTGGCTGGGAGGGATGTAACTGGAGCCCCTGGTCTCCCCCACAACCACCTGTAGCCTCCCACAGACCTCTGGACCCAGGCCTCCAGGCTGACCCCAAAGTCAGTCTAGGAGCTGGGGGAGAGTCAGACAGGTCCAGGGCACATGCCAGGGGAGTGGGCTGAGTGGGCCTGGGGTGTTGGCTTCCCCTGATGCATGTCAGGCTGCTGTCTCGGGGTGGGGCCAAGGACCTGGCAGGCCTTGTGGATAGGGTGTGTGCCCACTGTCCTAGCCTGCCCCAGGCCTGCCCAGCCCCATTCCCCACCCAGTCCTGCCCAGCCCCAGCCCCCACCCAGTCCTGCCCAGCCCCAGCCCCCATCCCAGGCCTGCCCTGCCCCAGCCCCCACCCAGTCCTGCCCAGCCTCATCCCCCATCCCAGGCCTGCCCAGCCCCATCCCCCACCCAGTCTTACCCAGCCCCATCCCCCACCCAGTCCTGCCCAGCCCC
>NW_024426663.1:89229505-89292419 GCF_017311325.1 Ursus maritimus
CCTGCCCAGCCCCATCCCCCACCCCAGCCCTGCCCAGCCCCATCCCCCACCCCAGACCCCTGAAAGCTCAGTGATGTGATCTCAGTGCCTCTGTCTACCACTTAAGCCTCAGAGGTGTCCACACTGGCCAGCAGCCTGAGGCCTTCTCCACTCCCAGCTCCTGCACACACTGCAGCACCCTGGGTGCCTCGTGCCTTCCTCCAGCCCTCCGCCACACCCCCAGGCTGGCAGCCATGCCCTCTAGAGCCACAGGTGAGTCCTGGGCCAGGGCACAGTGCTGTGACTCATGGGTTTGTGGGTCCTGTGGAAGGCCGCACTCTCTGTGGGGTCTCAGGAGCCCGATACAGTCTTCTGGAGAAGGGTTCACATGTCCACAAGCTTCAGGGTCATGGGGCTACAGTGCAGACCCCCGGGCTCCCCTGAGTTCTGGCCCCAGCATGTTGTGTGGCCCAGGAGAGCCCAACCAGCCCCGAAGGAGTGAGCCCAAGGTGAGCCTGAGGGGCCCACCTCCCCTGAAGTTCCCTCCCTCTGACAGCACACCCCCTGCCCACAGGCTGGTGCAGCTGAGGCCGCTCCGCACTGGCTCTTGAGGGGAGGCTGCCCGGAAGACCACGTGCGCTGGAGCCCTCCCGGGCCAGGCAGACCCCCTGCAGGGGCCCTCACAGCAAGGCACCCCAAGCCTTCACAGTACCAGTTGTGGGTCCCAGCACTGTGGGGCGGGGCTCGACATGGCAGAGCCTGTGCTTGGAGATGATGTGCCCTGACGTCAAGGAGCCTTGCAGGGGGACTGGAAAACACGTCCGGTGCAGACACAAGCTTGTACGTGTGGGTCCCAACATCCTGCACATACGGGTCCACGCGCGCAGATCCACGCACAAGCATGGGTTCAGTGCAGACACGTAGACACGTAGACGTGCACCACAGACACCCTGCTGCGGGGTCACCCTCCGCTCTCCGAGCTGCGCTGCCCTCAGGAAGCCCGCACTCCGAATCCCAGCCACCCCTGCCCCTGAGGCCTGTTGAGGATGTCTCACCACCTACTCTGAGGCCCCACCACTCAGGACTTCCAGAAACGTCCAAGAGACAGTGCAGAGCCAGAGGCAGCAGCCCTGGGTGAGACCCTGTGAACCAGCCCGCCTCTTTCGAGCCCTTCCAAGGGGTGGAGCTCCGGGGCCAGGGAGCTGGGAGGCTCTGTGAAGGAGCAGGCTGAGTTCTGAGGGAAGGAGCCGACCTGGTGGTCTGCGGTCGGTGCCCAGCGTGGGTGGCAGGAGAGGACAGGAGCAGGGGCCAGCGGCCCG
This sequence comes from Ursus maritimus, assembly GCF_017311325.1. Lineage (NCBI taxonomy): Eukaryota > Metazoa > Chordata > Mammalia > Carnivora > Ursidae > Ursus > Ursus maritimus. The sequence continues at coordinate 89,230,804 of NW_024426663.1, forward strand.
TGGCAGAGAGGCAGGGCCCCTGCCGGAGAGGGGTTGAACGTTCTGGGGGTGGGGAACCCAGGCAAGGGTGGGCAGGGCCTGGGCAGGACATGGTGGCCCAGCTACTCAGCCCCATCCCCCACCAGCTGGGGCTGCAGGACCACCTCAGCCCAGGACACAGCCCTCGGTGCTCAGGGTGCCGGGTGGACCCCAGCCCCTGGCTGCCCCAGGCATGTTCCGACCTCGCTTCTGCCTGTTTACAGGTGTTGCTCACGCCTGCAACACTCTCCCATTCAGTTCAGGAGACTGACCCCGCCCCGGGACAGTGCAGCCAGCCTGGGGCAGGGGCACGGGACCCCTCTGAGAGAAGGGGGGCAAGTTAAAGGAGGTGATGCGTGTGTCAGGCCCAGCCAGCTCAGAGGTTACCCACGTGTGCAGAAATACCTGACTGCGGGGCTGAGGCCCGACTGCCCTGGAAAGAGCATCCCCCAGGGCCCAGGACATCCAGCAACCAAAGGTGGGGCTGACTGCAGGCCCCGGGCCCCCCATCCCCGTGAGTGACCTCTGATGGCCAGGGCTGGTGGGACTCAGAGCCCCACCCAGTTTGGACACCCCAGGCTTCCCCTCCCAGGAAACAGAAACCCCCTCACTGGAAAGAACATGGCTATGAGTGTGCAGAGCTCCTCTCACTGTGGGCCTCTGTGCAGAGACGAGCCTGCCCTGCAACCTGTTACTCGGGCTACGGGCCCTGCCATCCAGCACAGGGGTGCGTGTGTGTGTGTGTGTGTGTGAGTGTGAGTGTGCACGTGTGCATACATGGGCGTATGGGTGTCCTGTGTGCGCGTGCACACGTGTATAAATGTGTGTTAGTGTGTGAGCCCTCCATGCATGTCACACAGAGGTCTTAGGCGTCAGTGAGCAGTGGGCAGAGCAGCCTGTCCCAGGGTAGGGGGGGAGGTCCCTGGTGGTGGGAGCCGCAGCCGGTGTCTCTTGGAGGAGCAGTAGCTGGAGAGGGCTGTGGGGATGTGGGGAGGGGGCCGCTGGTCTGCTCTAGGATGGAGAGCTTGGGGTGTCTGTGCACACTGATGAGAGGGTCTAGGACGGGGGAGGGCAAGTGTGGTGGCCCCCAGTGTTGGGAATGAGGACAGCCACACCCCTTTGCCTCTGTGCGGTCTCCAGCTGCTCCCGCTATAGGGCGGCCGAGCTGCACACTTACACAAGGACCCTCCTCAGCTGCATGAGGCACCAGGGGCTGTTGGACAGGGGATGGAAAAGGGCTGCATGATCTGCTTCTGTCGCCACCAGACGAACTGTGTGGTTGCACAGGCTTCGACAGAAACAACCAAGCGGGACAGCCGAGCATCCTTCCAGCGGTCCTGGGGGCCGTGGCTGTGACAGCACTGCAGCACGCAGCTCTGGGGATAAGGTCACATGTGCATATAGGCAGGCCTTGGTCCTTCTCTTCTCCTGGGACGCTTCTCACTGGCTGCCTCCATCTCCTCTGGCTGTTCCACCTCCACCTTCCCTGGCTGCTCCATCTCCATCTCCCGCGGCTGCTCCATCTCCATCTCCCGCGGCTGCTCCATCTCCATCTCCCGCAGCTGCTCCATCTCCATCTCCCCTGTACCAGGTAGGCTGTATGTATGCATGAGGCCGACTCTTCAGCTCACTCATCAAATGCTTCTGGGTACAGTCCCAGGGCTTACAGGGTTTGTATTCCATTTGTTGGGTGGGGAAGACAAGGATGTCAAGAAGCCTCAGGTGGTATGAGTTCTATGAAGACTCTGGAAGGATCCTGGTCATGCACCTGCCCCATGAGAATCCTGGTCACTGGGTGGGGTTTTTGCTTCCCTTCCTCTTCAACTTGCCTGGCATCTGTCGGGCAAGGGTCTGTGCTCATCCTGGTCTGAGGCCCCAGCTGTGGTCTGCCTCCCACGGGGTGAGTGCGCAATACACTCACTTACAAGGGCTTCCCCTTCACGGGCCTGATGGCCAAGTTGGGAAGGGCCTTGAGAGGCAGGGAAGTGCCTGCAGCCACATGTCCACACAGCTATGACCATCTCTTGGCTGCCAGCCCTTCTTCTGTCCCAGCAAAGGGCCGAGATGGTGACACCAGGTGGGTCCAAACACGAGCCCTCCACCCCTTCTCATAGTACTCTCTCTGATCCCCAAACCATATTTGATCTCAAAACAACAGCCCCGCATGGCCCAGCGATGGTCCTTGTAAATGCCAAGGCCACAGCATCTGTCTGGGGTGTGAGACGCCAGTCACAGGCTGTAGGGGCAGGGTAGACCCATAGAGGCCTCAGGGGGAGCCCGTTCCGCCACCGAGGCACCACTGCGTGCCAGGCATTGTCCTGTGCCACTCACAAACGTGGCTCAGAGGGGCCCGCGCTTCGCATGGTGATGCTGCCAAAAGATGGCGGACAGCAGCCTGTGCCTGCGGCTCCTACTTGGGAAGTGCTGGGGTCACTGTACACCAGCAGCCCGGGTGCACAGGGAGCGACTCAGGAGCACCGCGGTGTTTTCTGTTAGCTTTGTTCCTACCTCTGCCTTATGTCACTGTCCTGGGCTTTGCTTTCTCGTAGTTAATTCTCAGGGAGAGTTTAGGCATTCTTTACAGGCTCTTTTAAAAACTTTTGGAACAAGGTGCGTTGAGCAAATGCTGTGTGTGCATTTTTCCACGTGTCTGTGTGTTTCTGCATGCAAGGGTCTGCAAGTGTCTGTGCACACACATGAATAAACTGCTGCATGATTACATCTGAGCCAGTGGAGATGGACCAGTGCTAGGGCAGCTCTCACACTGGTTATAGTGGGTTGGCACGTGTCCTGGGAGCCCAGGTGACGCAGGACACGCTTCTATGAAGTGGCTGCCAGAGGAGACTGGGACACGACCTTTTCTCGGGCCCAGCTCCATGGGAAAGGGGTTTGTGTGGCAAAATGCTGACTATACAGAAACACTGCGAAACACTACAAATGCACCTGACCCCGTAGGAAGGCATGACCCTGACCAGCAACCCACATGGAGATTGGTGGCCCAGGGCTTGCATGGCTCTCGGTATGTGGACTTCTGGACTCACGTTCTCTGTCTGAAAATCACAGTTTTGCCTGAGAACAACCTCTGTTTCCTTACGTAGATTAAAAATAACTAGAGGGGCGCTTGGGTGGCACAGCGGTTAAGCGTCTGCCTTCGGCTCAGGGAGTGATCCCGGCGTTATGGGATCGAACCCCACATCAGGCTCCTCCGCTATGAGCCTGCTTCTTCCACTCCCCCTGCTTGTGTTCCCTCTCTCGCTGGCTGTCTCTATCTCTGTCGAATAAATAAATAACATCTTAAAAAAATAATAACTAGAGGGGTTGTGTGGCTGGATCAGCCCGTTAAGCATTGGGATCTCAGCTCTGGATCTCAGCTCAGGTCTTGATCTCAAGGTCATGAGTTCAAGCTCCAAGGTGGGCTCCTGGTTGGATGTGGAGCCTGCTGAAAAAAAAAATGTAACGAGAGAAGAAAACTACTTTCCAACATTAATTCCCCCTTCCCCCTCTCACAAATATGTCAACTGGTGTATTTTTGGGACTGCCGCCCCAAGGTGTGGTGGAAAGCAGACATCAGCTCTGGGGGGAGGCTGCTCCCGCAGGGGCCCCGGTGAGAACACGTGTGCACGTGGTTCTTCAGTTATTCCTCGCACAAATCAAAGTTGAGTTGTAGACCCATCCATCAAGAAAATAAAAACGCGGAACAATCCCAGAGAGATCTGGCTTTCAAACTGGATTTCAAGTCAGTCTGTGTAAGGAGACGCTTACTACGGTGCGTTTACGCAGCCTGGGGAGGAACAGGTTGCTTCAGCGCCCTGTCTCGGCTACAACTTACCTCGATGGTCATACAGCAAATTCAGTATTTGGGCTCTTAAGCTCGCCTTGCAATATCAACACACGTTTTAATCGAACTCATCCAGAAGCTCCAGAGAAAGGAAAACTGTTGTTGCAAAGCTCCAAACAGCTGCTCCCATTTTTAATTATAAAAATACAAGTCAGCTGGAAGATGGAGCACAGGCGAGGACCCCGGAGACTTCTCTCCATGCAGACACCGCGTTCCCGGCAGTTTCCAGGACTGCAGCCAGTGGGTGGCACCCTCCCTGTCCGCTGTCTGCACCCAACCATACCGCGTGGGCAAAGCCCGCGTCTCCCCCAGCTCCTCAGCTTGCCCACGGCTGTCCGGAGACATCACACCTGCGAGCGGTTATACGCCCATCAGGGTCCACGCCTCTGCCCTCCAGGTGCCCCTGCCCCACCCCCGGCCTTCTCCTCCCAAAGACCCTTCAAGTTCCCTCTCCTTTATTCCAGTGTTCAGTGTCTGGTAGACATGCTTTTATTTTAAGCCAGCACCGTCCTTTTTGAGAGAAAGTGAACATAAACTGTTATTTAGTTGATCAGTACGTTCATTTCTTACAACGGGCCCTCCTTATTCGCAGACTTGCACTTGTGAATTTTTCTGCTGTTTAATTCTGTTTTCCTTACACTTGTTGCAGCTCGCTTGGCCACTCTCAGCAAAGACCTGCAGACACGGGAACAGAGCGGGGGAGGAGCGGCTGCCCGGGGCAGGATGGTTCTGCGCCCAGGGCCTGCTCAGCTGGCCGCTCCACGCTCCTCAGGTCACACCGGTGCTTTCGCTCTCACGCGGTGGCCCTGGGCAGCCTCAGCTTACTCCCCCTCTGGCCTCTGCCGGGGGCTGCGGATTCAACCAGGGGTCTCTGCTGTTCCCAAACCCTCAGCAACCCCTCTCTCCCTCGGCTCTGAGAGGAGTGCAGCCTCCCTGTCGTCAGGGGAAGCTGGCCCACAGCCCTCCTGTAGCTGTGACAGCACTGGGGGCCTGGCTGTGGGGACAGCATGGGGGCTGACAGAGGACGCCACGAGGGTCCTGCTGTCCCCGGAGCAGGGAGCTAGGACAGGGTCCCCTCTGGACCCAGCGCCAGGCCAGCCGCCGTGGCCGCCCCACGGCCCCTTCTCCCTCCCGTCCTGCGCCTTCCACTCGGTGTGAAGGCCTGGCCGGCAGCCCTTTGGGCTCCCAGAGAGAAGCCCTGAGGCCGTGCTGGTGCAGCCCACAGAGAATAGGGGGCAGCAGCTGCTGTCCTTCCAGGAGAAATCCTTTTAGGGTACCGGAGGGGCCTGGGTCCCTGCACATGTCAGAGGGTCGTGTACCGCGTCTGCCCTGGCATCCCCAGCCCTTCCCACCGGCTCAGGTGCTGCATCACCTGGGGCCATGCACCCCACTCTGGGCGGAGCCTCGGCGCGGTGTGGCGAGCGCGCAGTCCCTCTCCTGTGGAAGCAGCACGAGATGCTCCCGCTGCGGGTGGGTGTGGCCGTGTTTGGGAACCACAGGGGAGGGTCTGAGCTGCTTTGAAGGCGCTTGGCTGACCTACTGCTTTTCCGCTACCTGCAGACCCTGCTTCCGCTAGCTGTCTCTGGGCCCAGAAGGCTGGCTTTGCACAGGCGCTGGCCGCCTGGCCTGCGCTCGCACTGCTGGGCACGCAGACGTGGTGCGACTGACCTGCTGCATGGGGAGCGCTCGGGGGACGGCCTCCGGTGCCACCCACAGATGGGAGGGCTGCTCACCTGCACGGGGAGCCTGAGCCCCCCCGCACCTGCACCGCGCGCCACGGCTGGCTGGGGGAAGCTGCGAGGGGTGATGACATCCTGCCCAGTTCCATCTCCTGAACTGCCTCCAGCAAGCAGCTGACAGCAATGGCCGTGCCACCCAGACATGCCCACACGCGCGAGAACTGTGATGGAGGTGGATGCCACTTACCCAAGCCCTCACACACACCCTCGTGCGTGCACACGCACACACACCTGCAAGCACACATGCAAGCCCTCACACACACCCGTGCACGCACATACACACCCACATGTGCACACACCCAAGCCCTCACACACCCATGAAAACACACAGACCCACACCCACGCGCACACACCCATACACGTTCATGCACACATTCACACAAACACCATGCACGCACACCACTTGTCCTGTGATGTGTCTCCACCCAGGACTGGGAACATGGCCAGCAACAGCACTGAGGGGCCCCCCTGTCCTGGAGCCACAGCCCTCTCTTTCCCAGCCATGTTTCTGTGCCCACTGCACCCACAAACAGCACCAGGCATGTGTCCCTGACCCAACCCAGCTCTGCAGTGGAGGGAAAGAGGCCAGACCTAGTCAGTCTCCTGTGCAAATACTGGTGGTTGAGGCCGAAGCCGTGGAGGTCAGGATCTGAAGAGGCCATGGGTCTGGTCAGAAGGTAGGACCCTACGTGAGGGGTCGGGAGCTGACAGTGGTCCGCTGATGCCCACTGGGGCTGCAAGCAGGCTGTGTACATACCTGCTTGTCTGGAGGGCTCCCCAGTGTGGGCGGGCACCTGTGTCACTCTGCAGATCACCCCTCAGGGCTTGGCGGCTGGAGAATGTGGGTCCTTGCTACCCACCCTGATGCTTACTGAAGATCTCCCTCATAAAGATAGACAGCTCAGCACCCACCGCCTTCCTGCCTTCCACACATGCTGGGCTCCTGCTGCCGGGGGGTGTCACCAGAGAACTGCATGACCCACTGCATCCCCTGTGTGTCCCTTCCTGGACCCCCTCCGTCCACTCGGGTCCAAATCCCCGCTGTCCACCCAACTTCTCGGCCCACACCACTCTGCCCTTCCCACCGTGGCCATCAGATCACTCCTGCACCTTCCCAGGGCTCTGGAGGGCAGGGTCGAGGCGTGTGGCATGCAGGGGTGTGCACTGCACAAATGAACGAGCCAGTCACTCCCTCCCGTGCAGAGCCTGTCTTGACCCATTCAGCCCCATGTGTGTCTCAGAGCTGCACCAGCATGGGCCTCCATCTGCCTTCCGTTTTTATCGGACTCTGAACATAAGGAAAGAATCAAGCTTGGAAGGAGGTATCATTTCCAAATCTAAGCAGAGACTTTTGTTTTGGAAACGTCTCCTTTGAACACCCCAGCAAGCCGACGCGGACAGGCCTGCTTTCCTCTGAGCAGCACAGTGGTTTAGTGATTCAGGCTGTGCGCTCTCGGGGATGGCATCTGGAGACAGATGTCTGCTTTTGGTGACAGTGTGTGATTCCATCGTGCCCAGCACACAGCTACGCCAGATTTCTGCAGTGAGAGGCAGGTCAGGGTGGGCGTCCAGGGTGGAGCCCTCTCCAGGGACAGCTGCAGCCCCTCACCGGCCTCTTCTTTTGGGATGGGACCTGGACACAGCCACCCCTCCTCTCCCTGGGGCCCCACTCCAGGCTCGTGACTCTCTGAGTCCTTCTCCTGCCCCACAAGACGTGAGCTGGGGGCTTCAAGGTTTAGGGCAATCCAGAGTCCCCCCTCCCAGTGACACAGGCCTCGGGAGCTGGGTGTCACGCAGCCACAGCCCTAAGCAGGGTACACACCGACTGTGTGATGGGCAAGCCCACTCTGACCTCAGCAGCCCCTCTGGAAGGGTGGAGGAAGCCGGCTGCACACGGGCTTTGCAGACGCACTCAGACCCTGATTGGCACTCGGTGTCATCTCCGGGACTGCTAGGGCCTCACCCTGCACACCGACGTCCTGTCTTGCTGCCTCTGGCCCATCCTTGTCCAAGGGAGAGGCCAGGCAGTGGGCAGGCCCACAGGCTAGGGTGCTCAGGACTTGGTCTTTATCAGGCACCGTGGCCTGCGTTCGTGGGTGCCTGCCTGTCTCTCCCATGTGGAGCAGGGCAAGCTCCAGAGAGACCCGGCCCCTGGGGCCTCCATCTCTTTCTGCCTCTCCTCTTGTCCCTGCAAGGCTGTGCTGGTGGGGCGAGCTGTGCCCACAAACAGTGGCAAACTGTGATTTCCTCTCTTGGGCCCAACTCACTCCCATGCATCCTGGAGGGGGTTTCTGGGCCCACAGTGACCTTCTGTCTGTGCCGGCTTCACTGCTGTAAACACCATGCACTACGATATAAACCATTCAATTGAAAACATGCCAAACATGTGGAACACATTGGCACGTTTCCGTGGATGGGGCTGGTGTCCACCGGCCTTCCAGCATCAGCCCCTGGCCACCCCTCTCTGGCCTGCTGCAGGTTCTGATCCGGCCGTCAGTCTGCAGTCAGCCGGCCCAGAAACATAGGAGGGGTTCCAGCAGATTCCCCTCGCCCACCCGGCTGCTGCCCCTGTGATGGGCTTCCTCGAGCTCCTGCTGTGTCCTCAGACATATGGGGGAGAGCGGGGGACTTGCCCAGGGCTGCAGCACTACGGGGGTCCTGGAACGAGACAAGGAGCAGAGAGGCAGTCGTGGTCTGGGCCAGGGGCTCTGCCTGGCTGGCACACGGGCTCTCGAGGGTGTACACAGTACTGATGCAGACATGGACATTCACAGGAGGGAAGGGACTTTCCCCAGATGGCAAGGAAGGGTGGCTGAGTGTTGAGCTGTCTGCTCCCTGTGGGTTCGTGGGGAGTGAGAGTGGACCACAGCTCTCCTGGAGACAGAGGGGCAGATCCCAGAATCTCCCAGCATCCCTGCTCTGCTGAGCACACAGCTACTCCCAGTAACTCAACACTAGCCAGACGGCACTGTGACGGGGTTCTGCAGATGGCATCAGGGCCCCAGATCGGTGGAGCTTCAGACATATCCAGGTGGGCCTGACCTCATCACGTGAGGTCCTTTACAAGCAGACTGTTCTGCTGGTCATGGAAGGGGAGTCTGAAATTCCCAGCATGGAAAGAATCTGGCTGCTGGCATGGATGGAGGGGGCCATGGGGTGAGGACTGTGGGTGACCTCCGGGAGCTCAGAGTGAAAGGAAGGAGGGACCACGGCAAGGAGTCGGATTCTGCCAGCAACCTGCATGTGCTCGGAGGAGCCCAGAGGAGCCCCGGGAATGCAGCCTGGCTCATACCTTGGCTTCAGCTTCTGGCCTCCAGAGCCACGAGAAAACACATCTCTCAAGGCACCTAGTTTGTGCTGCTTTGTTCCGGCAGCCCCAGGAAACTAGTGCAGATCCTCTTACCACGGCGTGGGGCACCACTGCAACAATGCCTCAAACTGTGGAAGTGGCTTTGGAATTGGGGAATGGCTTGAGAATTTTGAGACACACGAGAGAAAAGTCCAGGCTGCCTTGAACAGTCCGCGGTCAAAGAGTGCCAGTGGGCGCTCAGCCAGAGACGGTGGCGCTTGTCACGGCAGCAGAGGCTTCGGCTGAAGTGTGGCCTCCTGTTCAGCACAGAGGGGCACTTGGGAGCCACGGCCCCCGGGAGATTCCTGAGCTGGGGTGGAAGGTGTGGCCTGGCTTGTAGCGACATGGAGGCCAATGGAGGAAGACGCCTAGAGGAGCTCCTGATGGTTTGGGAAGTTCTCTGCCTGTCCAGGTTGCAGAGTTCCATGGTTGGGAGAGCACACCCCACAGAAACCCTGCACGTGGCTCACGGGCGCCCCGGCTTCTCTGTGGAAACCAGGAACAGAGGCAGTGTGGCTGGTGAGGTCGTGGAGAGCGTCGTGTTGGCACAAGCAGTACCCGCTTAGGCCGAAAGGGCCCGAGGGAAACAGGACTGTGGCACTTCCAAAATTCCACAGGCACAAAACAGGCTGTGGGCCTGCGCTTCCCTTCGAGAAAAGACAGGGACTCCAAGAGTGGAGAGCAAAGCCCTGAGTCACAGGCCTTGAAGCTTACTGGAGGTCCCCCTGCTGGATTTTGGTATTTCTTGGAACCGAAGACTCCTTTCCTCCCCCGACTCACCGCCTTCCTCAGCAGACTCTCTTCTCAGGGCAGTCATAGGTTCATCAGAATTGAGTGGGAGGGAGAGAGTCCCCACACATATTCTGATCCCACGTACGCATGGCTTCTCCTGCCGTCAAAACTCCACACCAGAGGCGTGCACTCATTCAGCCCGATGGCCGCCCTCAGTCCCCAGTGTAGGTCAGGGTGCAGTCTTGGGGCCAAGTGCTCTATGGGTTCAGACAGACACATCCACACCACAGTGGCATCACAAAGAGTGATGGGGTTTCACGGCCCCGGAGCCCCGCTGTGCTCCCCCAAGTCCGCCGGCACCCAGTAAGGGGCTCTGTCTCCTGTCTCCACAGTCCTCCCTTCTCCAGAACGCCGCCCTGTCCTTGGAATCACAGGGCGAGTAGCCTGCTCGGATGGACACCTTTCACCCAGTGACACACAGTGCGGGTTCCCCCGCGTCCGGTGGTGTGGGAGCGTCCTTCTTTCCAGCGCTGACTGTTCATCCTCTGGGTGGACCACAGTTCATTTATTCATTTGGTCCTTGGGATAACAGTCCTTTATCAGGTATGCCGTGTGCAAAAATCCTCTCACTGTCTTGACAGTGTTTTTCCCAGAGTAGAAAATGGACATTGTGATGAAGTCCAGCTTATCCATTCTGTCTTCTGCAGGCCGTGCCTTCAGCGTTAGGTCTAAAAGGCCTCACCACGCCCAAGGCTGTCTGGGTCTCCCCCATGTTGTATGGTTTACATTTGGGCTCACCATCTATTTCTGAGTTAATTTTTGTGAAGGTAATATAAGGCCGCTGCCTAGATTTATTTATTTACTTTTTGGGCACGTGGATGCCCAGCAGGATTTGTTGTAGAGACTATCTGTGCTCCGTTGTGTTGCCTTTGCCTTTTTGTCCAGGATCCCTCGGCTGCGTGCATGGGGGTGTAACCTGGGCTCTCTGTTCTGCTCTCTCAGCGACACCACGCTGCCCCGCGTACAGTGCCTCTACCCTGAGTCTTGGACGGTCTCTGGCCGCTCTTCTCGATCCACACGGAGTTGCCCTACTCTGAGTCTTGCGCCTCTGAAAATACACTTCATAATCATCTTGTTGATGTCCTCAAAATAACTTGCTGGGGTTTTAATTGGGATTGCACTGAATCTATAGATCAGGTTTGGAAAGGCTGACATCTTGACAGTGTTGAATCTTCTTATCTGCAAACAAAGACAGTTTTCTCCCCTTTCCGATCAGTATACTTTTCCTATCTTATTGCATTAGCTAGCACTGCCAGTGTGATGTTGAAAAGGAATGGCAAAAGGGAGCACTTTGCCTTGTTCATGATCTGAGCAGGAAATTTGCTGGTTTTTCACCATTAAAAATGAAGTTGGCTATAGATGTTTTATACATTTTCTTTATGAAGTTGACAGTTTCCCTCTGTTCCTATTTTACTGGAATTTTTCTTAAACATGAATGGGTGTTAGATTATGTCAAATGCTTTCTCTACATCTATTAATATGATCATCTGGTTTTTCTTTAGTCTGTTGATGTGATGAATTCTATTAATTGATTTTTGAATGGTGAACCAGCCTTGCACACCACTTGGTCATGGTGTATAATTATTTTATGCATTGTTGGATTTGATTTGCTAACACTTTGTTGAGGATTTTTGCATCTATGTTCATGAGAGATATTTGCCTGCAGTTCCCTTGTAATGTCTTTGCCAGACTTGTGTTAGGGTAATGTAACCTCATAGAATGGGTTAGGAAGTTTTCTCTCTGCTTCTATCCTCTGCAACAGACTGTAGATAATTACTATCACATCTCCCTTATATGTTTGGTACAGCTCACCAGTGAACCCATCTGCTCCTGGTGCTTTCTGTTTGGGATGACTATGAAATCACTGATTCATTTTCTCCAATAGATATATGTCTATTCGAATTGTCTATTTTTTTGTAATGTGAGTTTTGGCAGATTTTATACTTCAAGGAATTGGTCCATTTCACCTAGCTTATCAAATTTGTGGGCACAATTGTTCATAATGTTCCTTTATTATCATTTTAATGTCCAAGGGATCTGCTCCTCTAACGGTAAGGTGATTTTCCCCCTTAGGTTTGTTTCAAGATTTTTTCTTTATCTTCTATTTTCTAAAGTTAGATTATGATATGCCTAGGTTTAGGGTTTTTCATTGTTGTTTTGTTTTTGCATTGATCCTGTTTCGTGTACTCTGAGCTACCTGAATCTGTAGTTTGGTTTCTGGAATTAATGTGGGGGAAATTCTCAGTTGTTATTGCTTCAAATATTTGTTGAATCTGTTCTTTTTCTGTTCTTCTCTCTTGCTTCTCCTGATCTTCCCCTCAAACGTATGCTTCACCTTGTGTAGTTGTCCCACACACCTTAGAGGATCTGGGCTCCTTGCTTCCCAGTCTTGTTTCTCTTTGCTTTCATCTTGGAAATTTCTGTTGACACACCCCCAAGCTCACGGAATCTTTCTTCAGCTGCATCCACTCTACAGATGAGCCCATGAAGAGCATTCCTCTTTTCTGTCATGGTGTTTCTGATCGCTAGCATTTCCTTTTTGTTCTCTCTTAGCATTTCTATCCCTCAGCGTACATTGCCTGTCTGTTCTTGGGTGCTGTCTACTTTATCCACTAGACTCCTTAGCTGCTGTAAATTCTTGGTCTGATAATTCGAACATGACTGCTTTACCTGGTTCTGATGCTGCTCTGTCTCTTCACACTGTGTTGTCTTTTAGTGCGCCTTGTGATCTCTTCTTGATAGCAAGACACGATGTACCAGGTGAAAGGAACTGCTGTAAACAGGCCTTCCATGATATGGTGAGGTGTGGGGAGGTCTCAGTCTTCAGTGAGCTGGTGTTTCCACTATGACCTTCATCGTACTTCTTGGTCTCACTCGCACCCCTGCTGGTGGGGCAGATGGCTACAGCGAGCTGCGGGTTATTTCCCTACCCAGATCCCTTCCCCATTGGGAAGATGGGCAGGTGCTCTGGCATATTTCACAATGGCTACTTTCCTCTCCCTGCCAGGAATGTGAGGGGACGCTTTCTCTAATCTTTCCTGGGAGAACCTGGTGTGGTTCCTGGAGGCAAAACTCACAGAAGTGTGGCTCCCCACCCCTGCAGTCTTAACTCTCAGACTTGTCCACACTGAGCCTCCAGCAGCCTGTCTGTGAGAGTATAGGTTTATGTACCCAAGGACTGGTTCCCAACGGGGTGTCTGCTCCAGTAGGTTGTGATTCTGCGGGTTGACCTGTCTCCAGATTTGGGGGCAGCAGTTTGCCCATGACCTCACTTCTCTGAGGGACCAAAGGGGAGCTGTGTTCTTCGTTTGTTCAGCTTTTGTCTGGCTGGATGTTAGAAAGGGGTAGTGACTTCCCAGCTCCTTGGTGGGAGACAAGAACAGGAACTATGGCAATCTTTCTAACTTCCATGTTTTTCTCTCAGAGTAGGGGCAGTCTGCTACTCTTGTCCTATGCATGTCCCACCAAGTAGTTTGGAAGCAAGTGATTTGTTTTCTGGCTTCAGAAGTCAGAGATGGAGAGGAATTCCGCTCCAGGGTAGACCATACTGAGTCTCTCCCTCCAGTACCAGGTCGAGGGCACTCAGATAATGAAGTAGGAGCCAATGATATTTAGATGAGACTGGACAAAGAGCTGATGTGTAAAGAGTTGAGACTTTTGAAGATGTTGGGATGGAGTAAATGTATTTTGTATGTGGGGTGAGTGTGAGTTCAGGAGCAACAGAGGGCAGAGTGTAATGGGCTGACTTGTTGCCCTTAAATGATATGTCCAAGTCCTGGTTCCAGGAACCTGTAAATGTGAGCTTACCTGGAAGAAGTGTCTCTGCAGAGGCAGATAGTTTTAAGGAGCTTGAGATCACGGTGGGTTATCTGGTGGGCGCTGAACCCATGACAAGTGTCCTCCAGAAAAACACAGAGAGGAGAAGGCAGTGACGCCAAGATGTGGGGGGAGATGGAGAGATGCAGCCACAGGCCACCAGCAGGTATAGAGGCAGGGAGGAGTCTCCTCTGGGACCTCCAAGGGGAGCAATGCCCTGATCATACCTTGGTTTCAGATGTAAGCCTCCACATGACAAGAGCATAAATTCTGTTGTTCCAAGCCAGCCATTTGTAGTAGTTCCTTATGGAAGCCCCAGGAAAATCACACACCTCCAGCAGATTTTGTACAGTTTGCAGCCAGGCCAGGTGATGGGGAGACCCCACCCGGGCTGTGAGGTCTGTGCATGGTGAGGGGAGGGTATGGGGAGACCCCACCCAGGCTGTGAGGTCTGTGCACGGTGAGGGGAGGGTTCCGGTACTGGGCACTGTAACAAGGGAGGGTTGAGCATGTCCATAGCAGCAGGTCTTGGACTGTGGGCATCCTAGGGTCAGGGTGTGATGTGAAGACAGGAGGGCAGAGCACTTACTTTTCCAAACCTAGAGGTCAGAGTGAGCTTGGACAGATGCATAATCTCCTTTCTCATGACGGGAACAGTCCTGCGAGCACACAAAGCAAGTGAGGTGGGGGGTTCAGGCCCCTCCTGATTGGGTTGGTGTGGAGGGATCAGGACACTGTTGCTACCTAGGGCATCTTGTTCCGCTTGCCCAGCAATTTCTCCAACGACGCAGTGACACCTTCTGTCAGGGCCAGGTCCTGCATGGATAAGCCAGTTCCTGCATGGATAAGCCAATTCAGAAGAAGCTGGTCTGTGGGATTAGCAGGCAGCCACTGACTCCGGAAGGAAACCAAGTCCTTATGGGATGGAGCATACAAGGGTGGGTTTGGATCTGCACGCTGAGTGGCCTTGGTGCCTCTGGGCCCCACCCTGCGACCTGAGCCACCTTCCCTTCTTTCCACACTGTCCTTCCTGCAGGCTCACTCCTGCTGGCCAGTGGGGATCTCATGTGCAGAGCAGACAGTATCTGCTGGAGGGGCCAGTGCCACTCTGGGGCCCCTGGGAGCCCTCAGAGCAAGAGCACACAGGGGGCAGAGGTGAGTGTGTGATGCAGGGATGAGGCACTCACTCAGCACCTGCGGACGGTGCCGGGGCCTGACCTCCTGCCTGACCCTAGCACCTCATTCCCCAGCAGTGCCTCTCAGAGCTGTTGCCATGTGTGGAACCACAGTGTGACATCCATTGGAAAACACAGCCTGAGGTCCCAGTGGAAACATCCAAGGGACATCATGAGGCTGTACATTCCCTGCTTTTCCTTGATAACCTTAAAAATAAAACAGTTGTTTTATCAGCAAGAATGGGTTTATTCCAGGATAGCAGAGAGTTCTCAGTGGTTGGATTGCAGGGGTAGTCAGTTTTTGGTAGAACAGGCAGTGCACACCATTTCCTTCTGGGGCCTGTAACTGGTGACTCTGGCTGAGGGTGCTTCTCTTGGGGTCTGCAATGACAGCTCTTCGTGCTCCCCCTTCTGGCCTCTCTGGCTAGCACTGGAGTCCACTTGAGGGAGGCTTCCCTGACTTTCCACCTCTTTGCCTTACAGTGTGGGACCAGCGCCAGTGGCTGCCCCCCACCCCTCCCAGGGCATGTGCCCCGGTGCCTCCCAGAAGGGTCAGCCTCACCAACCTCCTGTACCAGCCTCATGGACAGGCCACTGTGGGTGGATGGGGCGGCCCAAAGGGCAGCGGTGCTGGGCTGTTTGAGCACTTTCAGGGAAGCCTGTGAGGCCCTGACCCTCCTCCACATCCAGCCGGGCTTCTGCACCCTGCAACCAGACGGACGCAGGCCCTCTACTCGTTCCAGGAAAGATGCCCTTTTGCTAAGCTTCCTGCCCGCTCCAAGCAGAAGGGTCAGCTGGGGAAACAAGTCACCCGTCCTCAGCTCACACTTCTCTTAGGGTGAGAGGAAGGCAGTGGTGGGGACAGGAGGTGGTGAACAAGATCCAAAGGGCCCTGCGGAACCCAGTGGGGGACTGTGCCGGGGGTTAGTGCGGAGCCGCTGCGCCGGGACAGCGGTTGTGCACGACGGGGCGCCAACCATGCTTGGAGGACACGCTCACCCACACCTGCTGGAGCCCCGGATGTGCAGGCCAGGAGGACAGAGCACAGTCTCCACTCCGGTCCTGCCCATAGCTCCCTGTCCCCGCAGCCTGGGGCTCCTTCCCTGGCACCACGGCCCTCCACCCCGGATACCGAGCGTGGCCCGTGTGGGTGTCCTGGGCTGGGAGGAACTCCCGGCGTCTGCCTCCTGCCTGCTTGTGCCAAGGAAACCAAGGGATGAGACTGAGCGGCCCGTCTGGGAAGCAGGACCACCCCTGCCTCCAGCCCTGTGGCTTTTCACTTTCAAAATGAATCAGGGAAAATTACCTCCTGGACAGGCTCAGTGCTGTTCCAAGTTTCCAGAAGGGTGCCAAGAGTTTGAAGTATTATGTGGATGTGGAAATCAGTTGCCAATGTGAAAATGGACTACAATTTGCGTGTCTTTCCAGTTTTACTCAAACCTACAGCTAATCATTACACTGACAGCAGGTTGAGAATGGAGGGGGCTCCTCATAGGTGCGGCTGGTGGTCTCGCACCAGGTTGACACCCCAACCAACAGAGCTGCCTCTGAGAAGGCATTTTATCAAATTTCAAACCCAGCCAAGAACCCCCACCCTGACTGACTACATATAGTCGAATTTTTTTGTGTGTGTGTGGTGTTTGAAAATATCTCAAGGATGTTTGTTTTTTCCTCTCCTAAAATTTCTGCGTATGTGGATTTGGGGGCCTGTAGAGAAAACAACTTGTGGACACCAGCACCAGTCATTCCTCACCTCACTCCCCTCCCCTCTCCTAGCTCTGCCTTTCAAGGGGTAGGACTATGTGTCATCACTGCAGCCTGTGAAGCTCGGGGCAGCTGAGCACAGCCCAGGCACGGGGTGGGGATCTCCCGGCCGCGACCCTGGACTCAGCTGTGCAGTCGGGCTGAAGAGGGCAGTGTGTCGCCCTCCAGGACAGAAGGCCAAGTGCCGTGTCCTAAGGAACACACACCCCTAGGCAGGGGGTGGGCCTGCCGCCTGTCCTACAGCTTGCGTGCTAGGACGAGTTTAAAATTCAATTAGTTGAAAGAATAACATCAAAACAAGCGTAACATTTCATGACACGTGAAATAAATGACACGGGCAGCTGTCTCTGAATACACCAAGCCCATTTGCTTACAAGTCCAGGCTGCTGTCCTGTAAACAGCACACCTCAGATGTTGCAACAGACATCCTATGGCTCATAAGATGAAGTAGTTACTTCTGGGCCTTTTATAGAAGAAGTGTGCCCATCCCTGCCCAAAACTGATTAACTCAGGACGGTTTGGTCCTGACTGAGAATCAGCAGTTTCACGTCAGCACAATGTTGGTACCACAGCTGCGAGAGTCTTACTTTTGGCCCACAGTTATATCGAGTAAAACTGAACTCAAAGCATTTTGTGTTTTAGGAAGTGCAAACACCTCACTGGGTGACAACAGACCAACATAATCCAACCCCATCAGTGGAAGGGCAAACATTTTGGTGCAGGAATAAAGCACACGGGTGACCTCAACCCCACATATGGACTGAATGTCAGTGTCAGATTGGTCCACATTACGAAAGTAAAACAGGAAGGAGGAGATGCCATAGGCCCCATTCCAAACAGCAGCCCAGTGCGGTCCCCCTGACACGCTCCAGAGAATCCACTCACCTGACACAGAGAACTTCATTCCAGCCATCACAACAATGCCTGGGTTACCTGAGGATCACAGGAGATATCACGAGCCTGACTACTCACCTGCTTCCCCTTGTCCAGCTTGCAGGAGCAACTCAGTGTCCACTGCCAGTTATGTTCTCTACAAGAGTCCAAAATGTGAAGGCAGAGCCAGACCATCCAAACTAGGGAGTAGCAGGAGGTGGAGTGAGTGCACATAAAGGGACCAGTAGTAAAGTTAGAGCTCCTGGGGTGGGAGCACTGGGGGTAGAGTCAGAGCTCCTGGGGTGGGAGAAATGGGGGTGGAGTCAGAGCACCTGGGGTGGGAGCAGTGGGGGTAGAGTAGAGCACCTGGGGTGGGAGCAGTGGGGGTAGAGTTAGAGCTCCTGGGGTGGGAGCTGTTGGGAGGGTGGAGTTAGAGCCAGTGGGGTGGGAGCAGTGGGGGTGCAGTTAGAGCTCCTGTGGTGGGAATAGTGGGGGTGGAGTTAGAGCTCCTGGAGTTGGAGCAGTGGGGGTGGCGTTAGCACCTGCCGGGGGAGCACTTGGGGTGGAATTAGAGCTCCTGGGGTGGGAGAGTTGGGAGATGGAGTTAGAGCACTTAGGGGTGGAACAGGGAGGGGGTAGAGTTAGAGCTCCTGGGGTGGGAGCAGTGGTGGTGGAGTGAGAGCACCTGGAGTGGGAGCAGGGGGGTTGGAGTTAGAGCTCCTGAGGTGGGAGCAGTGGGGGGTGGAGTTAGAGCACCCCGGGTGGGAGCAGTGGGTGGTGGAGTTAGAGCACCTAGGGGTGGAACAGGGGACGGGTGTGTAGAGTTAGAGCCCCTGGGGTGGGAGCAGTGGGGGGTGGAGTTAGAGCTCCTGGGGTGGGAACTGTTGGAGGGTAGAGTTAGAGCTGGTGGCGTGGGAGCAGTGGGGATGGAGTTAGAGCTCCGGGAGTGGGAAATTCAGGTGGAATTATGGCACCTCGGGTGGGGAGCAGGGATGGAGTTAGTGCATCTGTGATGTTGTGGGAACAGTGGGGAGTGGTGGTATACAGTTGGGATTGCGAGTAGTGGGTTTTGGAGTTATTGCCTGGTTTCATAGGGTTTTTGCACTTTTGCCTCTGTGTCGGAGACTAGTAGTCAGTTCAACAGGTAGGTTTCTGTGCTTAGGCTCCAGGGAAATCACTTTGGCAATGGATTTTTTGCTACTGGAAGGGTCTAAGGTGAACAAGTTAAGTCTGGGGTCAAGGTTAGTAAGTACCAATCGTGATGGACCTTTCCTTTTAACACTGTAATTCTACAGAGAAACAGACCACAGTTTCTATCATTTAAGTATCTATGGAAGAGAATGGCCTGGAGCATAATGGTCTCATGGTGCTACAATGCCTTCAGTCCCACATGCCTTCACTCCCAGTGTCTGAGGTTTTAAGCATCCCCAGTTACTGGGAAAGAAGGCTTGTTTGGGGCAGAGTCCTGTCATTGGCCAAAGTGTGTGCAGCCCCCATGCCATGCAGGTGCTGGGCGGTGCCTATTTTCAGGACGAGTGGCACCCTCCTGGGATTCAGAACAGCATCAAGGCGGGGGCAGGTTTGTCTTCCCTTTGGCTGCTCGGGGCTCTCCGCAGATGACTATGGAGAGAGAGCAGGCCTGACAGCACTAAGTCAGCCAAGCTGTGACTCTCACTCTGCCTGCTCCTTAGAAACACTTGAGATCATGTACACCCATGGAGATTCTGACTGAGGAACCTGGGGTCCGTGTGTGTGTGTGGGGGGGGGCATTTTCTGAGTCCCTGGTGCAAGCCCAGAGTGCAGCTGTCACTCAGAAACACATGCTCCACCCCTGGGAACGCCATTCTTCGTGGGCCGTGTGATAGGCTGCAGCTTCTGGGTGCACAGCCCACCCACCTGCACTCGCCCTGGGCCCAGGGCACGGGCTGCCTTTCCTCCAGCATCATTCTTCGCGCCATAGGATACGATCCAGCCACTGCCTCTGGGCGCTGCATAAGCTCTCCATGACTGACCTTGTTGACACGTCTACATATGTGCTGTGCTCTCCCTGCCCTCCCCAGCACTGAACATGAGCGGAAGGAGCTGCCTGGGGCTGAGACCTCTGGAAAGGCTGTAAGCCCTGAGAGCTGCATCCTCATCGTGCCAGGAAAGGTCAGGAGCAACCACACACACGCCAGCATTGGAGTCGGAAACCCTGAAGGGCAGGCGCACTTCTCATTTGGAAGGTCGGGAAGTACAGAGCAAATAACGCAGCTGGAGACTAAGAACAGAATTCAGCGCATTGAAGGAGGAGTGAAGCATGAGAGACTATGGACTCTGGGAAACAAACTGAGGGCTTCGGCGGGGAGGGGGGTGGGGAAATGGGATAGACTGGTGATGGGTAGTAAGGAGGGCACGAATTGCATGGTGCACTGTGTGTTATACGCAACTAATGAATCATGGAACTTTACATCAAAAACCAGGGATGTACTGTATGGTGACTAACATAATATAATAAAAAATTATTATTATATAAAAAAAAGAATTCAGCACATTGAAAGTGAAGAACTGGAAGGCCCCTGAGAAGGTTATTCTCTGTAACTGCTCCTGCCTGTGTCTTCTTGAATAGATCAGCCACCACGAGGCTGAGCACTCCTGGATGACCCCACCAAACCTTGGAATGCAACCTTAGCGGGAACCGTCACACCGTGCAAAGGCTGACCGGAGGCAGCTCTCTGACGAAGGCAGAGATTGGGGAGATGTGGCCACGGGTCCAGATGCCTGACCCTCCCCCCCAAGCTGGGAGAGAGGCAGGAGGGCCCCTCCTGGAGCCATCAGAGGGAGCACGACCCTGCGACACCGTGACTGCAGACTCCTGGCCTCCAGACCCGGAGAGGACAGAGCCTGCCGTCCTAAGACCTCCATGTGGTCATTCGTTAGCAGCCCCAGAACACTAGCACTGCGCCTGTGTATTCACTCTTCAAACCACCCAGGACCCAGAACGCCAGTGCAGGGCCTGCCGGAGGAGAAGCAGAGGAAAGGTGCCTCAAAGGGACACCTCGGCAAGGCCCCACGGCACCTCTCCGTGCACCGCCCTCTGGGACGCCATTCCAAAGCAGTCTGGAGGTGGCCTGTTCTACTGTGACAGGCGAAGGGGTCACCCACTTCTCCACTCTGCCCCCATCCGTCCTTCCTGGAGGGGCCCTCCCACCAAGACACCCCAAACCAAGCAAAAAGCAGCATGAATGCCTATCTTCAAAATATATTCTAAAACTATGATTTCTCTTTTGTTTCTGGATAGAAATGGGGCAGTTAAAGAAAAAAAAAAAACAACACTTTTTAAAATAGGTGCAGTATGTATTATTTTCACATTTGGCTACAAACTGGGCAGTGAGAAGAATATTCCTGGTGTTGACAGGATGACCTCGAGATGTACTGGACTTCAGGTAAAAAGTCACAGAACAACCCAAAAGAAACCGGCCTGTCAGAGAAGAACAGAACAAAGTGACTGTGGAGTGGCCCATGCAGAGCAGCCCCCAGAGGGGAGGCAGGCTTGGGCCTGAACGTGGTCCTGGAGAAGGGGTTCCGCGGACACAGGATGCGGGGTTTGGGTGGGCAGACTCAGAAATCAGCACATTTCTTTCATAGAGATTTAAATTGTCCTTTTACACCCAGTGAGAACAGAAAGAGAATGAAAATTCAGCTAGTGGTGATGCTGGCCACGCAAAGTAGCCACAGAGCACTGGGTGCAGCCAGCCTTGCAGGGTAGAGCCTTCCTGCTGCTGTGGACCCTCTGAAGGGCTCAAGTAGGAGTGGGGAGCCTGGTCCTACAGGAAGCAGGGGAGAAGGAAGCTGGGCCTGCAGGGAGGTAGGGGGAGAAGGGAGCTGGGCCTGCAGGGAGCAGAGAGCAAGCGCAATGGGGGCAGGGCTGGGAGGTGGCTGGCTGGGTTTGCAGGCACAACTCCCCTCTCCTGGAGCTCTTCCTTCCTGCATCTGTGCTGTGGTCCAGGTCACAGCATACTGAGCCCTCCACCCTGGGGCAAGCCTGAACCTTCTGGCTCAAGGTGTCCAACTACTAACCAGCCCTTGGAATGACTTCCCAGGTTTTTACGTCAAGCACACGTGCAGGTGTTGAGAACAAAGTACTCAGGGGAGCGACTGTCATCAAAACCAGTCCCCTCTCTGCTCTCCTGTCCTAGGTCAGTTTTTTGGCACGTCGGGTATGCTTGTCGATGGTTAAGGTGGTCCGGTCGACAGCTGCAGTGATGCCATCCAGGGCCTCATCCTGCCTCTCCAGCTCCATCTCAGTGTCCAGGGCGAGACTCTTCAGCTTCCTCAGGATCTGCAAGAGCAGCACATATGGCAGGAGGGGCTGCTGTTTCTCAGACCCTCAAAAATAGACGCTATTTCTTTCCATCATTTTTACAGTACTTGGGAAACTCTGTGAGTCAGTGGGGATGACAAACACTGTCCTCCCATCCTGGGTTTGGGTCTCAGCTCTGCAGCTTACCAGCACGGACCCCCAGGGAGCAGGGACCCCCAGGGAGCACAGACCCCCAGGGAGCACGGACCCCCAGGGCAGCAGAGCTGAAGGAGACGAGGTGTCAGCCCTCTGGCCCTGCTCCAGGCCACAGTCCCTACACCTCCCGAAAATGCCCCTGGGGCACTGTTGCAGCAGGAGGGCTGACCCAGGGCACAACCGGGACCCAGTCACTGTCTTTATTACCTGTCTGTACCCACGTACCTAACTGCAGACAGAAGCTGGAAAAACAGGATTTAAAATGAAAAGCCAAAGCCCCTTCCCTCCTCCCTGCTGGAAACATTTCACAGGTACCTCTGCGCAGCTCCAGGCGGCGCAGCAGCTACAGACGCACAACCCTGTGAAGAGGGGGGCTGGCCTGGGAGCCAGGCCCCGGGGCTCCCGGAGGCCAGGCCCCTCACCCCAACTCTGGGACTCATGTCATGCTTCCTACGTCTCACACACTGCTAAGAACAGCCACTTTATTGCAATCCTATTGAGACTACTTGCATTGCGAAACGTACTTTAACTACATGCGTGGGGAGCCTGCGTTTAAAAATTTAATATCCTCAAGCTGACAACAAAAAGGAATGATTTTAAGAGAAACCTTAATGACCAACTACTTGCAATAAATGTTAATGCCTCTTTTAGGGGAAGTTTCAGATCCCTGGTTAGGTCAAGACAAAGGAACTGCACACTGTGAATCATCACCACAGTCCTGGGTGCCTGTTACCAAGTCCCCGTGGACCAACCACATACAGACGCGTCCGTCCTCGGCCCTGTGGGGATGGATGTCAGCGGCGAGGGCCCCAGATCCAGCGCAGCTGGCAGTGTACCACGCCACACACGGACCTCACCCTCACGGGCACAGCCCGCTGACCTGCCGCCTCGGAGCCGCCCCAGGACAAGGAGAGCGCGGCACCCCGGGGGAAGGTGTGACCCACGGTGCCTTGCGCTAACACCAAGCAGCCTCGCACTGCCCACCAGCACGTGGGCGAGCCGCGTCGTCTGCCACATGAGGACCAGAAAGGAGGCAGGGAGGTGGCCAGAGGGTAATAAGATCAAGTCCTTCCTCAGGAATGGGGAGGCTGGACTGACCGCGCAATGTGAACAGGCTGTGAAAACTATAAAGTGCGAGGTGAGGTGCCCCTGCCAAGTCCTGGAGGGTTCAGAGGCAGGGGCCCTGCGCCGCACGCATGCTGTAGAGGGACCTGAGGCCATCTGCAGTCACACACGGTTGTGGCAGAGGCAGGCCGTGCCCATGTCTCTGCCAACACGGCACCATCCCTGGGAGCTCCGTCCAGGCATGGAGGAACAAATCCTAACCCCAGGTAGCAGGCTCAGACAGCAGCCTTCTGCGCCCTCTGGGAGCCGCTGAGTCACTGGAAAAACTGGATGGAGCTCTGGAAAGTATACCGTGGGGTCAGTCGGCTCCGAGGGACGGGCTGGATGACCTCATACAGGAGGTCTTTTCCATCGCGTTCCTATGACCTCATATGGCTGAGGCCCAAACGGTGCAATAAACAGTCGCAGCTCCGCACCGTGGGAGCGGGTCCTCGAGCCCCTCTCTGCTCCACGACCCCTCCCCGCCGGCCCGCGCTGTTCCGTGCACTAAGGAGGCCGCTCAGCCAGGCATGCACACATACAGCCCCGGGGAGGCCGACCTCTGCCACCCGCTTGCACCTGATCTCACTCCCAGGAGCGGCCCCCGCCCTGTGTGGGGTGATCAGACCACACGCGCTGTCCTTGTCAACCACGTCAAGTGTCCTTCAGGGCCCAGCAGGCTCTGGGCGGTGAGCGGCCATCACCACACCTGTGTGGATGGCCCACGATCCTGCTCCAGGACTCCTACTGCAAGTAGGAAGTCAGGACACAGGACCAGAGAAGAAAATACACATTGTCCCAAACCAGGATGCCATCTGTGCCCGTTGGACAAGCACTGCTGGTGACACGGGGGCACCTGTGTGCCCAGCGTCCTTCCATCGCATGCCCGTAGGCTGGCACGGACACGTGACCCTGGGGGTGGAGGCACGCAGCCACGCAGCTCTGTCTCCTGCTTCCTCGTCCCCGGTCGTCCCGGATGAGGGTGAGGGCTGTGGGGCTCTGTGACGCTCAAACGACTGTTCCACACACAGGGCTGAGAGGGCGTGCCCAACACCCCAAGCTCCACGGCCAGCTCAGAGCATGGCCCGGACAGGATGCGCCTGTGGACACCAGGGGTCTCCGTGAGATGCCGCCGTCACAGCCGCACACTCACAGGCTCACGCTGCACACGTTCCTTCAAAAGGCAAAAGGGCCTTCAGGGGTCAGCAAGCCATTCAAGCAGCCACGGGAAGAGGGCGCAAGACCCGGGCCCACTCTGGAGCCGTGAGCAGCTACATATGGCAAAGATCCTGAGTGAGGAGAGCCACACCTGTGACTTCAGATTTTCTAACACTCACGTTTTCAACAGTAAAAATGATAAGCATTTTTTAAAGTTTAACTTTTTTAAGTCATCTCTACATCCTCACATGGGGCTCAAACATCAAGACTCACATGCTCCTCCGACAGAGCCAGTCAGATGCCCCATAAAAAATGATAAGCATCATTAATTTTAATAATACATCCTGTTTAACCCAACCAAATAAAAACACTATCATTCCAACATGAAATCAACATAAAGAACAACGAACGAGATCCATCCTTTGATATCTGGTGAATGGTATACTCACGGCACATCTGCGCACGGCTCTCCCACCGAGGGCTGTGCTCTGTGTGGGCCCCTGCTGCCTCCCCGCCCACAGAAGCAGCAGCACCGGGAGGAATTCACAGGGTCCAGAGTCTACGCTTCTTACGCACAGACACACAGTGACAGTAGGCACAATACTTACTTTGTGAGCAAGACCAACCGACCTGCCTACGAAAGCTGGGCGTTTATGGAGTCTGTAGTATACACACGGGCTCGTTCCTGCTGAACTGTCTGGTTTTGGAAACGTCTCACCAAGACCCCTGCTTCGCAGCTGGAAATGCTTCAAACTACGCTTGAAATGAACCAATACTGCAAAAACCCAAGTGATCTGCATAGCTACCGAGTCTGCAAAGAAAATTACTGAGGAAGCTTCGAACTAAGAGTCCCTCCGGAATATCGGTCCAGAGTCTTTCCCTTTAAGGAAGGGACTGGAGACATTAAATGCCATCATGTGCATTCCACAGAACACGGGGTGGAAAGAACGGGGAGCGTGAAGTCTGGCCAGACCTTCACGCACTTGTGACTTCTGCGGCCCAGGATGACAAGCCGTCTAGTCATCAGCATGTCACACCGCCAGGCTCTGAAGTATCAGCTGGCCGCTCAGGAGAGCCTCCGACCAGGCCCCGTACTCTCTTTCTTGAGCCCCTGCCATGCCAGTAAGTAAGCCGCTGACCAGCCATCTCGGCAGACACATCCACTCCTAACACAGAAAGTGTGCCGAGCTGAGCAGAGGCAGGAGGCCGTCCGGGAGCAGCATTGGGACAGAAGCCACAGAAACACTCAGCCATCTGCAGCCCAACGGCTGCAGGCGCTCAGCCAAGTCTGCACAGGAGGCTCAGTGCCCCACAGGCAGGGGGCGTCCGTGACCAAGGGGGGTGGGGACACATGGCCCAGATGCCCTGGCTGGAGGCAGGGGGCGCCACGTGGTCCCCAGGACAGAGCAGACACTCCCGTGCTCTCTGCCGTTCTGGCCTCTACCTCCCGACACCACAGATGCGAGCAGATACAGAGACGTTTCCATCTTGTTTATACAAACGGGAGAACAGCTCATCCAGCAGAGGAGGTCCGCTGACCAGAGCAGATGTGTTTAAACGTGGGCACCTCGTGCCAGCCATCCAGGTGTGGGAAGCAGGGGCTCAGAGGCCCGTGGAGTGTCCAGCCTCGGGCGTTCAGTGTAAGTGCATCAGGGCAGGACGTGGGGCACGGAAGCGCGGGGCCCTCATGTTTCCAGCACATCCGTAACGTGCTAGTGGCCTCACTGATGGTCTGAAAGAAAACGTTTTGTTCCACTTCATGATGAGACTCCAGCATTCAGAGTATTATCATATTCATATGAAGACCTAAAGTGAGTTTAGTATTAGCCAGACTGTCTGCCCTGATCTTGTTATTAAGCTGACTCACTGAAAACCTGTGAATTTTCTTGCAGTGAGAAATTAGCAACCATTTAAGAACAGAGCTGGGATAAATCAAGCTGTCTGCAACTCCAAATAGTTCTACCAGTTGGGGCCATTAATATGCTATAGAGAAGGTAAAGAGGGAAAAACTGGCTTCCAGCACAGCCAAAGCTCTGGAGGCTGTAAAGAACATTCTAGGCTACAATCTGTCACATTCAGCACTCACAGACCACCCCTGCGTCCCACCCTATCCCTTCTGCTGCATTCCTTGAGGCCCCAGGGGTTATCTGTGGACAGCGGCACAGGGTTGTCTTCTACGGAGGCCCCTGCTGCGGCCCCCTCTTCCAGACCCCCTCTCTGTGGGGGGGCGGGGGGAAGCTAACGCACCAGGTCCCCACAGAGCTGCGTCCCCACAGCGAGACTCTGATAGCGGAGTCTTCAGGGGTTTGTCAGCCCTCACTCCAGTTCCCAGTGGCCTCTCAAGGTCCAGACAGGGCAAGCACATGGCGAGCACCGGGCTAGAGGGGGACCCTGGGGACCAGCCTGCTCGCCATCAGGTCACGATGGGATCCAAATAGGACTCATCCCAGAATACAAGAAAATAGACATAAAGGCCTAAAAACCACACATCACACTGAAAGAAATTAAAGACACTGAAATAATGAGGGATGACCTGTGTTCCTGGACTGCAAGACTTAATACTGGCAAGACGCCTCCAAGTGACCTGCACATTCAACGGAATCCATATCACGTTTCCAGCAGCCTCTTTATTCCCCCAGAAACGGGAGAATGGATCCTCAAATCCACTGGAATTGCAAGCAGCCCTGAAGAGCCAGAGCAGTCCTGAAAAAGCAGAATGAAGTTGGAGGACTGACTCCCCTCACCCGTCGCCAGCAGGAATAGAAAATGGTGCGGCCGTGGCGGAGCACAGCCTGGCAGCCCCTCGCCATTCCCCATGTAGAGTTACCCTGGGACTCGCTAGGAGCAGCGACAGGACCCACACGGATCCGTGTGTGTGTGAGCGTTCAGAGCAGCACCACGCACAACAGCCGTGGATGAATGCATACACACAACGTGGGCCCCTGTACAACGTGCACCACTCAGCTGCGAACACAGAAGACGGATCTGCCCGCCCGAAAACACAGTGGGAAGTGAGGACAGCAGGCACGGAAGGACATGTGCACAACAGAGAGAAAGCCGCAGGGGCTGGCGCTTCACGGGACCGTCTGGGGTGGGGGCACGGAGGGTGCTACGTGCACCGTCAGTGGGTGAAGTGGCCGTATGTATATGTATTTACTATGATAAAGAAACACCATTCTACAAGACAGCCAGGCACTCAACAGTGAAACCACCAAACGCCAACGTTAACGCTTCGGGTTCGCTTCCAGGCTGACTGGGGAGACGGGAAAGCACCCATTCCCTGGCCCTCGCTGGCCCTCACACTCCTCCCTCCGCAGAGCCCAGCAGCTGCTCTGGAATCCTGTCCACACCACCAGATCCTGAGGCTCCTTGTCTGGCTCTGCCAGCCCATTTGCGTTTCCGGGACAGCGGAGGGAACAGAATGTGGTCCCCCTGGACCACAAGGGAGCCGTCCCTCCACGTGGCCCAGGTTTGTCCCAGCTTTCTCAGCAAAGGCGAAGACCCGCCAGCCCTGCCCGAGACGGCACACGGGCCTGCCCTAGGGTGGGGGCCACAGCCAGCGTAATGCGAGCCCCGCAGGTTGTCCAGTGATTGTGGAGGGAAGCCCGAAGGGGGGGGCACATGAAAGCACAGAGGGGGCCCGGGGCGGGGGTCCGTGACGGCAGGCTTGTGGCTACCAGTGACCAAGGTAACAGCAGAGCAGATGGGAAACCCATGCATGCATCTGGAAGGTACGGCATGATGCTTCCCTGCAAGTCAGCTGGCATCACTGTGCTCGTTCCTGCAGCAGGAGGTGGCCAGGGCAGGTGCACAGCCCACCTGGGAAGCTGGGGTCGACAACAGCAGTGCCAGGACCCCAGTTCCAGTCCAGAGCTTGCCCTGCGACGCACGTCCTTTCACTGAAATGTCAACTGTCGTGGACGTCACAAGTCACTAAGCACGTTTTCCCCATTACCAAGGCTCTTCTTGTGGTTTAGCAGACAACATAGGAACGCTTGTTAATAATTTACAAAGCAACAGGTCTAAGCCACAGCGCGTATCTGGACTGCTTTCAAAGCCATGAATACAAACAGCATGATCACCTCCCCCCCCCTCTTGTTGGTGCCCCATCGGTAATGAAAGGAACGAACAACCTGGAAAAGGGCACCAAGAACACCTGAGAACGAAGGGCAGGAATCTGGAATGAGAACATCTGCAGTCCTTCCAAACAGCTCATGAAAGCAAACCCAGCCTCGCCCGCCTGGCACACAGGCTCCGGTGGGTTCCTGGACACACACGGCTCTCTGTCCCCGAGCTCTCTGCACAGCCTGCTCCAGCAAGGTCTCCACATGCCCTCCCGGTCGGTCAGGGCCTCGCTGTGCTGGAAGGCACTGAACCTGCCCGGCATTCTCACCGGCCTCCCCGCATAGCCATCTGCTCTTCCAGGGACATGTCCATTCTGGAACATGTGTTCCTGGAGCAGGGTCTGGGCTGTTGCCACCGCGGATGGGAAGCATGGCAGCGGGTTCCACGGCTGGGACGTCACCCCCATGACTGCACTGGCAGCCACCCAAAGAAGCGGAGATCTGTCATCTCTCCAAAAAGACAGTTAACACACTGAGACCAGGGACAGGTCCTGCACTGATAAGACATTTATTTTGGGCTGAACTGCATGTGTTAAGTCGAATTCTCTTGCATCAATTCGGTGTGGAAGAAATGACACAAGAGGAGACACGTGAACGAGGACAAGCTTGAATACCACGAACAGAGAAGGGAGAGAAGAGCTGAACACGAAAGGTGCTCTCCTCTTCCTACATGAGAAGGAGACAGTATTGTGCAGAGTGTCACAGCTCTGAGCCGGGACCCGCTCAAGAAGGCACAGGCCGGCGGCATCTACACAGCTGCTCCAGAGCTCCCTCCTGCCACGACCCCACAGTCTGCGACCCCTGTGAGCCAACCCTCGGTCCCTCTGTTAGCTCCCGAGCACTGTGATTACTGCTTACAAAAAGTCACACCTAGAAGGCAGACCGCCTGCCTCCTTAGTCAGAGGAGTGCAGAACCATGACCTAACCCCAACTGCACCAGCGGCGCCCCCCTCCCCACTACGGGGACCCATGACCTAACCCCGAGTGCACCAGCGGCGACCCCTCCCCGCTACAGTGACCCATGACCTGCACCCCAAGTGCACATGCGGTGCCCCCTCCCGCTACAGGGACCCATGACCTGCACCCCGAGTGCACCAGTGGCGCCCCCTCCCCACTACAGGGACCCATGACCTAACCCCGAGTGCACACGCGGCGCCCCCTCCCTGCTACGGGGACCCATGACCTAACCCCCGAGCGCACGCGGCACCCCCTCCCCACTAAGGGGACCCATGACCTGCACCCCAAGCACACACGTGGCGCCCCCTCCCCGCTACAGGGACCCATGACTTGCACCCCAAGCGCACACGTGGCGCCCCCTCTCCACTACGGGGACCCATGACCTAACCCCGAGTGCACACGTGGCACCCCCTCCCCGCTACGGGGACCCATGACCTAACCCCCGAGCGCACGCGGCGTCCCCTCTCCGCTATGGGGACCCATGACTTAACCCCGAGTGCACATGCGGCACCCCCTCCCCGCTACGGGGACCCATGACCTAACCCCCGAGTGTACACACGGCGCCCCTCGTCACGGGGAGGCCAGGAGCGCCTACTGGAGTCCTCCGTGGCCGTGCTGCTGTGTAGGCAGGTCTGGACTGCGGAAAGGAGGCGGCGGGACTAGCCAAAGCAGTGGTGGTGAGGATCTGGCGAGGGAACGTCCCTGGACGCTGGGATGCCCTGAGGGCACCAGGAGCTGCACCAAGCAGGGAGCAGATGCAGATTTCCTAACAAGCAAGGAGCAGCTCTGAGGCAGGAAAGGCCAGCACATCAGACGTGAGATGGTTCAGGGCGCTCCGCCAAACCCATCCCAGCGAATCCGCTTCCTTTCCTGGCCGCCACCGCACGCCCTCCCCGTGAACGGTGGATGCTGCAGTTATGGCCGCTGCGGGGGTCTGGCACAGTGGGAGCTGGCACAGGGCGCAGAGCACACTGGCCCTGGGGAAACCACAGCCGGTCGTCGCTCTCAGCATCCCACTGCAGGGTAAGTCACGGAGACCCATTTCCACGTAACGACGGTAATCGCATCTGCCACAGAAACCACAGCTGAACGGGGGGAGAGGGGGGGCTGGTTCTTGCATTTCTGTTTTCCCCAGAAATTTACCTCATTCCTACTTATGCTGGAGCTTCAACGCCACAACTAAGAATTCTTCTCTAAATAGGAAACATGTGTTTTACCTCCAGAAGACGATCTCTGGTGGAACTGGGCTGTCCCTGCAGGGAGGAGGACCAGCAGCTGGCTGGTGTGAAGCCCTGCTCTCCCGCGGTGGCTCTCCCCAGCACCACCACTCCGGGGTCACCACTTCCCTACCCTGCGGCCAGCATCCTGACTCACGGCACCCGCTGTTCCCGGCACAGACACCACAGGGCTCACCAACCTGCTGACGACGCTCAGGACCGACCCCACACTCGCACCCTCGTGGAGACGGAGCGTGAGGAAGCTTGCTCTCCTCGGCGCCGCTCCTGTCTTCATCACGACCTCTACCATCCTGGCTTCTAGGGCACAGACGGCTGGTTTGAAACCAGAACAGCCCTCTGGCCACCACCAGAATTAACATACAAAATCCCTACATTTCCCATCAAAAAGCCTTGTTCCCACCTTGGCCTTGACAGAGTGGTGGGACACTCTCGTAGGAGGGTGGGAGAGGGGCCCCAGATCCCAGCAACCTGAGGCGTGTGGGCGGACACCCACCCTCAGGAAAAGGGAGGGTTTCCCTTTATAGGATGAGGGTTTTTCAAGCCCTGAAGCTGTGTTCCGGGGTCAATATGTGCATCAAAAGCCATCATTAGTAACCTGCAGAATTTGCTGGTTGCAGCTAGAAAGCAGCTTTTCTGTGGGTCATTACTCAAAGTGACTAAGTTGGACCAGGGGAAAGACTGACCAATCGTGCATATTTAAAATATCCCATAGCAAAGATGAGCGCTTTTTTCCAGAAAGGAAATGGCCAAGCTTAAAGGAGGCCATGCCTATGCAGACACGTCAGTAAAGACTTCTTCTTTAAAAACAGGTTTGAAAGACAAACGGTCTTCCTGTGTGTCCTGGTGGAAGTGTGTGGTGCCAGGGATGACACGGCCTCTCCAAAGCGGAGCCTGGATCCGAAGAAACCATGAGCTAGGAACCAGGGAAACCGAGTCAGGAAGCTGCAAACCAAAACTGCAACAGAGAAACAACGGAGTTTTTCCCACAAATACACTGTGAAGCAAATGAGAAGGACGGAAGGAAGCCGTATCCTAAGAAGCACTTTGCGGAGCGGCTGGCACAGGCCTCACACGGGTTGTGAGCTGAACAGACGCACGGCACACGTCCCTGAATGAGACAGCTGATGTCTGATGAGCTGAGGTGAGCATGGCACGGTATGGGGCTTTTCAACAGTTTTTAAGTTCTAAAGACATGTACGGAGATATCTGTGAATGATGGGATACAAGGTCTAGGCATCTGCTTCAAAACTACTTAAAAAGGAAAAAGAAAAAACACTGTACTGTCCAGCAATAACACAGGAAGACAACCTAAAAGTACTTCTATCAAATATTGTTTAAATTTCTACTTGCCGGACAAAAAGTGGCAAGCGTCCTCAAGAATCCAGTGTCAAACCCTTGAGAGAGATCTGGGAGAGCAAGCACGGTCAGCTGTACACGCACCTGTGGAGCCATGCACACACACGCACAGTACACGCACACACACACAGACACACATAAACACATGCACAGTACACATGTGAACACACAGCACACACACGTACATAAAATGCACCCACAAGACACACAACACACACATGCACATGTGGATGATCTCACCGCACACACACAGCACATGTACAGCACATGCACACACACATACATGTACCACACATGGAGACAGCACACACATGCACACACAGAGCCCACACGTACAT
This sequence comes from Ursus maritimus, assembly GCF_017311325.1. Lineage (NCBI taxonomy): Eukaryota > Metazoa > Chordata > Mammalia > Carnivora > Ursidae > Ursus > Ursus maritimus. The sequence continues at coordinate 89,262,941 of NW_024426663.1, forward strand.
GTGCACATGCACACATTCCACAGGCAGATGCAGCCAGCAGGGTGACTGTGTGGGCACAGGCACACGGGCGTGTGCATGTCATGAGACACAGGCACCTGGAATGGGCAGTGCTCTTTCTCTATGTTCTCCAGCTCCAGAGAGCAGACCAAAGTGGGCAGGCACACGGCAGCCCCCATAGACGAGAGGCCAGCATCAGGCAGAGAGGAACTGTGTGTGGGCAGGAAGGAGCAGTCACATGCAGGGGCGAGGCAGCCCCATGAGCGCACGTTACCTGTCTCAGTTCCTGGGCGTCCCCCTCGGAAACGAACGGCTCACTCATCTGCAGCGGAAGCAACTGGCCCTCCTGGCTCCCCGAGCAGGGCTCGCGATGCATGGCACAGTCCATCAGCCCAGACGCTGCAATGGAAAATCAAACAGCAGTGACATCTTCCCGGAGGTGCGAACCACGCAAGAACATTCAGAACTTCATGAGGAGTGACGTGCAAGACTGACAGGGCAGACGCAGTGTCTTCAACTCACCCACCGGTCTGTGGCCTCTGTGCCTACCGGGGTGGTGGGGCTGGTGGGCCCATTGCTCCGAGCTCTGCTACGCCGAGCTGGGGTGGGGGCTGCCTGAGCTCACTCTGACCCCAGCCCAAGCTGCCTCCTTACCATGCTCTGATCAGAGAGGGCACCACTGACCATGGTCTGGGTCTGGCTCTAACTGCTCTTTCAGGAAAGGCCCTTTATCTGTGTGCGGCCATTTTTCTTCTTTGGGGGAAAGGGCTACACGTGTGGAGTATCAAACAGGTCACTTGTGGAACCTGGTGAAATGCACATAAAACACAGTGCTCGAAACCACAGCACCATCTCGTCACCCCACAGAGCGCTGTGGTTCTCCAGAGCACAGGAAATGGCCAGCTGGTCGAGCCAAGCAAAGCTGGCTGTGTGGCCGCATGGAGGTGGGGGTGAGTCAGAGCGCTGCACGTGGCTGGGCCCTGCTCAGGGATATTCCCGGTCACACGGCACCTGCGCCTAGGCAGGCTCCCCGAGGAGCGGAAAGGCAGCCTGGAGATGTGGTGATAACCGAGGGGGCCTCGCATGGCCCGTGGCGGGCTACCTGCCCTTTGTTTAAAGAGCTGACTCCAACCACAACCCTGGCACCACAGGGACCAGAGAAGGGCATCGGTCAGGGCCTGCTGCCTGCGTTTTCCCATAATACAAAGCACCTCGGATATGCAGCACAGCCCCGTTCCTGTATTTGGATGCTGGAAAGCAGACAGCTGTCTGGATGCCAGCACCAGCTCCCCCGAGCACGTCTCTGCTTCTGTGGAATGGGAGGCACAGAAGGGCCAACAGGATCCTGGCGGTGGTGAGCAGAACCGCCTGATGAATGCACCATCAGGAAGGGAAGGACCGGGAAAGTGGCCTGGGCCACAGCTCCCCACTGGGCCCAGAGAGCAGAGCCCAGCTGGCCACCCCCAGCACACACACAAATATCTCCTCTACTCGCATTTCTCAAAATAATCCATACAAATCAATACTCCCTGAGGACTGCCTGGCTGAGTAAGGGAAGCATGGCCTCGTTCAGGATAAACGCACGTCGGAGTGAGGACGACACAGGGTTCTCAGGGTCCGGGAATGGAGGAAGGCCCAGGCCAGGTGGAGAGAGCTCAGAAGCCAGTGCCCGAGAAAGGGCTGCATGGAGGCAGGACCCCGGGTCCCGGCCTGCCTCTGCTGGAGGAGGCTGGGTGCGGACACCCCCACACTCTGTGTGCGCTGTGACAGGTGCACCCTATGGAGACCCACCACACCGGCAGGGGCATCCAGGAGGCTAGACAAAACCCTTACCATGCATACAGATGTCTGGTTTTCTATTTCCTTCTTTAAGAAAAAGAAAAGCTGATTGCAACCCATCAAACTGACCTCACAGCCTGCGTTCTGAAGTCTCCAAGTCCGTCCCTCTTCCAGCTTCATGAAGGCTTCAATTAGCAAGGGACTTTCCACAGCGTGCAACTCAGTGTCGTTCGACCTTATGTGATCTAAGATGTCACTACCTAAACTTCACATAATAGCAAGCACTCTTCTGAAACGGCTGCACAGAGCACCATCAGAGCTAGCTGGAAGGTATGACGGCAGAAACAGCCAACGCACACGTTCCCTACCAGCTATTATTAGCCTCAAGGAAAGGCCAACCGGCGCGCACGTTAACAAGCATCAGTGCTAACGCGACGACAGACACTGGTTCTGAGGCCTGGCAGGAGACAGCAAACTCCTCACACAGCCTTGACCCTCCCCTTCCTTGGCTTTTAGTCCCCAGCCTCATGGACTCCTGCTCCAGCCACCCTAGCACCCCATCCTCGGACCCCTAGTTTACTGTAGCCAGCACCCCATCCATGGCCTACTAATACCCCATCCTCAGCCCACGGGTCCTCTGCCCCCAGCACACTGGCAGCCCATCACTGGCACCCTGGCCCTGCCCGCCCTGCACCCCATCTGCACCCATCACACACACAGATGTCCCCCCTGCGCCACTCCATCAGCAGCAACCTTCCCTCATCTGTCGTGGCATCATCCTGCTTGCACACCCTCGGTATTAACGTGCTGGGTACCGCACTGCTTCTCCCAGACCCAGGCCCATGTCGGACTCACACCGGGGCCCAGCCCTGGGCTCCTTCCCCACTGCAGTGGTTTCCGCTCCAAGATCTAGAACTATCTTCTGAAGGGACACACTGACCTTTTTTGAATGTTTAACAAAACAGGTTTTATTTAACCAGAAAGCCGGAATAGAGAATTTTTCTTCCTGGAACACACTAAGTCAGGGGTATTTTTCATGACAAGCTGTGGGGTCAGCAGGCTTACGCCTAGCACAGAGCTCTACACCCCTGGTGCTCTGTGTTGAGACCTGAGTTACCGACTCAGTTACTCCAATGCTCTGAAATATCTTTAAAAAAAATTAACTTCAGTATAAAATGGTTTCTGTCGCTAAAGTCATTAATTATCAGAGTTAAACAAAATCAGCACAAATTGTTCAAGCTACAAGGGAACTTACGGACGATTTCACTTTCCAGGAACAACAGCTGGGCTGGTAGGCAGCTGCGGACACCGGTCTCCTTGACGCATCAGACGCAGACCCCGGGCTCACCAGAAGCTCAGAGCAAGAACCACCAGCCCGGCCCTGAGAGCAGGAGGACCCACCCACCCCAAGCCTGTCTAGTCCTCCTTGTCCCTGGGACCCAAAAGCCTCATCGATGACACAGGGAAGGAAATGCCTCCTCCACCCAGGGACAGACACAGAAGCTTACACAACTGGTGTGGGAAGCCCTTTCAGAAAAAACCACGAAATGTCCAAGCCCTCAGCACGACAGGAAGCATAACAGAGAGGGCTGAACCGGGGAGAGAGCAATGCCAACTAAGCCCAGCTAAACCAAGTACTTGGCCAATGTACCGTGGACCCAAGGGTCCTTGGAAGAGATCAAGTGGGTGGGAGCCACAGCTCCCAGAGGGTCTGCTGGGCTCAGGGGGTGCCCATGTCCTAGTACCCTGGGGGAGTGTCTGGGAGTGGTCAGTGTGGTGTCTGTGTCCTAGTGACCACATGGGTGGGGGGGTCTGTCTGTGGTCAGCGTGGTGTCTGTGTCCCAGTGACCACACGGGTGGGGGGGTCTGTCTGGTCAGTGTGGTGTCCATGTCCCAGTGACCACACGGGTGGGGGGGTCTGTCTGTGGTCAGCGTGGAACCTGTGTCCTAGTAACCACATGGGGGGGGGTCTGTCTGGTCAGTGTGGTGTCCATGTCCTAGTGACCACACCGGTGGGAGGGGGTCTGTCTGTGGTCAGCGTGGTATCTGTGTCTTAATGGCCACACAGGTGGGATGTCTGTGGTCGGCGTGGTGTCCATGTCCTAGTAACCACACGGGTGGTGGGGGGGTCTGTCTGTGATCAGCATGGAGTCTGTGTCCTAGTGACCACACAGGTGGGGGGGCGTCTGTCTGCGGACATCCTGCTGTCCATGTCCTGGGATTGGAACTCCACCACCTGAAGCCCAAGTCTTCAATGAGCAATCCCGCACAGGGACATCAGTGTCCCAGAGGTGTACTACTGTCACACAGATGTGTGGGCCTGGGCCTGTTCTGGGTGCTGGAGATGTGGTCATCAAGAGACAAGTGGGGTCTGGTCCGGACGCAGCACGTGTCCCAGTGTGAAAGCACAACTGCTAACCAGAGGGCAAGTGTTGTCTCTTAAATGAGGTGGTCAGAGAAGGCTTCTCTCAAAGGTGGCAGTTGGCAAACAACAAAGACAAAAATAATTACCAGGAATAGCATAACTGCTATACATGGGCCATGCTCTGAAGTCTTCTTCCTAAAACCCATCACCCCAGGACCATGAGACAACATCAGACACAGCACAACTGGGAGACAGTCTACCACAGCTCAGCACTACTCCTACAAGACGTCGAGACCCTCAGAGCAAGCAGAGCCCAGGGAGAGGCCACTCGTCACATGGGACTCCAGACGGGATCCTGGAACAGCCAGCACGAGGCGTCTGGACAGAGTGCGGGCAGGCTCGCTAGCTGTGACTGAGGATGGCCGCGGCAGGGGCACTCGGTGTTGAGGTATGGGAGCTCCGGACCAGCCTCCCAGCTCAAGTCGGAAACTACGCTAAGATGGCAAGAGCACTTTAAAGATGCTCTGCAAAAAAGCAGCCATCTTCCACTGCTTTTCCCCAGGGTGGATGCGGCCCACCTATGTCATTCCCAGCCCCCGAAGCCCAGGAGACCCGCAGGGCCAGCTGCTGGCCGGGCCACCTACATACACCACACAGGACTGCGGAGGTCTCTGGAAAGTTCTTCCAGACGCTGACTCAAGGCAGACACAGGTCCTGTGGCAACACTGCCACCTGCTGGCCACATGTTCTACCAAACCGGCTTCTGGAGGAGAGGGGTGAATTTCTGAGATGTCAAGTCATGGTTTCCACCTCCACCGCGCGACAGTGAAAACACAGGTGCTGGCAAACAGCAGCAGAGGCAACAGAGAGGGCCCGCCCCGGCCTCCCGCGGAGTCTCCAGCAAGCCAGACACTGTCCTGCTGTCCTGCTCACAAGCCCACATGCTGGCCTCCTCCCCCGCTCCCCTCCTCACCACCTGCGCCCCTATACACTCCCAGGCCAGGGTGGCCTCACGGAGGAAGGCTGGCACCCCTTGCTCCGTGCAGATGCAGACACACTGTGGGAGGCCCAAGTGAGCACCAGGACGAACACCTGTCTGTCACCGTGGATGGGGTTCCTCTCCTTCCACACACACTGTGACTGTGACTGGTGAGGCCACACATCGAGAATCCAGGTGCTGCTGGGAAGGTGTCTGTGGATGTGGTGGAGGCCCAGCACCGGCTGACTTTATGTGAGGCTCCTCTGAGGAGGAAGATGTGCACCGTGTGGTCAGCAGCGTTGGCCTGTGCCCTTCCTGATGGCGGGCCCTGTGGAATCTGCACCCACCTAGCTTCCCGCCGCTGGACCACAGAGGCCCTGGCACGGACTTCCTGCTCCTTCCAGCCCTGTCTGCACCTGGACACTCGGGGTCAGAGCAGGACCAGCAGCTTCTTCTCCCCTGTGTGGTGTGTGCTCACATCTGCTACCTGGCTCATGACATTCTGTGCCGTGTCCTCTCTCTGAAACCACCAGGTACACAGAAAACCCACGAATTTGGTGGAGCTCCACGAGAGCAGGGACTGTGGGTGCCTGGCACAGGGAGTTCTCCATCTGCACTAGCAGAACCAATAGCAGAAGGCGTTCTCTGTCGGGCCTACCAGCCCCGGCTCTCCTCACTGCCTGGGCCCCACCCAGCGGCAAACAGCAGGGTGGGGGCTGTCAACGGCCTGGCCTGTGGCCTCTCTCATCAGGGTCTTAGGCTCGCTGGCACTGCCCACCCTTCTCACCCCTTTATGGGCTTCTCAGTCCTGCCTTGAGAGAAGGGCCCCCCCAAAAATTTGGAAATGCCAAGAAATTATGTTTTTACATTAACACTTCCAATACTTTGGTGCTTATGGGGCCACATCTATTTTCAGGTAAATTTCTTTTGCAACATGAAGCCATGTAGAATAACTTCAAAATATTCATGTGCTATGGAACCAGGTGACATATTAGCACTGAAATCAATCACTTCAGAGCAAAAAGAAAGGAGAACAGTAGCAAACATCTCTCTTACTGTAACAGACATCCAGCAATCAAAGTTAATAAGGAAAGACTACCAGCCTGTTCGAAAAATCACAGTAACACAGACATAAGATCACCTATAATAGTACTACTAGAAAATTAGGTATTTTATGACTTTGGGATTTCTTAAGCTGGGTGCAAAAACAAACTTAAGGGGACTTTACCCAATTAAGGATTTCTGTAATGGAGAATGACAGTGGGGCAGAGGTATCGGCAACCTCTAAAGTCAACAAGGGATGCGTCCCTACAACACGGAAGCAACTCCTACAAATCACAAAGAACAAACAAACCCAGGATAGGCAATCCACAGAGAGAACGTGTGAAGCCAGAAAGCAAAGAAGAAGCGTCAGAGGCTCCAGTCACAATCACAGACGTGATGATAAAGACAGCAGCGAGACGCCACTTGACAGCATCAGGACGGCAAACCTGAGACGTCAGATGACCCCAGGCTGCCCTGGGCCAGCCTGGGGCTGGGAGCTGGGACCCTTGCAATCCCCAGGGCCACGCCCAGCTTCATGCTCCCCAAAGAGACACTCGGGAGGAGAGCATGCCTCAGCGTCAGGGGAGGCCTGCAAACCCACAGAAACTATACCGTAGTTTTCAGAGATTGTGATTCCTAAACACGTCCCTGGAAGGTGCGCTGGGATGACCCCAATGGATGCCGAGGTCAGGGGTGGAGGGACTGGACACCCACCAGGGCGGGCAGGTCGATGCCAGTGAGTCACACAGAGGGAAGGGGGAAACGCCTAACGCGGAGCCTTCCTCTGTTCTGAAAGGGCCACCAAGCCCTGCTGACCTCTGGGAAACCACACGGCCCTCAAGTGTGTGATACACCTGAGCTCTGGGACTCACGCACTCTGAGGTGCAGACACTAAGGAAAAGGTCTGACGTGTTTTCATTTACCGACAAACAGTCACGGGTGCACAGAAACCAGCAGCTGCTCCAAATGACGCAGCACATCAACGGTGGACCACAGGCGCACTGCGTTTGACCGCGCTCTTGGAGACCAAGGCACAAGCTGCGCCAATGCTCGCTCACCCGCCTGCCAGACGGAGCAGCCCTTCTCTGCTGGGGAAGACGTTCTGGCGCTTCTGGGCGTCAAGGCGCCTTCTAACAACTCCATCTTCTTGCTGAACTGCACCTCCAAAACGGGGATAGCCTCTGGCATCCTGGCAGATATCAGGCGATAAGCTATGTCGGGCTTCCCGATGAACCGCTGGCGGATGCTTATTTCATAAGGCGTGTGAACCTTAATATCATCTATATCTTCCCTTCCAAATCTGTGCATGAGCAAAGAACTCGAGTCATGGATTTCCAACCCAGACACAAGGATGGTGAGACTTCCTGCTTTAACATGAGATGCTGTTCCCTGGGAGATAACAGCAGGAATTCGGACCATGACCCCTTCTTTTCCAAGAGCTTTGGGACTAGCTGTTGAGGTGCCTCCCTTGGGCTTTGTTTCTGCTGGCATCTTCCAAAGCTTGGAGCTAAAGGGCCACCAAGAAGGGGACTCCAGCTCTGTAAGCAACCTAGAAGACCGAACGAAACACAGAAACACAGTCAACTGAGTTTTCATGTTCTCTTGAAAACTGCTTTAGCCTTTATAAAGCAGTTAACCATTTTATAGTGTTCTCTTCCACAAGCACTCCATGAAGCAGAAGCACAGGAATTACTATCTGCATGTCATAGAAAAGAAAACTGAGGCTAAGAGCAGTATCTCTTAGGCTACAGACACAAAGCCCATCAGTAGTAAACACAAACAGGAACACTGTCTTCTGACTAGAATGTTGCCCTTTTCACATTGGACCCTGGGTAATTCTGACTCAAAATAAATCCTGACCTTAATCTGTAAGGAGCTGTCTAATGGAACTTTCTGCAGTAATCTGTCCTGTCCATTGTGGTGACAAGCACATGTGGCTACTGGACACCCAGAGTGTGGCTGATATAATGGCGGACTGAATTTTTAATTTAACTATACGTGGCTAGTGGCTAGCACACTGGATGGCACCACTGTAAAATACCTGCGAATAACACCAAGGGATCTACCCTGGAGCCGAAAAAATGGAAGCAGGAAAGAAAAAGCAAAGGAACAAAGATCAAACACTATCAACAGAAAATAAATATCAAGATGGTGGGGTTAGACTCAACCGTATTAGCAATTATACTAAATGTAAACAGACCAGATCCTCTCATTTAAAGGCAGATTGTCAGCCTGGATTAAAGAAAAAACCAACAAGACACAGCTATTATCTTGTTTACAAGAGACACTGTGAAATATACAGACACAGAAATATCAAAAGCAAAAAGACTGGAAAAAAGATATATTGTACCAAAAGTAAACTCTAAGACAGGGAGTGTTACCAGGGATAAAGACAGACAATGCATAATAAGACGAGAGTCAATTTGACAAAAAGATTTAATACTAAACGTGTACCTCTAACAAAATTTCAAAATTCAGCAAGCAAAAATTAACCAAACTAAAAGGAGAAATAGACAATCACAGTTGGAGATTTTAACAAATGTCTCTCCATAATTAATACAGCCAGAAGACAAAAACGATTAGTAAGAGTATAAACACTATTTAATCCACTCAGCCTGACTGATATTTATGGAAACATCACCCAACCGCTGAAGGCACACTCTTTTAAAGGGTATTCAGAACATTAAGAAAAGAGTATAACACATCTCAATTAAATTTCAAGTATTGAAATCCTACAGAGAATACCATCTGTCCCCAAAGAAATGAACTTTGAAATTAATGACAAAAGACTAATAGAAAATCCTCAAATATCTGGAAATTAAGCACAATTCTAAATAAAGGGAATTGGAAAATATCTGAAGTGAATGAAACAAAACAATATGCAGGAAATGGCAGGATGCAAATAGAGCACTCATGGGGTATTTGAAAACTTCTTAGAAAGGTTTGAAATCAGTGATTTAAGCTTCTGTCACAAAAAGTTATAAATTAAACCCAAAGTAGAAGAACAGAAAAGCAGAAATCAATGAAATTGAAAAGAGAAAAAAGAAAATATTAACAAAGTCAAAAGTTGGTTCTTTGAAGTAATTTTTAAAAATTAAACCCTTACAATAAATGATCAAGAATAAAACAAAGAGGGGGTGCCTGGGTGGTTCCATCGGTTAAGCTTCTGCCTTTGGCTCAAGTCATAATCTCAGGGTCCTGGGATGGAGCCCCCAATAGGCTCTCTGCTCTGTGGGGAGCCTACTTCTCCCTTTTCCTCTGCTGCTCCCCCTGCTTGTGCTCTCTTGCTCTCTGTCAGAAAAATAAAATATTAAAAAAAGAATAAAACAAAGAGAATGCATATTAACCAATATCAGGAATAAAAAAGGAGGCATCACCATAGATCCTTTAGCCCTTGAAAGACTTTTAGGTGATATCATACCCAACTTTATACCAATAAATGGGACAGCTTATATGAAATAGACAAAATACTCAAAACACCCAAACTTTCAAAACTGAAGCAAGAAGTAGTATAAGAATATGAATGCCCATAATGAAATGGCAGCAAGAGAAATTTAGAAAAAATCTCATTTACAAATGTACCAAAAATAATAAAATACCTTAGGGATAAATTTAACCAAGGAAGTCAAAGACTTGTAATCTGAAAACTATCAGACATTGATAAAAACAAAACAAAACAAAACAAAACAAAAAAAACCCCTGAAGATGACACAAATGGAAATATATACCATGCTCATGGACTAGAATAATTAATATTGTTCAAATGTCCACACTACCCAAAGCAATCAACAGATTTAATGCAATCCCTATCAAAATACGAAGAGCATTTTTTACAGAACTAGAACAAATAATACTAAAATTTGTATGGAACCACAAAAGACCTCAACTAGCCAATGCGATCTTGAGAAATAAGAATAAAGCTGAAGGTCTCACAATCCCAGATTTCAGGATATACTACAAAGTTGTAGTAATCAAAACAGTACACTACTGGCATAAAAACAGACACACAGATCAAACGAATAGAAGAAAGCCCAGAAATACATCTACAATTAATCTATGACAAAGGAGGCAAAAATATACAAGAGGGAATGGACAGTCTCTTCAACAAATGGTGTTGTGAAAACTAAACAGTCACATGCGAAAGAATGAAACAGGACCCTTTCTTATACCATACACAAAAATTAGCTCAAATGGATTAATGGATTAAATGTGAGACTTGAATCCATAAAACTCCTAAAAGAAAACATATACAGTAAAATCGCCTGGACATCAGCCTTAGTAACATATTAATGGATATGTCTCTTTAGGCAATTGAAACAAAAGTGAAAACAGACTGTTGGGACTACATCAAAATAAAAAGCTTCTGCACACCAAAGGAAATCACTGACAAAACGAAAAGGCAATCTACTGAATGGGAAAAGATATTTGTAAATGATACATCTGATAAAGGGTTAATGTCCAAAATATATAAAGAACTTATGCAATTCATCACCAAAACAAACAAACAGACAAACAATCCAATTAAAAAATGGGCAAGGATCTGAATAGGCATTTTTCCAAAGAAAGGGGGGGTAATCAGAGGGGTGAGTGAAGCATGAGAGACTATGGACTCTGGGAAACAAACTGAGGGCTTCAGAGGGGAGGGGGCTGGGGGAATGGGATAGACTGGTGATGGGTAGTAAGGAGGGCACGTATTGCATGGTGCACTGGGTGTTACACGCAAATAATGAATCATCGAATTTTACATCAGAAACCAGGGATGTACTGTATGGTGACTAACAATATAATAAAAAAACATTAAAATAAAAAAAAAGAAGCCAATAAAATCAGAAAAAAAATAGTGCAGTTTAAGTCACAATGGAATTCTGAAATAATATTCAGGTAACTTAGAGGAGGCAGGGGGAAAAAAGAAATGAACAACAGAGGGAACAAGTAACACAAAAAATAAAACAGCAGATCTAAGTGTTTTTACACCACACTAATAATTACATTGCTAGGATGGCAAAACTATTCCAGACTCAGTCCAATTTCTATCAAAATCCCAGCTGGCTCTTGTGCAGAAACTGGCCAGTTAATCCTAAAATTAAAAAGAAAATGCAAGGGACCCAGAACAGCCAAAACGATCTTGAAAAAGAAGAATGAAGTTGGTGGGCTCCCACTACGTGAGTGCAAAGCTTACTACAAAGCTACGGAAATGAAGATGATGTGGTACTCCCGTAAGGTCACACACATGGATCAGTGATAGAAAGTCTAGAAACAAACCTTGACGCGTAGGGTCAACTGGTCTCCAACAAGGACGACAAGACAATTCAACGGGGAAACACTGAATTGAAAGACTGCTGAGACCACTGGTATCCACATACAAAGAAAAGAAGTTGGGCCCATTTCTCACGCCATAAACTCCAAGTGGATCACAGACCTAAACAGAAAGGCTAAAAAGGAGTAAACCTCTGTGACTTTGGACTAGGCAATGAATCAGATAGGGCACCGAAAGCAAATGATGAAAAAAAAATAGATACACTGGACCTCATCAAACTTTAAATCCTTTAGGCTTGCACCCAGCCAGGTCTGGGCCACAGGCACGGAGGTGCAGTCAGGCCCTGGGGTCCCGATGACCCGAGGAGGAGCTGAGGACACGGTCACGAAGAGGGCCTGGCGCACCTCTGCTACAGTCGTCTGCCACGGTTGGACTGTGTGCTCCAGGGAGGTAAGTGTGCTTGGCAGTGTCTGAAGGAGGGCAACTGCAAAGCTCTGAAATGCTCATTTTTTGAATGTAAAAGATCCATGTTGGATGCCAGATCAAGATCAGGAGGAAGAAAAGGACATTTGGTACTATTATGTTGAAACCAAAATAAAAACAACAAAGGATTTTCTCTGGTCACTTAAAACAGAGAAGCCAAAATAGGACACAGATGTTTTGCTACATCTGTTGGGTTGGACCAGTTTTTCCCACCACGAACATGGGAGAAGGTGGATGAGTTCTGGTTTTGAATGTGTATAAAATAAATGATTCTCCTGCTCTAGGTTATTTTAAGAAGAAAAAAATTAATTGAACACTTATGAGCAGGGAGCATCATAACGTGTTTTGAGAATTGTTCTAAAGCACAAAAGTGGGGCGACTGGATGGCTTAGTCCATAGAGCATGCAACTCTTGATCTTGGGGTCATGAGTTCAAACCCTACATTTGACATAGAGATTACTTTTTAAAAAATCTAAAGCAGAAAAAGTGGGAAGATTGTTATTTTCAAACTTGACTCTTCGACCAAATGATACAATTTGTCCATCCTTTATGAATATTATGAATGCCACTGATGGGACTTAAAATTGAAAACATGCAGTCTGAGGAGAAAATGTCTATTGGGAAAGTTTAGGATAAAACTTTTTTTACTCAATCTGTCCTATTTAGTTCGAAAATAAATTGTGTTTGATTCCTTGGGAAAAAATTCTCTGCTTCAAAAAATATCTGCAAGAAAGTAAAATGGGGGCACTTGGGTGGCACAGTTGGTTAAGCGTCCAATTCTTGATTTCGGCTCTTGATCATGATCTGAGGGTCGTGGGACTATGGCCCCCTGGGCTCATGGCTCTGTGCTCAGTGGGGTGTCTGCTTAAGATTCTCTCTCTCCCTCTCCCACTGTCCCTCCCCATTCCACGTCTAAAATAAATAAATAAATAAATCTTAAAAAAAAAAAAAAGAAAGAAAATGACAATCCACAGAAAGGGAGCATAATTTTCTAATCATGTATCTAATAAAGGGACTTCTATCCAGAATATATAAAGAACTCTTACAAACTCCATAATAAAAACACAACCGCATAAAAAAATGGTCAAAGAATCTGAAAACAAAATATACATATGGAAAGAAAGCATATGAAAAGATGCTCATTATCACTAGGAAAGTGAAAGTCAACCCCCCCAGTGAGCGCTACCTCATACCCACTGAGAGAGTTATAATGAAAAAGACCAATGATGATAACAAGTACTGTGAGGTTGTGGAGAAACTGGAGCCCTCATGCATTACTGGTGATGTAAAATGGTGCAGCCACTTCGGAAAACAATTGGTCAGTTTCTCAAAATGTTGAAGAGACCCAGCAATTTCCCTCCCAAGGGGAATGAAAACAAATGTGCACAGCAGCACTATTCATAATAGCAGCAAAGCAGAAACAACAAAACGCCAGAAAATAAAGCAACAGGGTGTCTGGCTGGCTCAGTCAGTACAGCACATGACTCTTGATCTCAGGGTTGTGAGTTCAAGCCCCATGTTCGGCATGGAGCCTACTTAAAAAAAAAGGAACACAGTACTGGTATATCTTACAAGGATGAACCCCGACAACATGAGGCATGCGTGATCTCTCCAGAAGAGACAGGGCTATGCAGAAAGAGAGGTCAGTGCTGACCTGGGCAGGGTGAGAACAGAGTGACTGCCAAAGGGCCTGGGGCAACTTCTGGGGGTGACAGAAATGTCCTAAAATTGGACTATAGTGATGTCTGCACAACTCTGTAAATTTACTAAAAATCATTGAATTGTTCACATACAATGAGTAAATTTTATGGTATGTAAATTAGAAGGCTGTTCTAAAGAATCTATGAAGGCACCTCAGAATAAAACATCAGAATATCTAGGATGGGGGGTGGGGAACAGTAGCCACAATCCTACACAACTTAGCAATAACATACACTAGGAACACAATGGAAAACATCCTCAGACTGCTGAGCTACATTGGGCTCAACTGTGAAGAGCCAAACCACCATTCAGGGGTGCCATTTTCCAACATCTGAACCATACTATTTACTCAGACACCAATGAAAATACAACCAAACTAATTACAACTAGATTCCAGCAAACTCCTGATATCGAAACTGGCTTACCAACTTGTCTGCATTTCATTTAAAGAGACACGAGGAATATGGAAGTAGTAAGCATATAATCCAGAATTTTAATGTATATAAACAAATTTGTTTTCTAGAAGTTCTATGGGGCCCTTTTGCTGCTTTTGATCATGGAGAGGCCAGCACATGGGTTTCAATTATCATGAACTGAAGCAGCTTTCCAGCCAGAGGGAATTCAAAGAGACAAGCCCTATTTCCTTTTCGCCTCCTGGGAGCCAGACGTCTAAGAACATCTTGGCTAGTTCACTAGCTGAACCGAGAGACAAGGGAAGAGAAACTTCAAAGACCATACACAACAAGAAAGGCATGGCTCACAAAAATAGTTTGGAAAAGACACAAAGGTCAGCCCCAACCCTCAAAAGCAAAGACCACCAATTCCCAAGGAATAGGAAAATTAGGTTTGCAGAGTAAATCAGTCAGCTCCGGCTTCTGTAACAAATACCACAAACCACATGGCTTGAGCAACACACTGATTTCTCGGTTATGGAGACTGGGAAGTTCAAGATTAGGGCACCAACAGACTCAGTTTTGGGGGACAGCTCTCTCTCTAGCTTGGAGATGGCTGCCTTCTGGTGTCCTCACACAGCAGAGAGATCTCTAGCCTCTTCCTTTTATCCCACTGTGGGGGCTCCACTCCCATGACCTCATCTAAACCTAATCACTTCCCAAAGACCCTGCCCGAGGGGTCAGAAAAACTGACCAGAGAGATTCAACAGCATATTTGACCAGGGAGAACACAGAATCACTGAATTTGAGGATAATACCTTTGAAATTACCCAGTTTGAGGGGCAGAAAGAAAAAAGAGGGAAGAAAAATGAACAGAGCTTAAAGGACCCGTGGGATATCATCAAACATCCACAAATGCATTATAGGATCGACATCCCAGATGGACAAGAGAGAGAAAGGGACAGAAAATTAATCTGAGGAAACAATGGTTGAAAACTTCCCAAATCTGATGAAAGACATGAATGTACACATTCAAGAAGCTCAACAACCCCTCAGAAGGATAACTTAAAAAGATCCACACCGAGGGACATTACAGTTAAAGTGTTGAAACCCAAAGACAAAAACAGAGTTTTGAAAGCAGGAAGAGACAAGTGACCTGCCACATTCAAGAGATTCACAGTAAGAAGTGGTCCAATGTAATCAATCCACCAGCCACCAAGCAGCTGGCTGAACAGCCTCGAGAATGAAGCCACACTGGAGACTCGGGGTTGGTCTCCAGATTGGGCATGCAGTGGTGGCCGTGGCCAGGCTGGCCTTGGTGAGGTGAAGTCCATGTTGCTGAGCCCCATCATAACTTCCATCTCTGTCACCATGGCCACTTTGCTCATGGGCCCACTGGGCAACTGCAGGAGATGCGGGGGAAATAGGCTGACTGGTATCCAGAGAAGAGGTCATCCTATCCACCTGATTATCACAATCCTCTGCTGAAGAGACTCTGGTGGGCATTCACATGGGATATATCTTTGTCTTTTGTCCCACTCAGAGAAGTCTATCAACATATTTCTACCCCAGACCTCCTTGTCATGAAGTTTCCAATTCCCCAAACATCCAGCCAAACCACTGGCCACAGCTAATCAGTATGCGGCCTCTGGCCATTCCTCCTTCCAAGGAAACTGTTGAGCAGAGTACCGCACAATGGTCACCAATCTCAGGGGACTTCAAACACTTCTGCTCACAGCATCTTGGTATTGGAGTTACCACAGAACACAACATGGTCAAGCACTGGATGGAGCAATGCCTTACCCAGCTTTACTCACATAGAGAAGAGACAGAACAAAATCAGTTCCAATAGTAGGCACTGGTCCCTCGTGGCCAGAAGGTGCCCCTGGCAGCCAAAGTAGGTTAACTGGCTTATGTACATCCCTCTAATGCTGCAGTTCAGGGACTATCCCCCCTCCAACCATGGAGTCTGAAATCCAGAAGGCTGGGGCTGTGCCTAAGAGCCACCGACACGCATGCTTCTGCAGAACAAAAGAGAACTGGTTGAGCTTGTAACAGAGAAAGCTATTTCCATACTAGGGGATAAGCCTACACAGGCTGTGTGTTCCAGCCCTAAAACCCATTCTCATGAGGCTGAGAGTGAGTCAAAAGACGATGCACAAGACTGCCTTCCCAACATGATGAATTTCCAGGTGCATGGCTTGAAGTTCTGCCCACTGGGAGGATTTCTGGGGGATGCCTGCAAATTGCACAAAACCATCTGTAAACCAATCTCCACTATTTCCCTCCTCAGTCAACTAACTGTAGGGCACTCCCCGTGTAGGGAATGTGCCCTAGGTGCAGACTGGGAGAGAAAAGGCGGTACGGCAGGAGTGGGGGCCATGTGACCTAGTCTGTGCTTCAGGGCCTGCTTAAGCCTGATCTCCTGTATCCCACTGTCATTTGATGACAGGGTGTCATGGTGCATGTCCTACTTCATGGCTTGGTGGGTCAAACAACACCCACTTCATGAAGAACAGCTCAGATCACGTGATAATTTGATTGTCCATGGTCAAGTGTTCAGTCTCTACAAAGGCCCAGAAGCGGGCCAAGATCTGTTTCTTAAAAAAAAAAAAAAAAAAGTTGTCCATAGAGGACAGCAGGACTTTGCTGCAAAACCCTACGGGCACACACTGTGACTCCCTATGAAGGTCCACCGAAGGCTGCAAAGAGCACCCGTCTACCACAGATACTTGGAGCACCACTGGATCTGCTGGATCACGTGGCCCAAGGGGCACCTGGACGTGCTGCAGAGCCTTCTTGCTCTGGGCCCCGCTCAAAACCACCGACTTTTCTAGTCACTTGGTAAACGGGCCAGAGTAGCACACCCAAACGAGGACTACGCTGTTTCCAAAAGTGCTAAGGGGCTCACTAGGCACTGTGTCTCTGTTTTGTTTTGTTTAGATTTTATTTATTTATTTATTTATTTAAGACAGAGACAGAGAGTACGCAAGCATGTGTGTGAGTGGGGGGAAGAGCAGAGGAGGAGGGAGAGGGCAAGAATCTCAAGCAGACTCCCGACTGGGTGTGGAGCCCCACGTGGGGCTCAATCTCAGGACCCTGAGATCACGACCTGAGCTGAAACCAGGAGTTGGATGCCTCACTGACTGAGCCACCCAGATGCCCCCACTGTGTCTTCTTTTTGGTTGTAGGAAAAGCCAGGTGCAAAAACCTATCCTTCACCATAAAAAAGATACTTCAGCAAGCCCCACTCCACTGGATCCCTAGAAATTTCAAAGAGGGGGAAAGTCTCTAATTTCTGTCAAACTTCTTTCCCACCTTCTGACATGCAAACATCTTTCCAGTGCATCTAGAGTAGCTGCTACTTCTTACTCGATCCAGTCCGCATGGTATCCACCATGGAATGGGCCAGGATGCTATCCTGTGAAGGGAAAGACAGTCAAGGGCCCTGTGACGCAAAGCGTGACACAGGGCTGGAGAGCTGGTGTACCCCTGAGGTGGGCCGACGCGGACGCGTTGATGGTCTTGTGGCTGAAAGCAAGCTGATCTGGTGGTCCTTGCTAATAGCATGGAAAGAGAGCACCTGCCAGACCGACCACTGCAAGCAGGTTCTCGAGGATGTGCTTGTTTGCTCAAGCACCTGGAACAGCAAGTGCAGTTAGAGCACCACCTGGTAGGTGTAAGACAATCGTCCTTGTTCTGCACAACTGAGTGAGTGAGCTGAGTGCAGACCATGCAGGGCTCGCTATCCATGAACCCTTCCCGTCCTTGATGGGGGCACTGATCTCTGAAATCCCTCCAAGAATGGTTTACTATTCTAGGCAGCCCAGAGGCTCCCACTTGGCCCTGGCCACCAGAATAGCCCTCACTGCACAAGTCAGGGAACCAGTGTGTGATTCTGCCAGCTGCAGAATGATGTGTTCTAGGACTGGGAAAATAGCCCTGGGATGGGTTCAGAGCCTACTGGGCCCACTGTGAGACTGTGAGGTAGACCCGAGCTAAAACTTCACTGATCCCTTGACCCCCAGAAGCCCCTACTCTGACTGGTCTGATGGAATCAGCATCAGTTCCAGCATCCCATGGTCCTGAAAAGTCTGATGGCCTCCTGCTCCCCAATGCACAGCCACCCTGACTAAATGCCATAAGCCCTGTGGGGGAAGGCTGGGACAAAGAACAAAGGTGTCAACTTTTAGCAGCAAACTGGGGTCCTTCCAGCTTCCCCATCATTCAAGGGGTTTCGGACCTGCAAACTCGGTCTTCAAGTCTGGGAACTGATTCAGGGGCCATGACTGCTTTTCAATTCCAGTTAGAGGCCTGCTCACTTAATGCAGCTCGGGTTAAGAACCAGGTCCACTGCCTGTCTACTTCTCCTCCAGGGCACAGGTCTCCAGGAGTCAGATGATTCTGATCGTGGCTTTGGCTCTGCTGTCCATTACGGTGACCATCCCCACTTGTCTTCAGCGGCCAAGGGCCACCGCCTGGCCCCGCCACCCCAGAATGTAGTTATCCCCACTGCACAACCCTCTATGTGGAAAAAGACAGAATACCAGGGACCTTTGAAAACAGGTGTGAAGTTGGGCCTCGAAACCCAACAGACTGGAAGTTCATTGAACAGGAGCTCGGTGAGATCATTAACCTCACCCTGCCCCCCACCCCCGGTGCTGCGAGGGCCCCACCTCTGTCTGGTCACCACTGAAGAGGGCGTGGTGAGTTGAGATCAGGAAACGGGAGCAGATGCCTCCCCCAAGCCAGGAGGCACACCCCAGGCCCTTCCTGCAAGAAGCTTTCCAGAAAATCCTGAGAGATAAGAGGACCGCAATCCAGAAAGCAACAACAGGCTGCTATTCAAAAGGAACATTTGGAAATTAAAAATTAAATCTCAGAGGGGCACCTGGGTGGCGCAGTCGTTAAGCGTCTGCCTTCGGCTCAGGGCGTGATCCCGGTGTTCTGGTATAGAGCCCCACATCAGGCTCTTCCGCTAGGAGCCTGCTTCTTCCTCTCCCACTCCCCCTGCTTGTGTTCCCTCTCTCGCTGGCTGTCTCTCTGTCAGATAAGTAAATAAAATCTTAAAAAAAAAATTAAATCTTAGAAATTAAAAATACCACAAAAATGGAAGGGTAGGAGGGAGAAAAAACTCAAGAAATAGTAGAACAAAAAGACAAGGAGAGAGAAAAATGAGAACAGTATCAGAAGATCAATACCAGACGGCCGAAACGATGGGAGTTCTAACACTGAGAGGCAGAACCACACGTCATGCTCACTGCACACCCGTGCCAACGCCCCCATGAGCCAGGAGACCCCCACGAGGAGCACCCACGGGCAGCTCTGTGGGAGCTCTCTGTGGAGCTGCGGCACATGTGGCCCTGTGCACGCCGTAGCTCGGTGCTCCCTGCAGGATGCCTACCCTACTACTTGGCCCATTTAAAAACTCTTCTAGATGGTGCTCTGCGGTACACATCAACTTGCAACTTGGTTTTGTTTCGTTACCACGGCTTTGGGGTGGATCCAAGTCGGTCTGCGCAGATCTACAGGAATCGGTGCATTGAATCCGAGTCAGCAGTGATGTGGGAAACAAAGGCAAAGGGAAAGGTAGAGGACATTAAATGTCCTTCTAACCTGCATCCCACTGACAAGTACTTGAGGCGGGCGGGCTATCACCCTCCTCCAGAAGCTCCCGACTGTGTTAATAATGCGTCACTACAAGGAAGAACCACCTTGGTTTGACCATAGCCAGGGCTCTGGTATCCTGGGTTGTCTTGGGCAGATGAAGAACCTTCTGGACCCTCCCTTATCTCTACTTCCTCCCACACTGAAGTATAGAATCATCTGCTCCTCGTAACCCCCGGCAGCAGGCAGCAGGCAGCAGCAGCTCTCTCTGCCCACGGGTCCTGTCCCTGTGCTTTAATAAAATGCAAAACCATTTTGCACTGAAGACATCTCAAGAATTCTTTCTTGGCCGTTGGCTCTGGACCTCACCAAACCTCACCTCTATTCAAAAACTACACAGTTGACTACCGACCGCATCCCCCTCGAGGAGCGACTGACTGAAGCTGCCTGTGAAGGGCCCGGCCACACACGCTAGGCTTGGTCATGGGGTCTGTGAACCTTCGGCTTAGCTAGGTCCTGCCAGTGGCCGAGCCAAGTCCCATCCATGACTGCGACACAAGACTTCTCGTCCCGACCCAGCCCCTGACCGGCATTCGGTGCTGCCCCACATCTACACTTGTTGGTTTAATCTACCTTTCTCTAATTACTGGGGTGCCAGTACCCCCCTTTCGTGGGCTGGGCTCATCGGCTTAAACACAAGGCCAGGTACCCCGGCCTCGCTGTGCCCCTTCCCACTAGCTGGGAAGAGTGCCGCCAGCAGCTTCTGACGCAGCCACGAGGCCAACACGGGGCCCCGGGGCGTGACGCAGAGCAGAGCCTTCAACCTGCCTGGGACGCCGCCCTTCCTCTGCACCTGTGTGTGGGGGAAATAGCCTCCCAGCTTCTGTAGGCCACAGGGTCTGCAGATTTGGGCGACAGCAGCCGACCCTACACTCTAATCAACAGCCCCCACCCATTTTTCTATCAAATTGGCTTTTTCTCATTCTGTCATATGAGCTCTTTACCTAGTTGGGTATGAATCAATACGGGTGGGTGTTACAAACATTTTCTCCTGTCCTCAGGTTCATCTTCTCACTTTGCCTTTTGTTAAAGGAACATTTCTAAAATTGTCAGATTTTTTCTCCGAAAGGATTAACCAACAGATGTTCCCAATAGTGTAAAAATGCTTATTCCCTGTCCTCCAGCTCATAGTGTGTATTCTTCAATTCTTATTAACTTGGTCATTGGAACCTAGGTTTTCATTATGTTACTGTTGACATAGCCCTCCAGTGAAGGGCTGGCGTTGGGCCTGCTCTGGGATGCCATTTGGCAACGCCAACCCCAGCTCACGTCTGAGTCCTGAGGATTCTCTGCACGCCGCCAGAAGGTGAGGGGAAGACAGCACTGCAGATGGTGGGGGAGGCTTTCAGAGACTAGGCCTGGAACTGATCCGCATCACTCCTGCCCACTGCTCAGTCCCATGACCTCCGCCCCCCACATGATGGCAAAGAAGGGAGGAAACTGTCCAGCTGTGTTCCCAGGACCAAAACTCAGAGGTCTGAGGACCTTCCAGCTCGGCCCCCACAGGTACCCCTGCTCAGGGTAAGATTTGGGGCCCTGTTCCCTGCAGCGCTAGGCCCTTCACCATGCAGGCACTTAGGAAAGAATACCCCAAACAGCCACAGGTGGTCACTGAAGAGTGAGGCCCCTCGAGGCTGAGCGTTCTCAGCACCAGGAGCCACATGGCCCTGATACGAGACAGCGGGCCTATACTCAGGGCCCATCACGAGAGGCTGCCACCTTGTCACGAGCTCCCAGGCAGCCCTCCCAGGAGCTACAATCCCTTTCGCACTGCACATGGCGTTGAGTCAGTGCAGCACTTTGCCAAATGGGGTCTTTAGGACCCTGCGGGGGGTCCGTTTCTTCACAACAGTACCATGGCACTGCTCGGCTTTTTGCCCTTGCTCTCCCACGTGCGCAGGGAGCCCCCGGAGGCCCCAGGACACAGGATAACATGGCAGGCAGGCTGCAGAAGCAGGCAGGAGGGCCCAGCGGTCTCCGACAAAGTCTTTCTATAAAGAGATGTGCAGAACCCTCCGAAAGCGCCACTCTTGCCACTAAACACACCTGCTTTACCAAAGCCACTTTTCACTGACAAGGTTACTTACGTTACTAAGTCACGGCTTCATTATCGCACTTTTTAAATGAACAAATAATTTTTTAATGTCTTAGTTTTTAAGAAAATACGGTAATATTGGCATACATACCCACATAAACAAAAGCTCCTTGGGGCCCCCAATGTTTAAAAGTGTGAGGGGTCCCTGGTTTGGAAGAGGCTGGTGTGGCAGCAAGGGTGGCAGCTCCTGGAGCCAAACAGCTTCAGCTCAAACCCTGCAGCTACATGGCCGCACAGAACAACACACCTTGTGTGCGTGACCTGGCCCCTCGGCCTGTTTCCCCCATGGGACAAGATGAGGTAACCTTCCTTATTCACATAAAACTGGAGCTCTGTACCAGGAACAGAGCGTGTCCCCCACCAACGCCTGCCCGGCGTAACCTTGCACAGCAGGGGAGTGGCCTGTGTGTCCGAAGTGCCCCTGTACCTGTCAGCCACGTCCAGGTCAGATTCCATCTTGTCCAGGCCCCTGCTGATGCTGTCCAGCTGCTCGCCCTGATGGTGGAGGACTCGGGCTGTCTCTTCCAGGCTCTTCTGGGAAGAAGCCATCAGACCCGTCAGCTGCTTCCCCTTGGTCACAGGCAGCGGTGCTTCCGACGGAGACAGCAGCAACTCTCTCCAGAAATGCTCAATGATGCTGAAGACTACATTCCGACTGGGCTGCAAGGAGCTGAACCAGTGCTTGATGTGGTCCTTCTCCAGGATGGTGATAGAACTGAAGACAAAGTGAGAAGCCTCCTTCTTGATCTCAATCACACCAGAGAGGGGGAAGCTGACCAGGGCCTCCCCGGTTTTATCCGTCATAAATCTCAGGGAGTGAGAAGTTAATGAAAGCTTTCCAGGAACCCATCGCTTCTCCGGTTCTAAGTAGTAGCAGCAAGGCCAGGAGTGCACGCAGATCTCTCTGCTCATCTGGCTCCCAGGCTGGTCTGCTGCACGGCCACAGCTACGGCCACTCTGCCTCTGGAGGAGACGGACAGGTTAGCGGATAGCTGAGGCTAGCGCGTGTCAGTGCACTTGGACCGCAGACAGTAGGACAGCCCAGGGACTCCCACCACCCAGAACAGGCAGGATGGAGGCCCACCCCACCTGAACCAGGGTCCATAGCTCAATGCGACGGCCACCCCAGGGTCCCTCACAAGAACACCACTTCTGCTGTGACAACCCTACCAATACACACTCCTCACATGTTCCTACACTAACATTCTCCTCCTGAAATCTTCGTCATGAAGGAAATAATCCTACAGGCAGACCTTTCCCTTCTTGCATGGCCCACAAATTTCATCAAGTTCTACGTAATTATCTAGTTCCACGTACGTATCTGTATGTACAGTTTTATATGGTTGTAAGTAGTGAAGGTACGCTGTTTGCACCTACAGTTTGCATTTGCTAATGAAGTTTGGAAAGTCAGACATGACGGATGTGAGACAATCCTTACAGAACACCGCGTGCGCCCCTCTCACTGACCAGATAAAGCTCACAAAGCCAGGAAAGGAGGAGGGCCCCGTATAAGATCAAACCACAAGCACGTGACATGGACTTGGCTACAACTAGGCCTGGGAATACCTCGTGCACCTCCCTTGTGGGCAGAGGTCCAGCTGTACTGGGGCCTGTCTTCCACTCCCCCCGCCTCCCCATGCCACGTGCACACATGGTTATGGCATGACCTCACTTGTAAACAGAGGAGAACAAATCACTGATGTTATCTCTTACAGTACTGAGAAGTGTGGCCTTCACAGCGTGGCCAGAGCCTCAGGGAGTCTCTGAATCCCAGCATGGGTTCTAGGCCCCACAGGCCACGAGGGGCAGCAGGCACCAAGGAGCCGACCTGACATCATCCGTGGCTCCTAAAGCTCAGTGCCACGGAAAGCCAACGAATGTGTTCACTGAGCAGACTTCTCCATGATGCCCCATCAAGCAACAAAGGCTGGGCAAGACAAGAAAAGAGCTTGAATCGCACAGAGCTTCCTAATTACACGGAGTCCAAGTGGCTGGAGAGTCGGCAATGCATCACAACACGGCCGACGCACCCAGCAGACAGCAAGCTCACCCTGTGACCTCAGGAGGGCTCTGTGAGGGGCCAGCAAACCCACAGTCCAGACCTGCTGAACACCACACCAAGTCACCCTCCTGAGGCCTTCCACACACATGCTCTGACCACCTGGGGCAGAGACGCAGCACGGCTCCCTCTCCTCTGGGACCACGTCTCTTGCTGGACATAGGGAATCAGAAAGCAAACGTGTCCTGCTCAGACTTGTCTCCCCAGCAAGAGGGACAGCCACCCGACACTGAAACAAACACGGGCTACAGTGTGCTGCCGGCCTGGGGCCTCTGCCGGTGCAGACCTGCGAGGTCCCGTACAGACCTGCCAGCGCCGTTGTGCCGCGGGGCCACCCGCGGTCACTCAGACTGTGCAGGGTGGAAAGGCCTCTACTCTCAGAACCAGGGAATGCTACCCACAGTTTCTGGTGTTTCCTAGTCCAGGACCAAGCTCAGAGGCCGGGCACCTCGGCCCCACCACAGACCCTGCTCGCTGTGCTGTCAGCACCTGGAGCCGGCCTGACCCAGGTCCTCCTGGCTGAAGGAGCCTCCTGCCCTTCAGCCACCTGACCACCACAAACCGTTTCAACCCGCAGAGAGAGTTGGGGCCTGTGTTGTTCACTGCTGCCCGGTGTTGGGAAGCTTGCTGCAGCGTGAAGGCTGAGTCCCTGTTAACAAGAGCCTGTGCCCTGGGGGACTCCTGTGCTCCAAGTGAGACGATGCACACATGCTCCCCAATGACGGAGTGTGGCACTGCGGGTCTGAGGAGCGCCACCTGCCACATGCTTTACGACTATGGGAAGTTCCTTCACCCTCTGGGCCTGTTTACCCACCGCTAAAGTAACTGAAGACTGAAATATGCTAGAATTCAAAGACAGAAGGACAAGGGAAGAGGAACGAACTGTGAGGAGGAGAAACGAAAAACTTCTGACTATGGTACTACATGTGAGGACGGTGAGAACAGCACTCAGGTTTGACGATTCCAGGAAAAAGCAAACGGAGAAACGTGTGGCCAGCACCCTTCCTACCACACTATTTCCATGACATTTTTCCCAACAGACGGAGTAAACAAGATGAAGGGGAGGGCCAGAGCAAGAACAACATTCCCACGCCCTCCCTCTCCCTCAGCTGTGAACTCACCTGCCACACCTGTCCCCAGGTGTCCCCGGGTGTCCTGCCTGTCCCCTGCTCCGCACAACCGATGGCAGGAAGCAGTGCCCCTGCTCCCTGCAAGGCCAGGCCTTGCTCTTGTGCAATGGATCCCAACCCTTTCCAGCAACACCGACCTCTACGTCCTTCTGACACCAGGCCACACTATTTCTCCAAAGGCCAGATGGCAAGTACCTTAGGCTTTGTGAGCATAGGGTCCTTGTGTAAGGGTGCAGCTCAGCCACCCTACAGCAGGAGCAGCCGGAAACCGCACAGAGGCAAAGGGGTGTGGCTGTCCTCATTCCCAACACTGGGGACCACCACGCTTGCCCTCCCCCGTCCTAGACCCTCTCATCAGTGTGCACAGACGCCCTAAGCTCTCCATCCTAGGGCAGACCAGCGGCCCCCTCCCCACATCCCCACAGCCCTCTCCAGCTACTGCTCCTCCAAGAGACACCTGCTGCGGCTCCCACCATCAGGGACCTCCCCCCCTACCCCGGGACAGGCTGCTCTGCTCACTGCTCACTGACGCTGCTCAGCGCAGACCTCCAGGTGGCCAAATGCAATGCCCACCTCTGTGTATTCTAACTTCTGTCCGACACAGCTGCCCCTCTGGAGAGACAGCATGCTTCATCCCTGGTCTCCCACCCCCGGCCTCGGGTGATCCAGGGGCGCCCCTCCTTTCCTGCCCCAGCCCCCCACTACCCCATGGCCAGCTCCAGGGGTTCCCTTTCTCCTGTAACAGACCTTTTGCTGACCACAAAGCACTTGCCACAGCTCCCTGGAGCCTGTTGACAGGCTCAGTCTACATGCCGAAGCAGCAAACATCAGGAGTAGGGTCCTTGGGCACAATGCCAGCACATTGTGGGCATCAGGTAAATACGTGGAAACAGCTACTGTGTCCACCATGGACAGCTTTCCTCCTTCCGCCCGCTGACCCGGGTCTCTGGTCTATGCTATGCTCCTGGAGGCCTTATCCAGTCCTTGCTGTTATAGCCTGGAACCCACGTCGACCTGCGCTGACCCTGGGAGTGGAGCTGAATGAGGATGGGAATATCTTGGAGCAGCACCCCAAGGGATGCTCACGGGGAGACGTGAGCAGGTGCATGGACGGAACGCCTGACACCTGGCATTCTGTACGATGCACTACTGCAGATGGACGTCTCTTAGTGCCTGCACCAGGCCTGTGCCCTGGAGTGAGCCTCAGCATCAAGTAAACACCCTATTTTTAGTCACTTTCCAAAAGAACAGAACCAGTGACATTTTACACACGCTCCAAGGACTCCTGAACACAAGAAGTCTGGAGGCAGAACAGTGGGAGCAGTGTGTCCCGGCGCCGGCGGCCACCTTTTCCATTACATGCACCACCTGCTCTTCAGAGCTCCCACTCTCAACCTGGGAGGTTCAGATGTGCTGCTGGGGGCATCTCAGGGCCACAACACGGCCTACTCACACGGCATGCACCACCCTTCTCACCCTCGGAAAGGAGAAGGAGGATCTTTCCCTACTCCCACTGCATTTCCAACCCCGCGCTAATGTGAAAGTCCCCTCCGGCTGTGTGGACAGTGCACTGCTGGGGCACGTCCAGGCTCGGAGCAGCGTCCTGCCTCCACATTCTGACTCAGTAGGTCCGAGTGGGGCCCAAGAAAGTGCTTCCCTCACAGTTTCCAGACAATGTGTTGCAGTCCCAGCACCAGCACCAGAGGGCCACCGTGTGGACTAGAGGAAGCACGGCATGGAACATGGGGTCCCGTCT
The DNA here is from genome assembly GCF_017311325.1 of Ursus maritimus. Lineage (NCBI taxonomy): Eukaryota > Metazoa > Chordata > Mammalia > Carnivora > Ursidae > Ursus > Ursus maritimus. Next base: position 89,289,645 of record NW_024426663.1, read on the forward strand.
CCTACCCTGGCTTCCTGGCTCAACTGCTTCAACAATCCTGGGGAGCATGTGGACCTGCTGGCCCAAAGCCTCCCCGTTTCTAGGAAACTTGGTTTCAAGAACCGAGCTTCAGGACCCAGAATCCTGGGATTCTTCCCAGGCAACACCTATCTCAATTTCATATTTCTTCCAAGATACACACTTTAAATCACACTTTCTCAATCTTCAGACAATGACAAACACTCTGCTTCCCACACTCTTCCAAACTGCCTCCGGTGATCTGCATTCACAACTGAAATCCAATAATTAAGGATTCATGCTAAGATGTGGACTGTATATGGTCAATTTTTTTAAAATAAAAAGCTTAAAAACAGCAGGAGCTTACATAAACAAACTTCCACATGTATGAAATACAGAGACTCTGTGTGTGTGCACGTGCCCACGGCGGGACGGGAAGAGGAGCGAGAGACATAAAACAGGAAGCAATAAAGGAATGCCTGGAAAGATAGCTGCATCTCAAAATGCCTTGAACAGTCCGGTGTGGATAGGATTACAGGGGATTCTTCTCCACATCGACCGCCCCACATGTTCTCCCTGACTTCATGCCACACGCTGGCCCAGGGAGGAACTCCACACCTGGACCACACTGGGCACAGCGAGGCAGCCTGGGAAGGCAGCCCAGCACACAGGGGATCACACAGTCCTTCGTGCTGCCCCACCTGCCCACCTCACTGGCGTGCTCAGCTCTGTCCAGAACCCGGACGCTCCCAAACTCATCGTTCTCCTAGTCCCCCCTCTCCTCGGCCTTCCCCACGCTGTGGTCCTCCCTGTTCTCCTTCCGGGTAAGCTGCAGGACACGTGGAAAGAGTCCCCTTCAAGACGCTCTCCAAAGCTCAGAGTCCCAACTGGGGAAAACTCCCTTATCCCACCTCCAAGATAAACAGGGCGGCATCTCCCCTTCCCCTTCACTCAGAGTGTCCCCTGTGTTTGGGAATGACATAAAGCCAGCATCCAGATTTTACAAGGCACCAACTGAGCTGTAGACGCGTAGCCCAGAACTGAGTCAGGCAACCCTCACCAGGCACAAGACCACAGAGGTGCGTCTGCTCTTCCCTCAAGGATGCAACAGGTGCTCATGGCTCCTTCTTGTGCTGGACCCTGTGTGAAATGTGTGCCCAGCTCTGTACTGTCCTGTGCTCTTCCTTTCCAGACTGACAGAGTAGGCTGGTGTTCACAGGACAATTTTCTCTACACGCTCAGACCCGGACGTGTCACCCCCACCACGTCCCCCGATTTCCGTCCTGCTAGTGTGCAGCCTCAAATCCTCACCTTTGTTCCCCACCAACCCCTCATCACCCACTCCAGGCCCCCACCATCCCCTTAGGCCCCAAGCATCTCTTCCAGGTCCCCACAATGCCCCTGGACCCCCAACATCTTCTCCAGGTCCCCACAATCCCCCTGGGTCTCCAGCATCCCCCCCAGGCCCCCACCGTCCCCTCTCGGCCCCCAGCGTCCCCTCCGGGTGCCCAGAATCCTCTGGGCTCCCGGCATCTCCCAGGACCCCACCTTTGGCCCCGGGGCCCCTCTGTCAGAACAGGAGGGGTTCTCATAGCGGCAGCAGTAGCAGGCGGGACTGAGCTGGGACAGGGACTGGAGGACTCTGGCACAGGCCCGAGCGCAGACCGGGGGCGCCGCTCACCTGTGTCACTGGGGAAGTGCGAAGACGGCGAGACGCTGTTTGACAATTTCAGACGCCGGACGGACCGGTCGCCGCAGAGGAGCTGTGGGTCGCTCCCGCGCCTGCGCAGAATGAGGGCCGCAGGCTGCTAAGCGCGTGCGCCCAGGGCCCGGCGCTCCGGGATTCGTCCTCGGGCGGGAACTGTGGCCGCATTCACTTGATTCCGCTCCGCCGCGCCGGGCCGACGGCGGGCTCCGAGAGCCTGTGCCCCGCGGTTTTCGCTCCGGCTGGCACGGAAGAGGGGAGCGGCCGTTCTCGCGACAGCGTCTGCTCCGGAAGTAGTTGTAGCAAGTACTTCCTTTTCCCCTCACCTTTTAAAAAGCAGGGAGGTGGGAGGCCGCTGGCGGCTCCCGGGCGCACGCCCGTTGCTCGGCTGCGGCGTCCCCGGGAGCCGGGCCTCTCCCGCCGTGGTGCTGCCCAGCGCGGGCGCCGAGCCCGGCCGGGGATGGACAGGGAGACGCGCGCGTTCGCCGAGAGCCACTTCCAACGCCTCCGGGGGCGGCCCGCGGGCGCGGTGGGCGCCACCCCGGGCCGCGTGGACTTCATCGAGAGCCCGGACTCCTTCTCCTACGCCGACTTTTTCAAGGGCTACCTTTTGCCCAACGTGCCGTGCGTTTTCTCCAGCGCCTTCACCGAGGGCTGGGGCAGCCGCAGGCGCTGGGTGACGCCGGGCGGGAAGCCGGACTTCGAGCACCTGCTCCGGAACTACGGTACGTGCGGAGCGCGCGAGCTGCCGAGGCCTGGGGGGCCGCCGCCGCCCGCGGAGGGCGCACAGTGTCAGACAGCCTCTTGTTTCAGGAGACGTGGTCGTCCCCGTGGCCAACTGTGGGGTCCAGGAGTACAACTCCAACCCTAAGGAGCACATGCTCCTCCGAGACTACATCAGCTACTGGAAAGACTACATCCAGGGGGGCTACTCCTCTCCGCGGGGCTGCCTCTACCTCAAGGACTGGCACCTGTGCAGGTAAAGGGGGCGGGGCGCCGCTTCCCCGGGACCTGAGCGAGCCCCGGACGCGCCCAAAGCAGCTTGTCCTTCCTTCCCCCGGGTAGGAATCTTC
>NW_024426663.1:89292429-89293320 GCF_017311325.1 Ursus maritimus
TGTGTTTGGGAATGACATAAAGCCAGCATCCAGATTTTACAAGGCACCAACTGAGCTGTAGACGCGTAGCCCAGAACTGAGTCAGGCAACCCTCACCAGGCACAAGACCACAGAGGTGCGTCTGCTCTTCCCTCAAGGATGCAACAGGTGCTCATGGCTCCTTCTTGTGCTGGACCCTGTGTGAAATGTGTGCCCAGCTCTGTACTGTCCTGTGCTCTTCCTTTCCAGACTGACAGAGTAGGCTGGTGTTCACAGGACAATTTTCTCTACACGCTCAGACCCGGACGTGTCACCCCCACCACGTCCCCCGATTTCCGTCCTGCTAGTGTGCAGCCTCAAATCCTCACCTTTGTTCCCCACCAACCCCTCATCACCCACTCCAGGCCCCCACCATCCCCTTAGGCCCCAAGCATCTCTTCCAGGTCCCCACAATGCCCCTGGACCCCCAACATCTTCTCCAGGTCCCCACAATCCCCCTGGGTCTCCAGCATCCCCCCCAGGCCCCCACCGTCCCCTCTCGGCCCCCAGCGTCCCCTCCGGGTGCCCAGAATCCTCTGGGCTCCCGGCATCTCCCAGGACCCCACCTTTGGCCCCGGGGCCCCTCTGTCAGAACAGGAGGGGTTCTCATAGCGGCAGCAGTAGCAGGCGGGACTGAGCTGGGACAGGGACTGGAGGACTCTGGCACAGGCCCGAGCGCAGACCGGGGGCGCCGCTCACCTGTGTCACTGGGGAAGTGCGAAGACGGCGAGACGCTGTTTGACAATTTCAGACGCCGGACGGACCGGTCGCCGCAGAGGAGCTGTGGGTCGCTCCCGCGCCTGCGCAGAATGAGGGCCGCAGGCTGCTAAGCGCGTGCGCCCAGGGCCCGGCGCTCCGGGATTCGTCCTCGGG
>NW_024426663.1:89293746-89320995 GCF_017311325.1 Ursus maritimus
CTGGGTGACGCCGGGCGGGAAGCCGGCTTCGAGCACCTGCTCCGGAACTACGGTACGTGCGGAGCGCGCGAGCTGCCGAGGCCTGGGGGGCCGCCGCCGCCCGCGGAGGGCGCACAGTGTCAGACAGCCTCTTGTTTCAGGAGACGTGGTCGTCCCCGTGGCCAACTGTGGGGTCCAGGAGTACAACTCCAACCCTAAGGAGCACATGCTCCTCCGAGACTACATCAGCTACTGGAAAGACTACATCCAGGGGGGCTACTCCTCTCCGCGGGGCTGCCTCTACCTCAAGGACTGGCACCTGTGCAGGTAAAGGGGGCGGGGCGCCGCTTCCCCGGGACCTGAGCGAGCCCCGGACGCGCCCAAAGCAGCTTGTCCTTCCTTCCCCCGGGTAGGAATCTTCGTGTGTACCCAAACCTGGCTCCTGCGGCGTGGTTGGACGTGCTCCCCATGGCAGGGTTCAGGCGAAGTCATTCATCCTGGCTGCCCCAAGTCCTGCACCACCCTGCTCAGTTCACATTCTCAACCTTCCAGCAGGGCCGCGCCCGACTTGTGTAGCTTCTCCATCACCGACCAGCCACACGCCCGCCTTTTCTTTTCTTTTTTTTTTTTTTTAATGATTTTTTATTATATTATGTTAGTCACCATACAGTACATCCCCGGTTTCCGATGTAAGGCTCGATGATTCATTAGTTGCTTGTAACACCCAGTGCACCATGCAATACGTGCCCTCCTTACTACCCATCACCGGTCTATCCCATTCCCCCACCCCTCTCCCCTCTGAGGTCCTCAGTTTGTTTCTCATAGTCCATAGTCTCTCATGTTTCATTCCCCCTTCTGATTACCCCCCCTTTCTTTATCCCTTTCTTCCCCTACTGATCATCCTAGTTCTTATGTTCCATAGATGAGAGAAATCATATGATAGTTGTCTTTCTCTGCTTGACTTATTTCACTTAGCATTATCTCCTCCAGTGCTGTCCATGTTGTAGCAAATGTTGAGAACTCATTCTTTCTGATTGCTGAGTAATATTCCATTGTATATATGGACCACAACTTCTTAATCCAGTCATCTGTTGCAGGGCATCTCGGCTCCTTCCACGATTTAGCTATTGTGGACATTGCTGCTATGAACATTGGGGTGCATATGGCCCTTCTCTTCACTACGTCTGTATCTTTGGGGTAAACACCCAGTAGTGCAATTCGCCCGCCCTTTCTAAGGAGGCCTTGTGTGGTCCGACCGCACCCTTCTTCCAACTCCGGGAGCTCCAACGGTGGGGCTCTGAGACATAGCTCACACTCATGGGCCTCTGCACCCCACCGCTGCTGCGTTCCCACGCCCAGAAGGGGTCCTTGGGTTTTGTGTCCATCCCTCTACCCAGGGGTGTGCTGGACACAAACAGAGACCGTCCTACTCACACCCCAGCCAGCTGGTATAAGGCACAGAGTACAGGCTCGATGAGTTTTGAATAAACGAGTGGACGATTGAATTCTTGCTTTGTTGATGAGGAAAGTAAGGCTCAGGATGGTAACGTGAGTCACTCCCTTGTGATTCCCAAGACCCATCCAAGAAAGCATCTCGCACCAGCATGCCTTGGATGCTCCCTGCCTTGTCTGGCAGGGAGAGCTGGCCAGGGGCTGGATCAGGGACACCCAGACCCTGGCTGTGGCCCCCAGGGACTCCTATTCCAGCAGCACTTGGGACTCCTAGACTTGATGGTCCTGCACGGTGGGTGTGGGCTTCAAAGCAGTAAGTGTGTTCTGGGTATTACACGAGACATACTTGTCCTGGAAACTTGTTCATTGTTTGAAAGTCAGTTTTGACTGAATATTGTGTGTTTTCCCTGGAAACCCTAGAATAAACAGAGAAGAGGGAGGTCAGGCAGGCAGAGGTGGCCCTAGGGGACGTGACATCTGAGCAGGGTTTTGAGGGATCAGTAGGAGTCTGGTGGCCTGCAAAGGCATGGCAGCAGGTGTTTGGTGCTGCCGGGGCTCTGTCCCTGGTCATGGCCTCTGACCATGAGTGATGTGTGAGCTACTACAAAAGCTTATTCCGGCATGTGGTTGGGAGAGCTGCACTCTCCCTGGGGCTCGGTTGGTGTCCTGTGTGTGGGGCCTGTTGTTTTGGTTGTGGGGATCAGGCTTTTGGACCAGGAGGAATGGGGGCCTGTGGGTTGGGGAGAAAGACCTCAATGGACATGGGCCATATTGCCTGGGCCACTGGTGGTGCACCCACGCAGCAGACTCGAGGTCATTGGCAGGGCGAGAGCGTGGGTGAGGCCCTCGAGTTCTGGAGAGCAGCGCGATGCAGATGAGGCAGTCCGGAGGCTGACGTCCCGGACCTGGTGCGAGGGCGTCTGGAACAGGTGTGCTGCTGCCTGCACGGGTCATTTGAGCGATGTCACAGCACCCCCAGCGCCGTATCGTCTGTTTCTGAGGGGGCTTCGTTCCTTGGGCGGGGCTCTGGTGGGGTCACTTGGGGCTGTGGTCATGTGGTGGCTGGACTAGCACGGGGTGGTCAGCCATACTGTGGACGCCAGCTGCAGAGGGCAGCTCCGGTTCATTGATGTCCTTCCTAACCTCTGGCTATCTCATGTGTTTGGGGCATTAGGTGCCAGAAGGTGGCCACTCCTGCCACAGCCGCATGTCACTCCCTGCAGGGACTCCTCGGCGGAGGACGTGTTCACCCTGCCCGTGTACTTCTCGTCCGACTGGCTCAACGAGTACTGGGATGCCCTGGATGTGGACGACTACCGCTTTATCTACATGGGGCCCACTGGCACCTGGTACCGTGGGTCCACTCCCAACCTCCTTTCTGTGCCTTGTCCCTGCCCCACACACTCTCCTCCACCCTGTTGACTCTGTCAGAGCCTCTCAGAGATGCCCAGGCCTTGGGGAGGGCTGTCAGGTGTCCCATTTCCAAGCCTCCGTACCCACTTTGCCCCTGGGGGCTCTTATGTGGGGGAGGTGTGAGTGCTGGGGCCTCCGGGGCCCCTGTCTGTGGCCAGCCTATTCTGAAGAACCAGACCACCTCTGGTTCAGTAGGCACCAACAAGAGGTTTCACACAGGTCGCCGTTCCACGCTGACATCTTCCGCTCCTTCAGCTGGTCTGTCAACATCTGTGGGAGGAAAAAGTGGTTCTTCTTCCCTCCGGGGCAAGAGGAAGCCCTGCGGGATTGCCACGGTGGCCTGCCCTACGACGTGACCTCGCCCGCGCTCCTCGACAGCCGCCTGTACCCCATGCGCAAGCACTGCAGCCCACCCCTGGAGCTCACACAGGAGGCAGGCGAGATGGTCTTCGTGCCCAGCGGGTGGCACCACCAAGTCCACAACCTGGTAGGGTGGGCATACGCCACCGCATGTGCCTGCAACATGGCCCGGACAGGTCAGGGAGACACCCTGGGGCCTCACTGGTCTGACCCCGAGCCCAGAGTATCCATCTCCCCGTTCATCTGCCTCTTGGCCTGCCCAGCAGCACTCCTCACCCTTAACATGTTCTTAGATGCCTTTCCACAGAGAGAGGGCCAGGCACACCCCTCCTGATCCCACAGTGGGCAGGCTGCTCTCTAAGAGAGCCTGGGAATAGGACTGCACAGACTATGGAGAAGGGCCATCAGCTCCTGTTTCTTCCCCACCTCCCACCTTTCTTCCCTGGGCAGCAGTGGGTCCTTATACACCGTGGAGTTTCCCCAGCTCCCCTGGGAGCCCTGCTCTTGCTTAGCTGTGCTCTCAGAAGATCCAGCCCCCTCTTCATGCTAGCACCCACTGGGACACAGGAGCAGCCCTTCCCAGCTGAGGAGGGTTGCAAGGACCTCGGGACGGGTTGGGGATGGTCTAGTGTGGGCTCATGGGGACACCCATGCCCCACCCCTTCCAGGAGGACACCATCTCCATCAACCACAACTGGGTCAATGGCTGTAACCTGGCCAATATGTGGCACTTCCTGCAGCAAGAGCTCCGGGCCGTGCAGCAAGAGGTCAGCCAGTGGAGGGACACTATGCCTGACTGGCACCGTCACTGCCAGGTAGGCCAGCCTGGGCAGGAGGGAAGGACTGGGAAGGGCTCTGCGGGGCTGCAGTGGGGGCTGAGAGATGGGGCTCACCAGGGCCAGGGCTGCAACGTGGCGAGGGCATGGGGCAGCCCTCAGGGCAGCCTACATTCTCACCAGAGGGCTTGGTCTGTAAGGCCAGAGCTGTGGTCCTGGGGACATGGGAGCCGCCAGCCTGCCTGTCTGAAGGTCAGTCTGGGCCTGAGGCAGGTCACTGGGGCTTACAGGCTGCAGGATTCAGACCCATCACCAGCTGGCCCCCACGTATCTCTGTCCCCATCCTCAAGGACTGGGCCCTGCCCACAGTCCACAGACACTTGCCTGGAGCTGCAAGCAAGCCATGGCTCACTGGTGCTCCTCTCTGGCCAGGTCATCATGAGGTCCTGCTCCGGGATCAATTTTGAAGAATTTTACCACTTCCTCAAGATCATCGCTGAAAGGAGGCTCCTCCTCCTGGCGAAAGGGATGGGCCCTGGTACCATGGAGGGTGGCGTTGGCACCGGGCTGGGCCCCCAGCAGGCTGCTTTTGATGTCAGCCGGATCACAGAGGTGCTGGCATCCGTGGTGGCCCACCCCGACTTCCAGAAACTGGACACAAGCATGTTCTCACCGCAGCCGGAGGAGCTCCTGCCGCAGCTGGAGGAGGTTGTGGCCACCGCCGCCTCTATTTAGTGCGTGATGCTTGCATCACACAGGGCCCTGAGGAACTGACATGGAAGGCAGGTGGGTCTACAGTCCCTTCCGTAAATAAAGCTCTGTGCTGTGTGGCATGGGACATGTCACCTTCCCGCGGAGCCTTGTGGCCTCAGGTGTCCCAGGTGTGGCTCCTGCTCTTACAGGTGTGATACTGTCCTGGCTGTTGGCAGCCCCAGGACCCTGATGCCTGTGCAGGGGGTTTGGGCTCCTTGTCTTCATGAGGCTCAGCCAGTGCTGAGTGCCCTGGATCCAGTGAGGGGGTGGGTGGGCAAGTCCTGCGAAGTGAGATCTGCAGCCAGAACTCAGGCGTGGGGGCAGCATGTGGCTGGGATTCCTGGTGCCCCCTGCCTTCCCTCAGCAACGACCAGCACCCGAGCCCATAGGCCTCCCATCCGCAGCAGTGCAAGGCAGCTGGCTTGTCTTGCAGGGCCCCCTCTGCAGTAGGACCACGCCCTTACTCATCTCCATCTTCCCTTGGAGCAAGCCCCTCCTCGTAGGGTGAACACTCTGGGACCCAGGGCCTCCGAGTCTATCCCACAGGAGAACCACTGTTTACATAGAGCCTGCCTTCCCTCTGCCTCCCCTGCACCCCCATCATGCAGGCCCCCAGGCATCGCAGGAGCATCATTCAGGGGTCCCTCGGGCTCGGCTGACGCCCATGATTTTATCTCCCTCTTATTTGTGACAGGACTGCCTTTGCTTATCGGGATCCAGGTCCATCCCTGTGTCTGCACACCCAGCGAGGGCCTAGACCTTGCCCCAGGTTTCCAGAGCCCCCTCTAGTTCCTCTCCCATCCTTCACATGTGCTGGCCATCTTAGGCCACTAGCAACCAGTGGTTCAAACCACTCTGCATATATGTGCCCCAGCCAGTTTCCTCTGCAGAAATGTTTCAGTCCAGTCTGCAGGCCAGTGTTTGACCTGCATACTTAGGTGCACCATCCAGTTTCTAGTCTTTGCACACCTGTGTGCACTCAACAGTGACACTAGTAGGGATCTCCAGAGAAATGGGGCCCACGGGATAGAGCAAGAGATGGTGGGGGCTGGTGAGTGAAGATCTGCAGAGCAGGCCAGGGACCTGGGGAAAGTGGACTTTGTGGTCTTGGGTCCAAAGTCTGCAAACTCAGGATTTGTGTGTTGCAGTCAGGAGGCAGAATTGCTTCTTTGGGAGACGTCTGTCTTGTCCTTGTGGTCTTCCACTGCTTGGATGAGGCCCACCCAAATTGTGGAGGGTAATCTGCTTTATCAAGGTCTATGGAGTTCAGAGTTAATCACATCTAAAGGATGCTTTCACAGGAGCATGGAGACTGGTGTTTGAGCGAACAGCTGGGCACTACGGCCTGGCCAAGTCAATGTGTCGGACTGAGCAACAGTCACTCCCTTGTGCTCGCTGGGACTCAGCAGGCACACTGCTCTATCCTGTGCCCACATCAACGCTCAGCAACTGCTCCTTTCCTGGCAGCTGCCTGCAGTCCTACAGCCGCCCCATGTGTAGCACTCAGCACCTCTCCACCCCTCCCACACTCTGCCATTGGACAGTTGTGTCTGCACGTGTCCCCGAGTGCTGGCCAGCCATGCTGTGGCTCATGCTCACCGGGTTATTCAGTGGTCACCCCTTGCACACTTGTTCTATCCTGTCAGCCTCCACCCCGGAACTCCTGCTCTGCCATGGACTCGCTCCTCCCTCATGTCCCATGTGTTCCTCAAATGCTGGTGCTCACGTTACTCTCCACTCAACTGCATGGTTTGCACACTTGCCATGTGCAATTCAACAACCTGTGCATATGTGTACCTCTTCCTCCAGCACACCTGCAGTGTTTCACAGTTGCTCCTCCTGGTCTCACCATCAGGATTTTGGTTCTAGCACACCCACTTTGTGGTAATAGACAATGTCTCACTGCACACTCACAGGCCAGGCGCAAACTCGGCATTGTTATGCTCCTTGTTAGTTCCCTTCTCCACAGCCATGGTGTATCATCAAGCAGTGCTCACATGTTCACGGTGCAACCCAGTGACCACTGCACATGCAACAATTCATCAGTCATTCTTGCACATTCATGCTCTACCATCCAACCCCCTAAGCCACCCAGAACTGACACGTGTGGTTCAACAGCTGCTTGCTGCGTGTTGCTCTAGTTTCTTTCCCCCTCTTGCACACCCACTTGCATTCAACTATCTGCACAGTCACTGGGCCTGGGCCTGAGCTGTGCTGTGTGTCTGGATGACACTTGCATCCATTGGGGAGGAAGGGATAACTCAGATTGTCATCATACACCTGGCTCTTACCTCTGCAGGCCATCTCTTCAGGGGAAGTTGTTGGCAGTATGTGACCAGGTGCACTGGAGGCTCTGTAAGGCTTTGGAGGCTCCCTGGCTTGCCCTGGGGAAGGACCTGGAAGGGCACTCCAGCAAGCTTAGGGTGTGTGTGTTTCCCACCCAGGCTGGAACCATTCCAGGATTTCATTGGTGAGGCAGTGTACATGCAGCCCATGGATCGTCATTTCTGGTGGCACCCCTCTGATCAGGCTGCATCTTTCCACCTCCTCATGGGAAAAAGTTTGCACCTCCATGACGTAAACAGGTTACAGTCATCAGGCCTCAGCCAGAGAGGAGTGGCCATAGTGTACCTGATGGGGAGTGGGGCCTGTTCCTGGGGTGAACAATTGTGCAAGGGGGTTGGAAAGATGGCAGAGGAGTAGGGGACCTTTTTTCAGCTGGTCCCCTGAATCAAGCTGGATATCTACCAGATCATTCTGAACACCCACGAAATCAGCCCGAGAGGTAGGTAGATACATCGGGATCTCTACAAACAAACATTTCCAGCGCTGAGTATTGAGGTACAAAGCGGGGAGCCATGAATCTGTGCACAGATATTGGAAGATAAACGGAAGGGGGACAGAGCTGTCGTGCTTGGGCGCTGGGAAGCAATAGCCACCTGCACTGGGGAGCTGGCCGGACTTGGGGACTAGCACCCACCAGAAAACAGACTGAGACCATGAACCTAGGAACATGTGCGCGACCAAACTGAAAACCGGAGCTCCGGAGCACACACTCGAACTAGACTGAAACTGGGAGCTTGGGAGCGCGACCGCGGCCAGACTGAAAACCGGAACTCCAGAGTGCTCACTGGAACCACACTGAAACAAGGAGCTTGGGAGCGTGTGTGGGAACTGGGGACAGCTGGCAGTTTTAAAAGCAAAAAAGGACAGAGACTGCCTGCCCTGGAAGTGAGGGCTGGGAGAGTGACTGTGGGGTGCACAACCCGGGATGCTGCAGGGTTTTTAGCAGCACCGAGAGAAACTGAGGTAAACTGGCCAGGAGAGCTTAGTGGGGAACGGACTGTGCTCTCTGTTCTGAGACAGAGGCTAGGATATGGCCACTGCTGCTCTGATTCTCAAAAGAGTCTCGGAAAGCCGCCAGAAAACAAAAGCCCAGAAATACCAGTTCACATTGTGCCCATCCCCACCCCCGCCCCTCGCAGGGGACCAGGCAACTCTACCCAAACGTGGTTGCCTGAGTATCAGTGCGGCAGGACCTTCCCCCAGAAGGCAGGCTGTAAAATCAAGAAGCCCACATCCCTAAGGTCCCTATAAAACAAGTGCACACTGCCTGGGTCCTGGTCAATAATTTGGACTCTGTGCATCCCGCAACCTCTCCTCATCAGAATGATGAGGAGGAGGAATCTTCAGCAAAGAAAGGAGACAGAGACCGTGGCCTCTGCCACAGAACTGATGGATATGGATTGTCAGAAATGGAGTTCAGAGTAACAATGGTCAAGATGATGTGTAGGCTTGAAAAAAATATTAACGAAAATATTAAGGAGAATATAGAATCTCTAAGGGCGGAAATGAGAGTGAACCTGGCAGAAATTAAAAATGCTATGAATCAAATGCAGTCTAAACTAGATGCTCTGATGGCCAGGGTAAATGAGGCAGAACAAATTAGTGAATTGGAAGATGGTATGATAGAAGGAAAAAAATGGAAACTTTGCTCAAAAAAATCCATCTCAAGAATGTAGATTACAGGAGATTACTGACTCAATGAAACATTCCAATGTCAGAATCATCAGCATCCTGGTGAGGGTGGAGAAAGAGAGAGGTCTAGAAGAGATATTTGAACAAATCGTAGCTGAGAAATTCCCTAATCTGCTACCAAAGGAAACAAGCATTTGTGTCCAAGAGGCAGAGAGGACCCCTCCCAAAATCAATGAGAACAGACCTACACCACGTCACATAATAGTACAATTCGCAAATATTAGATCCAAAGATACAGTCTTGAAAGCGGCCAGGGGTAAGAGAATCCTCACCTACAGAGGGAGGAACATCAGAATAACGTCATACCTGTCTACAGAGACCTGGCAAGCCAGCAAAGGTTGGCAAGGCATATTCAGAGCTCTAACTGAGAAGAACATGCAGCCAAGGCTACTTTATCCAGTAAGGCTGTCATTCAGAATTGATGGAGAGACAAGGACCTTCCAAGACCGGCAGAAACAAAAAATATGTGACCACCAAGCCAGCCCTACAAGAAATATTAAGGGGGGGTTCTATAAAAATAAAAAGACCACAAGAGTGATACAGAACAGAAACTTACAATCTATAGAAACAAAGACTTCACAGGCAGCATGACAGCATTAAAATCATATCTCTCAACAATCAGTCTCAATGTAAATGGCTTAAATGCTCCCATAAAATACCACAGGGTTGCAGATTAGATAAAAAGACATGACCAATCCATTTCCTGTCTACAAGAGACTCATCTTGAACCTAAAGATGCATCCAGACTGAAAGTGAAGGGACGGGTAACCATTTCTCATGCCAATGGACGTCAAAAGAAAGCCGGGGTAGCAATTCTCATTCAGACAGATTAGATTTTAAATTAAAGACTGTAGTGAGAGATACAGAAGGACACTGTATTATTCTTAAAGGATGTATCCAACAAGTGGATATGACAATTATAAATATCTATGCCCCCAACAAGGGAGCAGCTAGATACACAAGCCAATTCTTTAAAAAAAAAAATAATTTTTTTTAATATTATGTTAGTCACCATACAGTAAATCCCTGGTTTCTGATGTAAAGTTCGATGATTCATTAGTTGTGTATAACACCCAGTGCACCATGCAATACATGCCCTCCTTACTACCCATCACCAGCCTATCCCATTCCCCCACACCCTCCCCTCTGAAGCCCTCAGTTTGTTTCTCAGAGTCCATAGTCTCTCATGCTTCATTCCCCCTTCTGATTACCCCCCTTTCTTTATTCCTTTCTTCTCCTACCAATCTTTCTAGTTCTTATGTTCCATAGATGAGAGAAATCATATGATAATTGTCTTTCTCTGCTTGACTTTTTTCACTTAGCATTATCTTCTCCGTTGCTGTCCATGTTGCAGCAAATGTGGTGAACTCGTTCTTTCTGATAGCTGAGTAATATTCCATTGTATATATGGACCACAACTTCTTAATCCAGTCATCTGTTGAAGAACATCTCGATTCCTTCTACGATTTAGCTATTGTGGACATTGCTGCTATGAACATTGAGGTGCATATGGCCCTTCTCTTCACTACATCTGTATCGTTGGGGTAAATACCCAGTAGTGCAATGGCTAGGTCATAAGGTAGCTCAATTTTTAACTTTTTAAGGACCTCCACACTGTTTTCCAGAGTGGCTGTACCAACTTGCATTCCCACTAACAATGTAGGAGGGATCCCCTTTCTCCACATCCTCTCCAGCAATTGTTGTTTTGTGGCTTGTCATTTTTTTTGCCATTCTAACTGCCCTAAGGTGGTATCTTAGTGTGGTTTTGATTTGAATTTCCCTGATGGCTAATGATTTTGAACATTTTTTCATATGTCTGTTAGCCATTTGTATGTCCTCATTGGAAAAGTGTCTGTTCATATCTTCTGCCCATTTTATGATTTGTTTATTTGTTTCTTACATATTGAGTTTGAGAAGTCCTTTGTAGGTCTTGGATACCAGTCTTTATCTGTGGCATCATTTGCGAATATATTCTCCCATTCTGTGGCTGCCTCGTAGTTTTTCTGACTGTTTCCTTGGCTGTGCAGAAGTTTTTATCTTGATACAGTCCCACAAGTTCATTTTTTCTTTTGTTTCTCTTGCCGTTGGAGATGTGTCATGAAAAAGGTTGCTGTGGCCGATGTCAAAGTGGTTACAGCCTATGTTCTCCTCTAGGATTTTGATGGATTCCTGTCTCACATCGAGGTCTTTCATCCATTTGGAGTTTATCTTTGTGTATGGTGTGAGAGAGTGGTCAAGTTTCATTCTTTTGCATGTAGCTGTCCAATTTTCCCAGCACCATTGAAGAGACTGTCTTTTTCCCACCGGATGTTTTTTCCTGCTTTATCTATTGAAGATCACCCAAAGAGCCGAGGGTCCATTTCTGGGTGGGTTATTCTGTTCCATTGGTCTACGTGTCTGTTTTTGTGCCAGTACCATGCTGTCTTTGTGATCACAGCTTTGTAGTACAGCTCGAAATCCGGCATTGTGATGCCCCCAGCTTTGTTTTTCCTTTTCAAAGTTCCTCGGCGATTTGGGGCCTTTTCTGGTTCCACACAAGATTGCTCTGGGTAGCATGGACATTTTAACTATGTTAATTCTTCCGATCCATGAGCATGGAATATCTTTCCATCTTTTTATGTCTTCCTCAATGTCTTTCAAGAGTGATTTATAGTTTCTAGAATATAGGTCCTTTACGTCTCTGGTTAAGTTAATTCCAAGGTAACGTATGGTTTTTGGTGCTATTGTAAATGGGATGGATTCCCTAATTTCTCTTTCTTCGGTCTCGTTATTCGTGTATAGAAATGCAACTGATTTCTGAGCATTGATTTTGTATCCCGCCACGTTACTGAATTGCTCTATAACTTCTAATAGTTTGGGAGTGGCTTCTTTTGGGTTTTCCATATAGAGTATCATGTCATCTGCAAAGAGAGACATTTTGACTTCTTCTTTGCCAATTTGAATACCTTTGATCCCTTTTTGTCGTCTGATTGCTGTTGCAAGGACTTCTAGTACTATGTTGAATAATAGTGGCGAGAGTGGGCATCCTTGTCGTGTTCCTGATCTTAAGGGAAAGGCTTCCAGCTTTTCCCCATTGAGAATAATATTTGCAGTAGGCTTTTCATAGATGGCTTTTATGAGATTGAGAAATGTACCTTCTATTCCTACACTCTGAAGGGTTTTAATCAGGAAAGGATGCTGTATTTTGTCAAATGCTTTTTCGGCATCGATTGAGAGGATCATATGGTTCCTGAGTCTTTTCTTGTTGATATGATGTATCACACTGATTGATTTGCGAATATTGAACCACGTTTGCATCCCAGGTATGAATCCCACTTGATCGTGATGGATAATCCTTTTAATGTACTGTTGGATTCTATTAGCAAGTATCTTGTTGAGGATTTTGGCGTCCATATTCATTAGGGAAATCGGTCTGTAATTCTCCTTTTTGATGGGGTCTTTGCCTGGTTTGGGGATCAAGGTAATATTGGCCTCATAGAATGAGTTTGGTAGCTTTCCTTCTGTTTCTATTTTTTGAAATAGCTTTAGGAGAATAGGTATTATTTCTTCTTTGAATGTTTGGCAGAATTCCCCAGGAAAACCGTCCATGCCTGGAGTTTCATTATTTGGAAGGTTGTTTATTACTGACTCAATCTCTTCGTAATTAATTGGCCTGTTTAAGAAATCAATTTCTTCCTGTTTCACTCTTGGTAGTTTATAGGTTTCCAGGAAGGCCTCCATCTCTTCCAGATTGCTTAATTTATTGGCATATAGCTGTTGATAAAAGTTTCTAATAATCCTTCCAATTTCTTTGGTGTTGGTCCTGGCCTCTCCTTTTTTATTCATAATTTTATTAATTTGGGTCCTTTCTCTTTTCTTTTGGATAAGTCTTGCCAGTGGTCTGTCAATTTTATTGATTCCCTCAACGAACCAGCTTCTAGTCCTGTTGATCTGCTCTACTGTACTTCTGGTGTCTAATTCATTGATTTCTGCTCTAATCTTCCTCAACTACTTCCACGTGAGTGGATTAGGCCTGTCCCTCTGTTGCTGTTTCAGCTTCTTGAGGTGTGAATATAAAAACTGCATTTTAGACTTTCCTATTCTTTTGAGTGAGGCTTGGATGGCTATGTATCTCCCCCTTAAGACTGCCTTTGCAGTATCCCATAGGTTTTGGACCGTTGTGTTTTCATTCTTGTTGGTCTCCATAAATTGTTTAAATTGATTTTTGATTTCCTGGTTTATCGAGTCATTCCTGAGCAGGATGGTTCTTAGTCTCCAAGTGTTTGAGTTTCTTCCAAATTTTTCCTTGTGGTTGAGTTCCAATTTCAGAGCGTTGTGGTCTGAGAATATGCAGGGGATAATTTCAATCTTTTGGTATCGGTTGAGACCTGTTTTGTGTCCCAGAACATGGTCTATTCTTGAGAATGTTCAATGGGCATTAGAATAGAATGAGTATTCTTTGGTTCTGGGGTGTAGTGTTCTATATATATCTATGAGGTCCAACTTGTCGAGTGTGGCATTCAAAAGCTTTGATTCTTTGCTTAGTTTTTGCTAGGGTGTTCTGTCTATTTCTGATAGTGAAGTGTTGAGGTCCCCTACTATTAATGTATTTTTATCTATATGTCTCTTTATTGTGGTTAAGAGTTGGCTTGTGTATCTTGCTGCTCCCCTGTTGGGGGCATATATATTTATAATTGTCATATCCACTTGTTGAATACTTCCCTTAAGAATAATATAGTGCCCTTCTGCATCTCTAACTATAGTCTGTAGTTTAAAATCCAATTTATCTGATATGAGAATTGCTACCCCAGCTTTCTTTTGAGGTCCATTTGCGTGAAAGATGGTACTCCATCCCCTTACTCTCAGTCTGAATGCATCTTTGGGTTCGAAATGAGTCTCTTGTAGACAGCAAATGGATGGGTCATTTCTTTTTATCCAATCTGCAACCCTGTGGCGTTTGAAACCAGAATTTAAACCATTAATGATAAGGCTGAGTACTGGGAGATATGCTTTTAATTCTGCCATGTTGTCAGTAAAGTCTTTGTTTGTATTGGCTGTGACTTTCTGTTCTGTATCACTCTTGGGGCCTTTTTACTTTTATAGAACCCCCCGTAATATCTCCTGTAGGGCTGGTTTCGTGGTTACAAAATTGGTTAGTGACTGGCGATTCTGAAATGTCTTTATTTCTCCATCAATTCTGAATGACAGCCTTGCTGGATAAAGGATCCTTGGCTGCATGTTTTTCTCTGAAAGAGCTTTTGCACTACGACGTGATGTGGCGTAGGTTTGTCATGGTTGAGCTTGGCAGGGGTCCTCTCTGCTTCTTGGACACGAATATTTGTTTCCCTCTAGATTATGTATGTTTTCAGCTACAATTTGTTCAAATATCTCTTCTAGACCTCAGTTTTTCTCCACCCCCTCAGGGATGCCGATGATTCTGACATTGGATTGTTTCATTGAGTCAGTAATCTCTGTAACCTACATTCGTTGGCATGGATTTTTTTAAGTCCAACTTCTATTTTCATTTTTTCTTCTACTAACCCATCCTCCAATTCACTAATACGTTCCTCTGCCTCATTTACCCTGGCCATCAGAGCCTCTAGTTTTGACTGCATTTGGCTCATAGAATTTTTAATTTCTGCCAGATTCACTCTCATTTCCACCCTTAGAGATTCAATAGTCTCATTAACATTTTCGTTAATACTTTTTTCAAGTCTACTCATGATCTTGACCATTGTTACTCTGAATTCCATTTGTGATAATTTGGTTACATCCATATCCATTAGTTCTGTGGCAGAGGCCACAGACTCATTGTGTTTTCTTTGCTGGGGGGAGGATTTCTCCTTCTCGTCATTCTGGTGAGGAGAGGTTGCGGGGTTGTCCAGAGCCGAAATTATTGACCGGGGCCCAGGCCATGCGCCCTTGTTTTATAGGGATCTTAGGGATGTGGGCTTCTTGATTTTTCAGCCTGCCTCCTGGGGGAGGGGCCTCCCGCTCTGATACTTAGGCAACCCTGTTTGGGTAGAGTCTCCGTGCCCCTGCGAGGGGGGGATGGGGATGGGCACACTGTGAGTCTGTATTTCCAGGCTTTTGTTGTCTGGTGGCTTTCCCTAGTGGTTTGCTGTCCCTCTCCTGAGAGTCAGAGCAGCATTGGCCGAATCTCAGCCTCTGTCTCAGAACAGAGGGATCGCGGACCGTTCTCCACTTATGTTCTGGCCACTTTAACTCTGTTTCTGTTGGTGCTGCTCAACCCTGCAGGGTCCCCGGATGCGCTCCACACACCCGGTGTCCCAGTCCTCACTTCCAAGGCCGGCGCATCTCTGTTCTTTGTGTTTCTAATACCACCAGCCGCCAGCCGCCAGCCACCCCCATGCACTCCCAGAGCTCTTGGTCTCAGTCTGATTCCAGTGAGCACATCGGAGTTCCATGAGAAGTCTGGTGGCGCGCACCCCAGCTCACGGTCTCTGTTCTCTCACAGGTGCCGTCCGTGAGTCTGCCCGCTCCCCCCGTGCAGGTGGCTAACGCTTCCCAGCACCCGAACGCGGCAGGCCCTCCCCCTTCTGTTTACCTCCAGATATCTGTGCGTGGTTTCACGGCTCCCCGCTTTGTACCTCAATACTCAGTGCCAGAGATGTTCATTTGTAGAGATCCAGATGTATCTTCCTGCATCTCAGGCTGATTCCGTGGATGTTCAGGCTGGTCTGGTACCTATCCAGCTCGACTCAGGGGACCAGCTGAAAAAGGGGTCCCCTACTCCTCTGCCATCTTAACTCCCCAATCATTAGAAACTCTTATCAACAACTATATGCCAATAAATTAAACAACCTGGAAGAAATGGATGCCTTCCTGGAAACCTATAAACTACGAAGACAGAAACAGGAAGAAACGGATTATCAAAGCAGACTGATTATTCATGAAGAGATTGAAGTAGTGATCAACCCCCCCCAAACAACAACAACAACAAAACAAACAAACAAAAACAAGAGTCCAGGGCCTGATGCATTCCCTGGGAATTCTAGCAAACATTCAAAGAAGAAATAATACCTATTCCCCTGAAGCTTTTTCAAAAAATAGAAACAGAAAGAAAACTACCAAACTCAATCTATGAGGCCAGTATTACCTTGATCCCAAAACCAGGCAAAGACCCCAACAAAAAGGAGAACTACACTCCGATATCCCTGATGAGTATGGATGCCAAAATTCTCAACCAGATCCTAGCTAATAGGATCCAACAGTACATTAAAAGGATTATGCATCATGATCAAGTGAGATTCATCCCTGGGATGCAAGCGTGGTTCAACATTCGCAAATCGATCAGTGTGATAGATCACATTAATAATAGTAGAGACAAGAACCACATGATCCTCTCAATTGATGCAGAAAAAGCAGCTGAGAAAATATAGCATCCTTTCCTGATTAAAACCTTCTGAGTGTAGGGATAGAGGGTACATTCCTCAATCATAAAAAGCATCTATGAAAAGCCTATAGCAAATATCATTCTCAATGGGGAAAAGCTGTAATCCTTTCCCTTAAGATCAGGAACACGACAAGGATGCCCACTCTCGCCATTATTGTTCAACATAGTCCTAGAAGTCCTAGCAACAGCAATCAGACAACAAAAAAGAGTAACAGGTGTTCAAAATGACAAAGAAGAAGTCAAATTCTTTCTCTTCACAGATGACATGATACTTTATGTGGAAAATCCAAAAGACTGCACCCCCAAATTACTAGAAGTCATACAATTCAGTAATGTGGCAGTATACAAAATCAATGTTCAGAAATCTGTTGCATTTCTATACACTGAGACTGAAGCAAGAGAAATTAGGGAATCGATTCCATTTACAATAGCACCAAAAATCATAAGATACCTCGGAATAAATGTAACCAGAGAGGTAAAGTATCTATAGTCTAGGAACTACACAACACTGATGCAAGACATTGAAGAAGACACCAAAAGATGGAGAAACATTCCATGCTCATGGATCGGAAGAATAAACATAGTTAAAATGTCTATGCTGCCCAGAGCAACCTACACTTTCAACGCCATCCCGATTGAAATACCAATGACATGATTCAGAGTTCTGGGACAAAAATCTTAATATTTATCCATCCCATTTACAATAGCACTAAAAACCATACGTTACCTTGGAATTATCTTAACCAGAGACGTAAAGGATCTATATTCTAGAAACTATAAATCACTCTTGAAAGACATTGAGGAAGACACAAAAAGATGGAAAAATATCCCATGCTCATGGATTGGAAGAATTAACATAGTTAAAATGTCCATGCTACCCAGAGCAATCTACACTTTCAATGCTATCCCGATCAAAATACTGAGGACATTTTTCAAAGAACTGGAACAAATACTCCTTGAATTCGTATGGAACCAGAAAAGGCCCCGAATCTCCAAGGAATTGTTGAGAAGGAAAAACAAAGCTGGGGGCATCACAATGCCGGATTTTGAGCAGCACTACAAAGCTGTGATCACACAGACAGCATGGTACTGGCACAAAAACAGACACATAGACCAATGGAACAGAATAGAGAACCCAGAAATGGACCCTCGGCTCTTTGGGTGACTAATCTTCAATAAAGCAGGAATAAACATCCAGTGGAAAAAAGACAGTCACTTCAATAAATGGTGCTGGGAAAATTGGACAGCTACATGCAAAAGAATGAAACTTGACCACTCTCTCACACAATACACAAAGATAAACTCCAAATGGATGAAAGACCTCGATGTGAGACAGGAATCCATCAAAATCCTAGAGGAGAACATAAGCAGCAACCTCTACGACATCGGCCACAGCAACCTTTTTCATGACACATCTCCAACGGCAAGAGAAACAAAAGAAAAAATGAACTTGTGGGACTGTATCAAGATAAAAAGCTTCTGCACAGCCAAGGAAACAGTCAGAAAAACTACGAGGCAGCCACAGAATGGGAGAATATATTCGCAAATGATGCCACAGATAAAGACTGGTATCCAAGATCTACAAAGGACTTCTCAAACTCAATATGTGAGAAACAAATAAACAAATCATAAAATGGGCAGAAGATATGAACAGACACTTTTCCAATGAGGACATACAAATGGCTAACAGACACATGACAAAATGTTCAAAATCATTAGCCATCAGGGAAATTCAAATCCAAACCACTCTGAGATACCACCTTATGGCAGTTAGAATGGTAAAAATTGACAAGGCAGGAAACAACAGATGTTGGAGAGGATGTGGAGAAAGGGGATCCCTCCTACCTTGTTGGTGGGAATGCAAGTTGGTACAGCGACTCTGGAAAATAGTGTGGAGGTCCCTTAAAAAGTTAAAAATTGAGCTACCCTTTGACCCAGCAATTATACTATTTACCCCAAAGATACAGATGTAGTGAAAAGAAGGGCCATATGCACCCCAATGTTCATAGGAGCATCATCCACAATAGCTAAATCATGGAAGGAGCTGAGATGCCCTTCAACAGATGACTGGATTAAGAAGATGTGGTCCATATATACAATGGAATATTACTCAGCCATCAGAAAGAATGATTACACAACTTTTGCTGCAACATGGACGGGACTGGAGGAGATTATGCTAAGTGACATAGGTCAAGCAGAGAAAGACAATTGTCATATCGTTTCCCTCATGTGTGGAACATAAGAAATAGCACGGAGGGCGGTAGGAGAAGGAAGAGAAGAATGAAGGGGGGGTAAACAAAAGGGTGAATGAACTATGAGGGACTGTGGACTCTGGAAAACAAACTGAGGGCTTCAGAGGGGAGGGAGGTGGGGGAATGGGAGAGGCCAGTGATGGATATTAAGGAGGGCATGTATTACATGGTGCATTGGGTGTTATATGCAAATAATGAATCATGTAACATTATATCAAAAACAAAGGATATACTGTATGGTGACTAACATAACATAATAAAAAATTATTATAAAAAAAAGAAAGAATGAAACCGCAGTATACAGGAACTGAGAGACAAGTACCAATATCTTTGATGAATATAGAAGCATTAACCAAAGTGCCAAATACTTATCTGTGAGACACAACACTGTACAGGGACCGACCAACTAACATCATCTTTCACGAATATGGAAGCATTAACCAATGTGGCTGTGGGAACTTGAACATTGTGCCACATCCTTATCTGTAATAAACAACAGTGTACAGGAACCATCCTTCAACTAAATCACCCTCAGGAATAGGGATCCCTTCTCAACATTGGGTTTGTAAGCATAGGGAAATGTCCACATAGTTATCTCCAAGGAACAACGGTATCAGGATAATGTCCTTCAAGTAACATCATCATTCATGAGTATGGAAGCATGAATCAAAGTGGTTGTGGAAGCATTAGGAAAGGACTATGTACATGTCTCAAAGAAACAACAGTGGAGAGCAACCAACTTACAACGAACAATATCTTTGGGGAATGTGGAATCATTAATGCAAGTGGATGTGGAAACGTGAAGAAAGTGCCACATACTTATCTGTATTAAACAACAGTGTACAGGCACCCACTTACAACTAACATCATCATTCGTGAATATGGAAGCATCAACCAAAGCAGTAGTAGAAGCCTGACGAAAGTGTCAAATACTTACCTGTGAGACACAACAGTATACAAGGACCGACCAACTAATAGCATCTTTCACGAATATGGAAGCATTAACCAATGTGGAGGTGGAAGTGTAAAGAAAGGACCACATACTTATCTCTAGGAAACAACAGTTTACAGAATACCACTTATAATTAACATCATCTTTCATGAATATGGAAGCAATTACCCTAGTGTTTGAGAAAGCACAAAAAAAAAAAAAACAGATAGTAATCTCTAGGAAACAACAGTGTGCAGGAACCAACTTACCACTAACAACATCTTTCATGAATATGAAAGCATTCATCCAAGTTTTTGTGGAAGAATAAGGAAACAACCACTTATATCTCTATGAAATCACAGGGTACAGGACAGGGGTGCCTGGGTCGCTCAGTGGATAAGGGTCTGCCTTCAGCTCATGGCATGATCCCAGGGTCCTGGGTTCGAGCCCCGCACTGGGCTCCTTGCTCCACTGTCAGCCTGCTTCTCCCTCTCCCGCTCCCCCTGCTTCTATACCCTCTCTCACTGGCTGTCTCTCTCTCTGTCAAATAGAGAAAAGAAGTCTGAAAGAAAGAAGAAAGAAAGAAAAGAAAAAGAAAGAAAGAAAAAGAAAGAAAAGAAAGAAAGAAAGAAAGAAAGAAAGAAAGAAAGAAAGAAAGAAGAAGAAGAAAGAAAGAACGAAACCATACTATTCAGGAACCCAATAACAACTACCAATACCTTTGATGAATATGGAAGCATGAATCAAAGTGGTTGTGGAAGCATTAGGAAAGGTCTACGTACATTTCTGTAAGAAACAACAGTGTACAGGAGCAGACTTACAAAGAACAAGATCTTTGGTGATTATGAAATCATTAACAAAAGAGGTTGAGGTAACGTAACGAAAGTGCCACAAACTTATCTGTAAAAAACAACAGTGTGCAGGAACCATCCATCCACGAACATCACCCTCATGAATATACATCCCTTCACAAAATAGGGGGTGTATGCATAACGAAAGGACCACATACATATCTCTAAGAAACAACAGTACAGGAACCCACTTACAACTTACATCCCCATTCATAAATATGGAAGCATTAACCCAGGTGGAGGTGGAATAATAAGGAAAGGACCACAAACCTATCCCTAGACAACAACAGTTTACAGTATAGCATTAACAATTAACATCATATTTCATGAATATGGAAGTAATTATCAACGTGGTGGAGGAAGCACAGAGGAACAGATATGTATCTCTAGGAAACGACAGAGTGCAGGAACCAACTTACAAGTAACAACATCTTTCATGAATATGGAAACATTCATCCAAGTCATTGTGGAAGCATAAGGAAACAACCTCTACATATCTCTAAGAAACCACAGTGTACAGGGGCACCTGGGAGGTCCAGTGGTTAATGTCCGCCTTCAGCTCCAGGCGTGATCCCATACTCCTGGGTTGAAGGCATGGGGGAAGGTGACACTGAGCCTGAGGGTTTGGGGGCAGGGTGCCAACAAAGGTAGGGTCGGCCTCAGGAGGGCCCCGCAATTCTCCTGCCCTGAATTATCTTTGACAACCCAAAGTGCATGGTTTCCTGCGGGGTGGCAGGTTGAGTGCGGCGGTGGTTCTCAGGTGTCCCCAATCATGGGGCTTGAGTGCCAGGCCGATGGGGAAGTGCCCTTTGGCGGCCAACATAGGGTTAGGGTTAGGCCCCAGGACCCGGGCAGGAACAACCTGCCTGATGTGCAGTGAGCTCCGCAGAGGGCAGAGGAGAGGGCACAGGGGAAGATGAGTGTGAGCCTCAAGGTTGGAGCGCGGGGAGCCGCAGAAGGTACCGGGTGACTCAGGGAGGCCCTCCTGGTTCTCCCGCCCTGAATGCTCGGTGGCGCCCCAAGGGACACGGTTTCCTGCCAGGTGACAGGCTGAGTCTGGCGGTGGGGCTCAAGTGTCCCCAATCCCCGGGGCTGCGGCACCAGGCCACTGGGGAGGGGCCCTCGGAGGCCCACCTAGGGTTAGGGTTAGGCCCCAGGAGCCCGGCAGGCCCGATCTGCTGGCTGTGTGGTGAGATCCATGATGTGCTGTGGTGAAGGCCCAGGGGCCACCGAAGGTCGCTGGGGGCTCAGGGGGGCCCTCTTGGTACTAACTCCCTGAATGCTCTGCGGTGCCGCAAGGGGCACGGTTTCCTGCGGGGTGGCTGGCCGATTCTGGCAGTGGGGCTCCGGTGTCCCCAATTCCTGGGGCTGCCATGCCAGGCCCATGGTGAGGGGCCCCTCTCCTGGTGACCTAGGTTAGGGTTGGGCACCAGGAGAGTGGGAGGCCTGATCGGCTGGGTGTGTGGGAAGACACACTGCAGGATGAGGTTAGGGCGTGGGGGAGATTGAGTGTGGGCCACAGAGTAGGAGTGCAGGGGGGCAAAGAAGGTCTCCTGGGGCTCAATGGGGCCTTCCTGGTTTTCCCGCCTAGAATGCTTTGGGGAGCCCAAAGGGGCACAGTTTTCTGCGAGGTGGCACGCTAAGTTCTGGGGTGCAAATCAGGTGTCCCCAATCCCTGGGCCTCCCGGGCTCCCTAGGCCTAACGCACCGAACCATCACCTCAGCCCACAGCCTAGCTCGCTGAAGAGCAGAAAGATCCGGCCTCCAGGGCTCCTGGGCAATTGAAGGTAGCCAGGGGATCAGGTGGGACCTATCCTGTCTCCTGCCCTGAATGCTATGCGGCGCCCCGAAGGGCAAGGTTCCCTGCGCCTGAAACCTGGGGCCCACGCTCCCCCTCCCCAGGGCCCTCACCTGGGCTGCCTCCAAGCTCACTGTAAATCTGGCAGATCAGGCCTGATGGGCTCCTGGGGCCTAACCCTAATGCTAGGTCAGCCGACAAGAGGCTGCTCCCCAGGGAACTGGCGCCACAGCCCCCGGGATTGGGGACACCTGAACCCCAGGGCCGGACTCAACCTGCCACCCCTCAGAAACCTGGGCCACTTGGGGCACCGCCAACCATTTAAGGCAGGAGAACCCGCAGGGACCACCAAGCCCCCGGCTACATTTGGTGCCCCCCCCGTCCGAACCATGGGGCCCATGCTCCCCCTCCCCTGCTCCCTCAACTCAGGCGGCCAAGCTCACCACACTGCCCACAATCGGGCCTGCCGGGATCATGGGGCCTAACCATAACCCTAGGGCGACCAGCCATGGGCCTCTCCACAGGGGACTGGTGCCGCAGCCCCGGGGATTGGGGACACCTGAGCCCCAGTGCCGGACTCAGCCTGCCGCCACGAAGCCACCTGGGCCCCTCGAAGTGCCGCCGAGCATTCAGGGCAGGAGAACGGGCAGGGCCCCCCGAGCCTCCAGAGACTTTCGACCGACCACCGCACCTCAACGATTGGGCCCAAGCTCCCCCTCCCCCATGATCTCACCTCGGCCCGCTGCCATGATTGCCGCACAGCCAGCGGATCGGGCCTGCCGGGCTCCAGGGGAGTAACCCTAACCCTAGGTCGGCCACCAAGGGGACCCTCCCCAGGGGCCTGGTACTGCACTGCCAGGGATTGGGGACCCCCAAGCACCGTACTCAGCCTGCCACCGCAGAGCCACCAGGGCCCCTTGGGACGACACCGAGCATTCAGTGCGGGAGAACAGGCAGGGTCTCCCGAGACCCCGGAGACATTTGATGGCCCCCCCCGAGCCAGTACACTTGGGCCCACGCTCATCCTCCCACGGCCCCTCACCTCGGACTGCCTCTCTGCTAGCTGCACAGCCGGCGGATCGGGCCTGCCGGACTACTGGGGCCTAACCCTAACCCCAGGTAGCCCACCGAGAGGCCCCTCGTGAGGGGTCATGCGCTGCAGCGCCGGGGATTGGGGTCCCTGAGCCCCAGCGCCGGACTCAGCCTGCCGCCGCGCCACCATCCATCACCTCGGGGCGCCGCCAAGCATTCAGGGCAGGAGAACAGGAAGGGCCCCCCGGGTCCCTGGCGGCCTTCGACGGCCCCACTTGCCACAACCCTTGGGCCCACGCTCCCCCTCCCACACGCCATCACCTCAGCCTGCCGCTCTGCTCGACGCACAGAAGGCGGATCAGGCCTGCTGTGCTCCTGGGGCCAAACTCTAACCCTAGGTCTGCCGCTGAGGGGCCCCTCCCCAGCGGCCTGGCACTGCAGTGCCGGGGACTGGGGACTCCAAGCCCCAGCGACGGACTCACTCTGTGGCTACGCAGCCACCTGGGCCCCTCGGGGCACCTCAGAGCATTCAGGGTGGAAGAATGGGCAGGGCCCCCCGAGCCCCCGGTGACCTTCGACGGCCCCCTGCACCACAACCCTTGGGCCCAAGATCCCCATCCCCCATGCCCTCACCTCCGCTGGCCGCTCTGCTTGATGCACAGCCAGCGGATCAGGCCTGCCAGGCTCCTGGGGCCTAATCCTAACCCAAGGTTGTCCACCGAGGGGCCCCTCCCCGGGGGGCCTGGCACCACAGCGCGGGGGATTGGTGACCCCCCCAGCCCCAGCGCCAGACTCACCCTGCCGCCACACTGCCACCCGGGCCCCTCGGGGTGCCGCCAAGCATTCAAGGCGGGAGAATGGGCAGGGCCCCCAAGCCCCCAGTGACTTTTGACGGCCCCCCGTGCCACAACCCTTGGGCCCATGCTCCCCCTCCCCTGCGCCCTCACTTTGGCCGACCGCTCCACTACCCACACAGCTGGCGGATTGGGCCTGCCGGGCACCTGGGGCCTAACCCTAACCCTAGGTCAGCTGCCAACGGGCCCCTCCCCAGGGACCTGGCACTGCAGCACCGGGGATTGGGGATCCCCAAGCCCCAGCACTGATTCAGCCTGCCGTCATGCTGCCACCCAGGCCCCTCATGGCGCCGCAGAGCAATTAGGGCGGGAGAACAGGCAGAGCCCCCTGAGCCCTGGCGACCTTTGATGGCACCACATGCCACAATCCTTGGGCCCATGCTCCCCCTCCCCCACAAACTCACCTAGGCCCATAGCTCTGCTGGATGCACAGCTGGCGATTCGGGCCTGCCGGGCTCCTGGGTCCTAAACCTAACCCTAGGTCAGCCGCTGAGGGGCCTCTGCCCAGGGACCTTGCACCACAGCACCAAGGATTGGTGACCCCTGAGCCCCAGTGCCAGACTCAGCCTGCCGCCATGCCACCACTCAGGCCCCTCGGGGTGCCGCAGAGCATTCAGGATGGGAGAACAGGCAGGGCCCCCTGAGCCCCTGGTGACCTTTGATGGCCCCACGTGCTACAACCCTTGGGCCCACGCTCAACCTAACCCGTGCCTTCACATTGGCCCACCACTCCACTCGCCACACAGCCGGCGGATCTGGCCTGCCGGGCTCCTGGGGCTAAACCCTAACCGTAGTGGGCCGCCGAGGGGCCCCTCCCCAGGGGCCCGGCGCTGTAGCGCTGGGGATTGGGAACCCCCGAGCCCTAGCATGGCACTCAGCCTGCCACCGCGCTGCCACCCGGGCCCTGCAGGGCGCTGCCGACCATTCAGGGCAGGAGAATGGGCAGGGCCCCCCCAAGGCCCCGGCGACCTTCGACGGCCCCCGCACCACAACCCTTGGGTCTACGCTACCCCTCCCCCACACCCTCACCTCGGATTGCTGCTCCACTAGATGCAGCCAGTGAATTGGGCCTGCCGGGCTCCTGGGGCCTAACCCTAACCCTAGGTCGGCTGCTGAGGGGACCCTCCGTGAGGGCCTGGCACCACAGCACAGGGGATTGGTGACCCCCGAGCACCAACGCCGGACTCAGCCTGCCGCCACGCCTCTACCAGGGCCCCTTGGGGCACTGCAGAGCATTCACGGCGGGGCGGGAGAACGGGCAGGGTCCCCCGAAATCCTGACGAACTTAGACGGACCCCAGTGCCACAACCAAGGGCCCACGCTCCCCCTCTCCCACGACCTTACCTCAGCCTGCCACTCCACTAGATGCACAGCTGGCGAATCGGGCCTGCCGGGCTCCTGGGTCCTAAACCTAACCCTAGCTCCTCTGCCGAGGGGCCCCTCCCGAGGGGTCCTGCACTGCAGTGCCGGGGATTGGGGTTCCCAAGCCCCAGCACCATAATCAGCCTGCCGCCGCGCCGCCATCCGGCACCTCGGGGCACCTCAGAGCATTCAGGGTGGGAGAACGGCAGGCCCCCCTGAGCCGCCAGCCACCTTCAATGGCCCACCGCGCCACAACCATTGGGCCCACGTGCCCCCTCCCCAGAAACTCACCTAGGCCCGTCACTGGGCTCAATGCACAGCCGGCGATTCGGGCCTGCCGAGCTCCTGGGCCCTAACCCTAACCCTAGGTTGGCCGCTGAGGCCCTGCCGGGGGCCTAGCGCCACAGCTCCAGGGATTGGTGATCCCCGAGCCCCAGCGCCAGACTCAGCCTGCTGCTGCACCGCTAACCAGCCCCCTCAGTGTGCCGCCGGTCATTTAGGGTGGGAGAATGGGCAGGGCCCCCCGGCGACCTTTGACAGCCCCCTGCACCACAACCCTTGGGTCGACGCTACTCCTCCCCCGTGCCTTCACCTTGGACCTCCGCTCCGCTCCCCGCTCAGCCGGTGGATCGGGCCTGCCCTGCTCCTGGGGCCTAACCCTAACCCTGGGTCTTCTGCTAAGGGGTCCCTCCCCAGGGGCCTGGCGCCACAGCACCGGGGATTGAGGACCCCCGAGCCCCAGCACCGCACTCAGCCTGCTGCTGTGCCACCACCCGGGTTCTTCCGGGCACCGTCGAGGATTCAGGGCAGGAGAACACGCAGGGCCCCCAGAGCCCACAGCGGCCTTCGATGGCCTCCCGTGCCACAACCCGTGGGCCAACGCTCCCCCTCCCCCACATCCTCACCTCGGCCCGCCGCTCTGCTTGCTGCACAGCCAGCGGATTGGGCCTGTTAGGCTCCTGGGGTCTAACCCTAACCCTAGGTTGGCCACCAAGGGGCCCCTCCCCAGGGGCCTGGCGCCCCAGTGCTGGGGATTGGGGACCCCCGAGGCCCAGTGCCGGACTCAGCCTGCCACCGCATCACCACCCGGGCCCCTCAGGTAGCTGCCAACCATTCAGGGCGGCAGAAAGTGCAGGACCCTGAGCCCCTGGTTACTTTTTTTTTCTTTGTCATTTTTTTTATTTTAATGTTTTTTATTAGATTATGTTAGTCACCATACAGTACTTCCCTGGTTTCTGATGTAAACTCCTAGGATTCATTAGTTGCGTATAACACCCAGTGCACCATGCAATACGTGCCCTCCTTACTACCCATCACCAGTCTATCCCATTCCCCCACCCCCTCCCCTCTGAAGCCCTCAGTTTGTTTCTCAGAGTCCATAGTCTCTCATGCTTCACCTTTCTTCCCCTACTGATCATCCTAGTTCTTATGTTCCATAGATGAGAGAAATCATATGATAATTGTCTTTCTCTGCTTGACTTATTTCACTTAGCATTATCTCCTCCAGTGCCGTCCATGTTGCAGCAAATGTTGAGAATTCGTTCTTTCTGATAGCTGAGTAATATTCCATTGTATTTATGGACCACAACTTCTTAATCCAGTCCTCTGTTGAAGGGCATCTCGGCTCCTTCCATGATTTAGCTATTGTGGACAATGCTGCTATGAACATTGGGGTGCATATGGCCCTTCTCTTCACTACGTCTGTATCTTTGGGGTAAATACCCAGTAGTGCAATGGCTGGGTCATAGGGTAGCTCAATTTTTCACTTTTTAAGGGACCTCCACACCGTTTTCCAGAGTCGCTGTACCAACTTGCATTCCCACCAACAATGTAGAAGGGATCCCCTTTCTCCACATCCTCTCCAGAAATGGTTGTTTCTTGCCTTGTCAATTTTTGCCATTCTAACTGGTGTATGGTGGTATCTTAGTGTGGCTTTGATTTGAATTTCCCTGATGGCTAATGATTTTGAACATTTTGTCATGTGTCTTTTAGCCATTTGTAT
>NW_024426663.1:89324293-89336466 GCF_017311325.1 Ursus maritimus
TTTTTTTTTTTTTTTTTTTAATGATTTTTTATTATATTATGTTAGTCACCATACAGTACATCCCCGGTTTCCGATGTAAGGCTCGATGATTCATTAGTTGTGTATAACACCCAGTGCACCATGCAATACGTGCCCTCCTTACTACCCATCCCCAGCTTATCCCATTCCCCCACCCTCCTCCCCTCTGAAGTCCTCAGTTTGTTTCTCATAGTCCATAGTCTCTCATGTTTCATTCCCCCTTCTGATTACCCCCCTTTCTTTATCCCTTTCTTCCCCTACTGATCATTCTAGTTCTTATGTTCCATAGATGAGAGAAATCATATGATAGTTGTCTTTCTCTGCTTGACTTATTTCACTTAGCATTATCTCCTCCAGTGCTGTCCATGTTGTAGCAAATGTTGAGAACTCGTTCTTTCTGATAGCTGAGTAATATTCCATTGTATATATGGACCACAACTTCTTAATCCAGTCATCTGTTGAAGGGCATCTCGGCTCCTTCCACGATTTAGCTATTGTGGACATTGCTGCTATGAACATTGGGGTGCATATGGCCCTTCTCTTCACTACGTCTGTATCTTTGGGGTAAATACCCAGTAGTGCAATGGCTGGATCATAGGGTAGCTCAATTTTTAACTTTTTAAGGGACCTCCACACTGTTTTCCAGAGTAGCTGTACCAACTTGCATTCCCACCAACAATGTAGGAGGGATCCCCTTTCTCCACATCCTCTCCAACAATTGTTGTTTCTTGCCTTGTCTATTTTTGCCATTCTAACTGGCGTAAGGTGGTATCTCAGTGTGGTTTTGATTTGAATTTCCTTGATGGCTAATGATTTTGAACATTTTTTCATGTGTCTGTTAGCCATTTGTATGTCTTCATTGGAAAAGTGTCTGTTCATATCTTCTGCCCATTTTTTGATTTGTTTATTTGTTTCTCGTGTATTGAGTTTGAGAAGTTCTTTGTAGATCTTGGATACCAGTCCTTTATCTGTAGTGTCATTTGCAAATATCTTCTCCCATTCCGTGGGCTGCCTCTTAGTTTTTCTGACTGTTTCCTTGGATGTGCAGAAACTTTTAATCTTGATGAAGTCCCATAAATTCATTTTATCTTTTGTTTCTCTTGCCTTTGGGGATGTGTCATGAAAAAGGTTGCTTTGGCCGATGTCGTAGAGGTTGCTGCCTATGTTCTCCTCTAGAATTTTGATGGATTCCTGTCTCACATCGAGGTCTTTCATCCATTTGGAGTTTATTTTTGTGTATGGTGTGAGAGAGTGGTCAAGTTTCATTCTTTTGCATGTAGCTGTCCAATTTTCCCAGCACCATTTATTGAAGAGACTGTCTTTTTCCCACCGGATGTTTTTTCCTGCTTTATCAAATATTAGTTGCCCAAAGAGCCGAGGGTCCATTTCTGGGCTCTCTATTCTGTTCCATTGGTCTATGTGTCTGTTTTTGTGCCAGTACCATGCTGTCTTTGTGATCACAGCTTTGTAGTACAGCTCGAAATCCGGCATTGTGATGCCCCCAGCTTTGTTTTTCCTTTTCAACAGTTCCTTGGAGATTCGGGGCCTTTTCTGTTTCCATACAAATTTAAGGACTGTTTGTTCCAGTTCTTTGAAAAATGTCCTTGGTATTTTGATCGGGATAGCATTGAAAGTGTAGATTGCTCTGGGTAGCATGGACATTTTAACTATGTTAATTCTTCCGATCCATGAGCATGGAATATCTTTCCATCTTTTTATGTCTTCCTCAATGTCTTTCAAGAGTGATTTATAGTTTCTAGAATATAGGTCCTTTACGTCTCTGGTTAAGTTAATTCCAAGGTAACGTATGGTTTTTGGTGCTATTGTAAATGGGATGGATTCCCTAATTTCTCTTTCTTCGGTCTCGTTATTCGTGTATAGAAATGCAACTGATTTCTGAGCATTGATTTTGTATCCCGCCACGTTACTGAATTGCTCTATAACTTCTAATAGTTTGGGAGTGGCTTCTTTTGGGTTTTCCATATAGAGTATCATGTCATCTGCAAAGAGAGACATTTTGACTTCTTCTTTGCCAATTTGAATACCTTTGATCCCTTTTTGTCGTCTGATTGCTGTTGCAAGGACTTCTAGTACTATGTTGAATAATAGTGGCGAGAGTGGGCATCCTTGTCGAGTTCCTGATCTTAAGGGAAAGGCTTCCAGCTTTTCCCCATTGAGAATAATATTTGCAGTAGGCTTTTCATAGATGGCTTTTATGAGATTGAGAAATGTACCTTCTATTCCTACACTCTGAAGGGTTTTAATCAGGAAAGGATGCTGTATTTTGTCAAATGCTTTTTCGGCATCGATTGAGAGGATCATATGGTTCCTGAGTCTTTTCTTGTTGATATGATGTATCACGCTGATTGATTTGCGAATATTGAACCACGCTTGCATCCCAGGTATGAATCCCACTTGATCGTGATGGATAATCCTTTTAATGTACTGTTGGATTCTATTAGCAAGTATCTTGTTGAGGATTTTGGCGTCCATATTCATTAGGGAAATCGGTCTGTAATTCTCCTTTTTGAGGGGGTCTTTGCCTGGTTTGGGGATCAAGGTAATATTGGCCTCATAGAATGAGTTTGGTAGCTTTCCTTCTGTTTCTATTTTTTGAAATAGCTTTAGGAGAATAGGTATTATTTCTTCTTTGAATGTTTGGTAGAATTCCCCAGGAAAACCGTCCGGGCCTGGAGTTTTGTTATTTGGAAGGTTGTTTATCACTGACTCAATTTCTTCATAATTAATTGGCCTGTTTAAGGAATCAATTTCTTCCGGTTTCAATCTTGGTAGTTTATAGGTTTCCAGGAAGGATTCCATCTCTTCCAGATTGCTTAGTTTATTGGCATATAGCTGTTGATAAAAATTTCTAATAATCCTTCCAATTTCAATGGTGTTCGTCGTGACCTCTCCTTTTTCATTCATAATTTTAATAATCTGGGTCCTTTCTCTTTTCTTTTGGATAAGTGTTGCCAGTGGTCTGTCAATTTTATTGATTCTCTCAAAGAACCAGCTTCTTGTCCTGTTGATCTGCTCTACTGTACTCCTGGTTTCTAATTCATTGATTTCCGCTCTAATCTTGGTCAACTACTTCCTCGTGAGTGGATTAGGCCTGTCCCTCTGTTGCTGTTCCAGATTCTTGAGGTGTGAATATAAAAACTGCATTTTAGATTTTTCTATTCTTTTGAGTGAGGCTTGAATGGTTATGTGTTTCTCCCTTAGCACTGCCTTTGCAGTATCCCATAGGTTTTGGACCATTGTGTTTTCTTTCTTGTTGGTCTCCATAAATCGTTTAAATTGATTTTTGATTTCCTTGTTTATTGAATCATTCCTGAGCAGGATGGTTCTTAGTCTCCAAGTGTTTGAGTTTCTTCCAAATTTTTCCTTGTGGTTGAGCTCCAATTTCAGACTGTTGCAGTCTCAGAGTATGCAGGTATAATTTCAGTCTTTTGGTATTGGTTGAGACCTGTTTTGTGTCCCAGAACATGGTCTATTCTTGAGAATGTTCCATGGGCATTGGAATAGAATGAGTATTCTTTGGTTCTGGGGTGTAGTGTTCTATATATATCTATGAGGTCCAACTTGTCTTGTATGGCATTCAAAGCTCTTATTTCTTTGCTGATTTCTTGCTTAGGTGATCTGTCTATTGCTGATATTGGAGTGTTGACGTTCCCTACTATTAGCGTATTTTTATTTCTATGTCTCTTTATTGTGGTTAAGAGTTGTCTTGTGTATCTTGCTGCTCCCCTTTTGGGGGCATATATATTTATAATTGTCATATCCATTTGTTGGATACATCCTTTAAGAATTATATAGTGCCCTTCTGTGTCTCTAACTATAGTCTTTAGTTTAAAATCCAATCTGTCTGAAATGAGAATTGCTACCCCAGCTTTCTTTTGAGGTCCATTGGTGTGCAAGATGGTATTCCATCCCTTTACTTTCAGTCTGAATGTATCTTTATGTTCAAAATGAGTCTCTTGTAGACAGCAAATGGATGGATCATTTCTTTTTATCCAATCTGCAACCCTGTGGCGTTTTATGGGATGGTTCAAACCATTTACATTGAGACTGATTATTGAGAGATATTATTTTAATGATGCCATGTTGCCTGTAAAGTCTTTGTTTCTATAGATTGTGACTTTCTGTTCTGTATCACTCTTGGGGCCTTTTTACTTTTATAGAACCCTCCTTAATATCTCCTGTAAGGCTGATTTCATGGTTATGAAATTGGTCAATGACTGGCAATTCTGGTAGGTCTTTATCTCTCCATCCATTCTGAATGACAGTCTTGCTGGATAAAGGATCCTTGGCTGCACGTTTTTCTCTGAAAGAGCTTTAAAAATGCTCCCCCAACCCTTTCTCTCATTCCAGGTCTGTGTAGACAGGTCTGACGTAATTCTGATACCTTTGCGTTGGTACGTGAGAAATTTCTTTGCCCTGGCCACTTTCAATTGTGTATCCTTGGATCATATATTTGTGAATTGTAGTATGACATGACGTGGCATAGGTTTGTCATGGTTGAGCTTGGGAGGGGTCCTCTCTGCCTCTTGGCCACGAATGTTTGTTTCCCTTGCTAGATTAGGGAACTTTTCAGCTACAATTTGTTCAAATATCTCTTCTAGACCTCTGTTTTTCTCTACCCCCTCGGGGATGCTGATGATTCTGACATTGGAACGTTTCATTGAGTTAGAAATGTCCTGTAACCTACATTCCTGTGCGTGGATTTTTTTGAGTCCAGATTCTATTCTAGCTTTCTCTTCTACTAACCCGTCCTCCAGTTCGCTGATACGTTCTTTTGCCTCATTCACCATGGCCGTCAGAGCATCTAGTTTTGCATGCATTTGGCTCATAGAATTTTTAATATCTGCCAGATTCACTCTCATTTCCACCCTTAGAGATTCTATATTCTCATTAACATTTTCGTTAATACTTTTTTCAAGTCTACACATCATCTTGACCATTGTTACTCTGAATTCCATTTCTGATAGTTTGGTTATATCCATATCCATTAGTTCTGTGGCAGAGGCCACAGACTCATTGTCTTTTCTTTGCTGGGGGGGGGATTCTCCTTCTCGTCATTCTGGTGAGGAGAGGTTGCGGGGTTGTCCAGAGCCGAAATTATTGACCGGGACCCAGGCCGTGCGCCCTTGTTTTATAGGGATCTTAGGGATGTGGGCTTCTTGATTTTTCAGCCTGTCTTCTGGGGGAGGGGCCTGCCGCGCTGATTCTCAGGCAACCCTGTTTGGGTAGCATCTCCATGTCGCCTGCGAGGGGGGATGAGGATGGGCACACTGTGAACTGATATTTCCAAGCTTTTGTTCTCTGGCGGCTTTCCCTGGTGGTTTGCTGTCCCTCTCCTGAGAGTCAGAGCAGCAGTGGCCGAATCTCAGCCTCTGTCTCAGAACAGAGGGATCGCGGACCGTTCTCCACTGATGTTCTGGCCACTTTAACTCTGATTCTGTTGGTGCTGCTCAACCCTGCAGCATTCCAGGATGTGTGCCCCACACCCAGCATCACAGCCCTCACTTTCAGGGCCCACACGTCTCTGTCCTTTGTGTTTCTAACACTGCCAGCCGCCAGCCGCCCCCGTGTGCTCCCGGAGCTCCCGGTCTCAGTCTGGTTCCAGTGAGCGCACCGGTGCTCTTGTTTTCAGTCTGGTCGTGCCATTTTGCTGGCTTTAAAATGGGCAGCATACTGTATGGTGACTAACATAATATAAAAAAAATCATTAAAAAAATAAAAAAAATAAAATGGGCAGCAGTCATGGGACTCCATCAGTGAAAGCAACATAGGGCACATGTGGGTGCATTTCTTCAGCCAACATCAACTGAGACCCCACTGTGGGCCACGCTCCATATTAGACACTGGGAACAAGTTGGCTCTATCCTCGAGTTTCCCAGTGCAGACGACACATGACAAGCCGCCCATAGAATGGCTCTGTCTTATTCATCCCTGTATCCCTCATGCCTCACACAGCGCCCAGAATATAGTAGGATCTCAATAAATAGCAATTTCCTTGGACAGTGGGACAGTGTGGCAGTCAAGTCTGGCATTTGGAATCTGGGAACTTGGGTTTGAATTACAGCCTGTCCAGTTATGTGCTGTGCAGCTCTGGGCAGGTCACTTCATCTCTCTGAGACCCAGTTTCCTTGTGGGTAGAATGGGAACTTAGATCACAGGGCCTCTGGGGGGGGAGGGGGTTAAGGAGCCGATTTGTGAAAAGAGCCTGGCCCATGCTCAGTGCTCAGATTACACCTACTGGAGTTTATGTGGTCACTGTAATGTCAGCGAGCTCTGGCAAACAATCTAGTTTCCATTCACTTCTGGAAAGTGAGAAGGGCTGACAGACTGCCTCTGTGTCATTTACACTTGGAACCACAAAATCAAAACTGGTGGTTGACCTTCCTTCCCTTCATTTCTCCTTCTTCCCTCCCTCTCCCCTGCCGTGCTCTCCCATTTCAACTCCTCTCTCTGCTTGCTGCTCCCTCCTCCTGAAGAGAGCTACATTCAGGTAGGAATCCAGGGAGGAGGTTTCCGGGAGCAGTCTGGCTCACCAGCTGCTTTGCAGACTGAGGTGGGAGACTGGGGTTGTGAAATCAGAGAGAAGTAAATATGTGTGATGTTTGTCTTGTTTTCTTCATATATCAATGACAAAATAGTAGGAGATATTATGTGGATGGGTTTCAGGTGTGCTCTGCTATTTAAGATGATCTTTCCCAGAGACCTGCTCTTTTCTGCTCTACGTCTGCCAAGCAGCAAACCTGGCTCATGTTTGAATCTCATGCGTTGGGAACTGAGCAGGGGAGTTACTGGGTCGGGTGTGGTAAGACCCCTGCCAGAGGCGGTCTGGTGGGACACAGTCTGTCCCACACACTTGAGCTGGACACAGAGTGGTTCCCTGTGAGCCAGGTGCAGGAGGCCCCAGGGACCCTCTCCCTCTGCACCTTCGGGTCTCGGACCAGCCCCTGCAGGGGCTGCCCTCAGGTCTTCCCTGGGGGAAAGGGTGCTGCCAGGGAGGGCGGCACAGAGAATGTTCCCTGTGGGGCTCCTGCACTGCTCCCAGGTCCTGCTGCAGAAGTGAGGTGGGAGGCATGCCCTGGAGCACATCTCTCTCCTCCTCTCCTCACCCACATCCCTGGTCCTGGGATCAGAATAAAACCTGCACTTGGCTCTGTGGGAGAGAGGCCCGGGTGCAGCGGCCCGGAGACCCTCCCTGGCTGACGGGAATTCTAGAGGCCTGTGTGAAGGCTGCTGGTTTGGCTGCACACAATGGCTCTCATGGTCCCACTGAGCTCCTGGGACTGGCCAGGCCCAGGACAGAGGCTCTGAGCACCAGAGCCAGAGTCCCTGCTCCTGTCAAACCTGCTGCTCCAGCCACACAGAGATGGGCCTGCTTCCCACCTCGTGGTCACGGCCCACCCTGGGTTCTCCCCTCAGGCCTGCCTGGGGCCTCTCCAGTCCTTCCAGGGCTCGGCTCTCGGGGCAAATGCTGGCAGGCACGGGTATTGGTGGGGCCTCACCTGCTGTAGAGCCCCTGTCACCCCCCTGACAGAGGAGAGGAATTTGGACAATTTAGTTTCCTTTCTTGCCTCTGTGGAGACGTGTGGAGGGCCTGGGTCACCTCGTGGCAGCGTTTCTCAGGCTCTGGAGATGACTCGTGTACATGAAAACCAAATGAAGCACTCAGATGGGAAGGAAATTCCATGCAGTGCAAATTCAGAATATGTTAAGCAGTTAGATTAAAATTGCATACATTTCACTTTCCACTTTTGTAAAAAAATAAAACAAATACAACTTGTACTGTAGTTGAAAAAGCAGTGTCTTCTGTCCCCTCTTCTTGCAGGAATATATAAAGGCATAAGAGTAATGATGCTAACATGAGGTGTACTGATTGGCTTTTACCTGAAAGTCACAGGCAGGGTTTGATGATGAGTGAGGAAGAAGGAATGTGAGCAAGGAAAAGAGGGCAGTTTCAGGTCTCTGTCCATTGTGCAGGTGCCGGTGTCAGGATGGGTCGTACTGTAGGTGGTGTGGGGGCAGGGTCCCCACTCTCAGCCTCTGTCGTCAGACTCCCTCTCCTCACAGGCCCAGAGGGTGGGACTTGGCCTTTCTCACTTGGAGTTACGTACATTAACTTCCGCAGTGGGAGCTTTGCATAGAGAGGAGCTTCCCTGCCTTCCCCTGGGACCGTGGTGAAGCTTCCTTGCCCACAGGATAGTTTCTTGACTGGAAGGTTGGGTTGGACTCTGTGTTTCAGCAGCTCACTTAGCAGGGCCCAATTCCTTCCTCTTGTCCTTGGATGTGCGTCCCAGAACCCAGGACTCCAGATCCCTGATCTTGGACACCAGCTCCCCCAACTGACCCTGTGTCTTGATCTCATTCTTCTGAGTGACCACAGAGCAGAAGGGACATGACAAACCTTTCCCATGGGGCTCCTTCAGCCATGAATTGATGCACTAGTGGACGCGGATGTAAGCACAGTTTAGGCACATAGCTTTTTCTAGATAACCTAGGCAGATGAGACTTTTGCTTCATTC
This sequence comes from Ursus maritimus, assembly GCF_017311325.1. NCBI lineage: Eukaryota > Metazoa > Chordata > Mammalia > Carnivora > Ursidae > Ursus > Ursus maritimus. The sequence goes on from NW_024426663.1 coordinate 89,332,849, forward strand.
TTTAAAACGTTCGGCCAGACCCACTCTCGGGAATAAGAAGTATACTGGAGTTTCCTAATGACCCAAGTGACCATGAAGGCTTGAGGTTTTATCCTCTTTGCTTGCATAGACCTGTCATGTACCTAGTATTTCTCATCCCTCTACAAGGATATGGCCTACAGCATAATACAAATATGAATATGAATATAAATATAAATAAATGACTCTTGGCCTGGAAGTTCTGATATCTGAGATGCTATTTAGAATAAATGGTGCAATTGGTCATTCAGCTTTGACCTGAGCTGGTGAAATGAACCACATCTGGGGTGTCCGATATCGTAGCCACCAACTACCCGTGGCCTTCGAGCACCTGGAATTCAGCTCGCCTGAATTGAGATGTGCTCTGAGTGTAAAATGCACACTGGATGCTGAAACCAGAATAAGAAAGAGAACTTAAATTATTTTATTGAGATTTTTAAAACACTGTCTCATTGATGTAAATGCATGTTGGAGTGATACCATTTTTCCAATTACAATTCTTTTGACTTTTTTCCTTTTACTGTGTGTAATGTGGCTACTAGAAAAGTTATGATTGACGCAGGTGGGTCACATTAGACGTCTGCCAGACGCTGCCAGACTCAGCTCAGAAAGACCCCAGCTTGGAGAGCTGGTCCCACCTGGCCTCCACTCAGACCTGGAGTAGCAGCTGAGGGGTGGAAGCAGTCAATGGGGAGCTCAGTTCAGCATCTCATGGGACAGTCCAAGCTATGATCTGGTTAAGGTAAAGGAAGACTTGGTCATCTCTCCAGCGTGGGTATTGGAAATCTAGTCCTGCCCACAGCTCCAGGAGCAGAGAGCTCGAGTGCCCCAGTGTCTCTAGGTGCACATGCTGTGCTTGGAATTGAGTTGGGCTCAGAAACACTTGCTGTATTAGTAAAATACTTCATTCCCCAGGCTTTGCTCTCTCGTATTTGCCTTTTGTAGAACGCTGAGAAGTTAAAAACAAAATTGCACAAGATTGGGTGTGTCCTTTGTGAGATTCTTCTCGGGTTTCCCACTCCCTCCAAGGGGCCTCAGTTCTGGAACAAGAATGATCCACAAGGGGCACTTTCTGTGAAAGTGTCCTCTTCCCACCCTACAATACCAGCATTCACCTCTTGAATCTGATTCATATTAATTTAATTCTAGGAGAAAAGCTATTTGCTGATGACAGAAAGCTTGTGCCACAAATGGTTTTATTCGGCATTGACCAAAATTTCAAAGGGAGCTACACGTTCAGAAAATTTGAATTTGAGTATTTACAAATCTCAAGAATTGCCTGTGGCCAATAAGTATAATTTTTTCTTGTCTTCTGGACAAAATCAGTCATGTATTTAATTTCATCAACATTACTCCATATATATTACTCCATATATATATTGTAAAAATTCATGCTTCATCATTAATCCACACCATGGAAGGTAAAATTCCAATTTCAACTCGACTCATATTTTCTTAAGATTAAAGCCTTCAGCTTTACTAATTAATAGTCACCCGTCACTAATATTGGTACAAATTCTCTTTCACTTTAGCTCAGCTATTTAGAACATGCAGGTCCAGACTGAGGGACACACAACCTATTTGCTAAGGACTCATGGGGAACCAAGCAAGGGGGATGGCATTTGGCTCTGCTTCGTTCCCATCCTCTGAGATGGATTCTTCACGTTGATTTTATTGCCACTCAGTGACTAAAAAAAGAAATCTCTTATTGGTACCATGTTTTATTGCACAGTGAAATATAAAAATACAGGTGTATCAAAACCCTGAAGCCAAATATATGTGAGATTCAAAATATGGGAAGGTCATAACAACAGTTCATAAATTACACATATTTTAAATATCCTTTTTGGCGAACCCTCAGAGAAATTTGAGGAGTTTTTGTTGTTGTGCCTCACTTATTTTGTGTTTTTCTCTTCAAATAGAGAAAGCCTTGGTGGATTTTCGGGCTTGAGTGACACCTGAACTTTCGGTGAGTCCAGTGGTCGTAAACACAGCCGGCCACTAGGTGGTGCTGCGTCTGAAATTATGCCAGCTCTTCCCTCTTCCCTGTCCCCACCTAGGCTTACTCCCTCCTCCATTCTACTATCTGAAATGCCCAGCAGAGGGCAAGGATCCATCTGATTCCACAACTGCTCAGTTTAGTAAACACTTCTTTCTCTTGATAATGAGGGGTTACTTCACCACCCACTCCTCACAAGACTACTAAAAATTAGAGCAGTTTAAACTTATAGGTAAATGTTCAGCCTGCCTTCTTTCTGGAAGCCTTTATCCTTTTTATAGGGAGGAGAGCGGCAAAGGAAGAGGGAGAGAGAGAATCTTTTTTTATTTTGTTTTATTTTAAAGATTTTATTTATTTATTTGACCCAGAAAGAGACAGCCAGAGAGAGAGGGAACACAAGCAGGGGGAGTGGGAGAGGAAGAAGCAGGCTCCCAGTGGAGGATCCTGATAGGGGGCTCGATCCCAGACCTCTGGGATCACACCCTGAGCCGAAGGCAGACACTTAATGACTGCACCACCCTGAGATCATGACCCAAGTCAAAATCGAGAGTCAGACATTGAAGTGACTAAGCTACCCAGGCACCCCATTAAACCTTAATGACATGGCAAAACTCGGCTAAATCCAGTCTCCCCTCAATTATTCCTACCTGTAGGAACCTTTCCTTTTGTCCCAAGACAAATCATTTCTTTATGTTGCTCTCCCAGGACAACTTATAAATGCTGCTGCTTCTTCTTTCTCCCTTCTCTCTTTTTAAAAAGATTTTATTTATTTATTTTAGAGTGAGAGCACTCACAAGCAGGGAGAGGAGCAGTGAGAGAGAGAGAGAGGAACTTCTTGAGTGTGGAACTGACACAGGGCTGGATTCCAGGACCCTGAGATCATGACCTGAGCTGAAACCAAGAATCCAACACCCATCCAACTTAAGCACCCAGGTACCCTACTTATAAACATTTCTAATAGAATCGGTTACTATTCTTTTCTTTTTGGGTGGGTGTGGTCTTAATTCTTTTTGAATGAGTCAAATTTAATAGCTGGGTCTTGGTCTTGATTTTGGATATCAACTACAAGGAGTATCCAGCAAAAAGTAGACAACAAATAGTTATTACTGGACTGATGTAGAATTTAATTTTATAACTTGAAATCAATCTGATTTCCCTTATATTATCTCTTGATTTTCATGCTCCCTACACTTTCCTGCTTATCTAGGAGTAATTTAAAACAATATAACATAATTGAAGGGAGAAAACTTGATTGGACATTATGCAAAGAATAAACCAAAGGCCATTTACCTAAGTTGTGGTACGATGTCAAGAAGGGAAATATGAAGATGTTATGAAAATTATTTGTAATTTCCCATCTCAGAAGTAAATCTACAATTCTCATTATTCTTGGACATTTTCAAACGTATCCAAACTTGTGGTGAACAAAAGAAAGCAAATATGAAACTCATGAGTTGCAATATTTAGAAATGGTGGTTGGATTTGACTGTGAGGCACACAGCCTTCTAACAGGCTATACATGCTGTGGGGTCACACTTTGGTCAGCCACCCGCAGATTCAAAACTCATACACTTTATTAGCATTAACAAGGGGTGAAAAAT
>NW_024426663.1:89336929-89338520 GCF_017311325.1 Ursus maritimus
TTTAATATTGGGTTAAAAGAGATCAGGAGGAATCCCCATTTTTCATTCTTTTTTTAAAAATGATTTATTTGTATATTTTAGAGAGAGAGAGACAGCGTGAGTTGGAGGAGCAGAGGGAGAGGGAGAATCTCAAGCAGACTCCATGTTGAATGCAGAGCCCAATGCGGGGCTCCCCTAGGAACCCCCATTTTTCTTAAAGGGTGTTAGCAGACATGGCTTAAGACAGGGCTTCTCAACCTTGGCTCTGTTGACATTTGGGGCAAGGGAACTCTTGTGGGAGCTGCAGGGAGCCTGGTAGCATGTGGAGCAGCATCCCCGGCCTCTACCCACCAAATGCCAGTAGCACCCGCCCCACAGTTGGGAACCTTCAATGTACCCAGACATTGCCGAGTGTTCCCTGGGGGCCAAAGCACTCCCTGCTTGGGGACCACTGGAAGCCAATATAATGTGTCCAGAGAACTGGGAAGATACACCCTCTGGGTATAATATTCTATTATGTACCACTTAATGGAGTAAAATAATCTCAGACCGAAGAGACATTGACGGGATGTGAATACAGGGAGAGCAAGAACGCCAATGGAAGCCTCATCACCGTGTAAACGCCTGGAGGCCAGGATTCAAGGCGAGTAGAGAGGAGCCCTACATTAATTTATTTTCATTCATTAAAATGATTGATAATCATTCATTCCATTCATGGGTTTCTCACATCCTACAGAGGGTGGCTAAGGAGAGAGCAAGATGGAGAGTTTAGACGAGGTTGAATAAACCGTTACTGAGTCACTACCACCCATGCCTGGCAACATGTACGTAATTTTGTCCCACATTGACTCTGGGTTTGAGAATCCCAGGCATAGATGTGAGTCTCAGTACGCAGTCTGAAGAAGTGGATTATTTCAAGATGTTCATAAATCGAAGTGCAGTATAGCCCGAGATAGCCTGAACAGCACTGGCCAATAGGATTCCATGATGTAAATGATCTCTGTCTGCCCTGTCCAATATGGTAGCACCAGCTTGGAGTGGCTCTTGAGCCCTTGAAATGTGGCCACCTTTCTTGTGTCACATGTGGAAATGTGAACATTTGGGGGATAGTGAATTAAAAATACATTGTTTAGTGTGCCTGGGTGGCTCAGTTGGTTAAAAGACCATCTCTTGATCTCAGCTCAGGTCTTGATGGTTGTGTGTTCAATCTCTGCCTTGCACTCCACACTGGGCAGGAGCCTCCTTAAAAAACAAAACCAAACCCAAAACATCATTTACATTTACTTCACCATAATCATTGCTCTTGTTTCCAGTGTGCTTATTAGAAAACATGAAACCATGTCTGTGTCTTGCATTAGGTTTTTATCAGAGAGCCCTGATCTAGAAGGTGGAGAATTCTGCACTGTCAGGACATCTTAAACTCAACCCTGCTCTGGGTTAGTGTCTGGGCCAGGCAGGACCTGCAGGCAGAGCTGGGGATCCACCTAAGTTCGGATCCTTCTTCCATCTCAGCTCAAAGCCCAGTGAGGATTCTAGACTTGATTTCCAATCAGCATTTCAGATCTCTCTCGGTTTGGACCATGTGCCCTTGATTTTGTGTGTTCATTCCTTA
>NW_024426663.1:89346796-89358808 GCF_017311325.1 Ursus maritimus
CCCGGCTCGATCCCAGGACCCTGAGATCATGACCTGAGCCAGGTCAGACGCGTGACCCACTGAGCCACACAGGCGTCCCTGAGGGGTCCCTCTCAAAGGAGGTGGGGCTTGGTCCCCTGCCACTGCAGGGTTTAGAGAAGGATGAGGAGTCTATAAAGACTGGATCTGGGGGAGGAAGGAAGGAACAGGGAAGGTGCCCATTCAGAGCCAGTGCAGTCCCGGTTCACTCTTAGCCAGGCCTTAGCCCAGGCAGTTTGGAGACCTACTTAGATCAATACCAGTGAGATACTAGAGGTCATAGGCTTAATTTATTAAACCAGCAAAGCACTAGCCCAGGTGGCCATTTTTCCAGTTAATTCACAGGAACTGCTCAGCCAGGGTTGATCAGTTGAAGGGAAGCTAATTCTTGGTAGAGCTGTCATGTGACAATTAGTTTGGAAAGTCCTGGGTTCTGAATCAGCTTGGGAGCCCCGCAGACCACTGGTCCCTGAGGGTACTCAACTGGTCCCGGAGAAGGCTCCATGTCAGACAGCTAGTAGGGTGAATGCTGTGGGAGGATGGCCACAGTTGGGCTTCCCCTGGCCCTTCAGAGGGGCTTGTCAAGGGGCATCTGCACTGTGTTCTGGGTCAGGGGTTGAAACCTAGATGTGCGAAGGAGAGCTAGGATTTGGACTTTGCTGTTGGCTCAGGCATCTCCCCCAGGGCATCCACTGTCTCCCACAGACAACTCGGGGCTGGAGGATATGAGAAAGAGACGAGGGAGCCCTGGTTCAGGGCTGCAGGGCTTGATCTCAGGTGTCTGGGCAGGTGTCAGGTGTTCCGGGGCCTCTCTCCCCAAGGAACCAACTCCATTCCTGTCCCGGCTCCCCCACTCAACATTAAGTAGTCTCTATAGCTTGGCTTTGGTAAATAGTGCTGCCGAACATGGGCAGATATTTCTCTGAAATCTAGACTTGAATTCAAATGGATTTCTTATCCAAGAGTGTGATTGCTGGGTGTAATGGTATTTCTTTTGTGAATTTTTTTTATGAAGTCCCATATTGTGTTTTCATAGTGACTGCATCAGTTTACATTCTCTGTGGGGTATTTGAAGGCTATATGAACCCTAAGACCTTCCTAAAGCCCTCTCTGACTCAGGTGGCTTTGCTAGGCAAATGATGAACCATGGGATCAAAAGTTTGAACTCTGATGAACTTATCACCCCTTTTTCTATGGTCTTCTGATAGCAAGATGCCAACAGCTCTTTCTGTTGTCATGCATTTCCCATAGTCTCTGAGAAAACAAAAAACAAAAGTGAAAAAAAATCCATATTTTCTCTAGGTCTCCGGAAGCTGGCCAGGAGAATAAAGCCGAAGGTTCTCCCCACTTCTGACCCTGTTGAAAGTACTGTGGAAATTCATTCATTAAGTTGATTCAAGAATAATTATTCTAGGGGCACCTGGGTGGTGTCCAACTCTTGATTTTGGCCCAGGTCATGATGTCAGGGTCATGAGACTGAGCCCCGTGTTGGGCTCCATGCTGGGTATGGAGCCTGCTTCAGATTCTCTCTCCCTTTCCCTATGCCCATCCCCTGCTCACACTCTCTCTTTGTCTCTAAAAGAAAAAAGAAGAAGAAGAATCATTACACTAGTTTTCAGTGTCCCGTACTTAAGACAAAAATGCCAAGCCATATTATTTTTGTTTCACGTGTGAAATTTTTAATTTAGCTGGTCACTCATTAGTTTATAATCACAGGAGTCAAATGGCATTTGCAACTCAAGTCTGTTCACATTTCACAGTAGGTATAGTGAAGCTAATGAATGGACATTAGTCTGTTGTTAAATATTAGGAAAAATAGATCTTTTATTATTTTTAATGAATAGATGTTATTACTTCAAATAGGTTTAGATTAAGATAATAATTGAGCAGATAATATAAAATTTTCCCTATCACCCTTATTATCCCTTGGCGCACAATTTCCACAATCCTTAAAAGCTTCATCAGTGTGGAACACATGTCACGAATCACAAACCAGTGTAGCGATGTTAATACTCATTGAAGGCCAGCATCGCTAGGAAGGTCTGCTCTGTGTTGTGCAGGAGTATGGGTTTTGACAAATGCGTAAAGTCGTGTATCCACCATGTACAGAGTAACTTCACTGCCTTGAAAATCCTGTGTTTAACCTATTCATGCCTTTGCCCTTTCTCTAGAAATCTTAACAACCGTTGACCTTTTGTCATCTCTATAGCTTTCCTTTCTCCAGAATGTCATCTAGTTGGAACCGTAAAGCATGTTGCTTTTCCAGACTGACTTCTTTCACTTTTATCTATACAGTTCACATTCGTAGATGTCTTTTTGTGACTTGATTGCTCAATTATTTTTTAATCTTCTTTTTATTATTGTTTGAGAGAGAGAGAGAGTGAAAGTGTGTGGGGAGGGGCGGAGGAAGAGGGAGAGAGAATCTTCAGCAGCCTCAGCAGGGAACCCGTCTGACGTGGGGCTGGATATCATGCCCCTAAGATCATGACCTGAGCCCAAATCAAGAGTTGGATGCTTAACTGAGTGAGCCAGCTATGTGCTCCAGTAGCTCAGCTCTGTTTATTACCAAATCGTATTGCATCGTAAGGGTGTATTGCCGGTTGTTTCTCCGTTCACCTAGTGTAGGACAGCTTAGTCGCCTCTAGATTTGGTGTTCATAAATCAAGCCGATAGAGCACTCTGGCCAGTTTTCATGGGACACATTTTCAACTCAACCGGGGTAAATACCTAGGAGTGAGATGGCTGGATGACACAGCAAGACTGTGTTTTTGCTGTAAGATTTGATAGGATTCACCAGTCAAACCATCTGGGGCCGGCTCTTCCTTTCTGGGAAATGTATTAACTATCGGTTAAATGTCTTTGATACATGCCTGTTCAGATCATCTATTTCCTTTCAGTGAGTTTTGGTAGTTTTGTGACTTTGAAGGAATTGGCCTCTTTCCTTTCAGGAATCCTAGAATTTTTCCATGTATTCCTTTAGAATCCTTTCAACGTGACGTCTCTCCTCTTTCTCATCTATGTTATGTGTGTCTTCCCTCTTTCTTCATGGTTAGTCAGGCTAGAGCTTTATCCATTTTACTGATATTTACAAAGAACCAGCTTTTGTCTTGGTTTGGTTGATTTTGTCTGAGAGTTTTTTGTGTTCCATTTCATTGGTATCTGCAATTATATTATTTTTTTCTCTTACTTGCTTTATATGACATGACTCTTTTTTCCTTGTTTTCTAAGGAGGAAGCCTATTCACTTTGAATCTTTCTTACTTTCCAACACGATGACATTCAGTAGTATAAATTCTCCCAAGCACTGCCTTTGCATACATTTTTGTCAACGTATATTTTCATTTCGTTTAGTTCAAAATCTTTTCAAGCTTCTCTTGAAACTTCCTCTTTGACCATTTTTTAAAATCTCCAGCTATTTGGGGATTTCCCAAGATTTCTTGCTGTGGGTGAGCTCTAGTTTAATTTCATAGAGGTCTGAGAGCAGCTGTTGTATTGCTTCTACTCTTTGAGATGTGTTGGGGTGTGTTTTATGGCCCAGCATGTGGTCTCTTGCTGAATGTTCCAGGTGAGCTGGAGAAACAGTATATTCTGCTAGAGAGTCTGTGCTCCAGGAAACCTGGATTCCCTGTGTTCCCTTTCCTGTCTCCTCAGGGCCATGGTTTGTCCTGTGTCCTCCCCTCTCCATGGATCCGAGAGTGGTTGATTTTTCAGTGTCTTCAGGCTTTTTCTTGTTCGTAGGGTGGACAGTGATTGCCATGATCCTTGCATGTGGAGCCCTCTACTTTTGTCTTCATGTGCCTTCAATCTCCCTTCTCCTGAAATGTGTCTTGACTTCAAGATATTTGGGCACATGCTGCTTCCATTCATATAACCAGGTCTCCAAAAACAGCCGAAGCCTGTGTCTGAATGTCACTTACGTAGCAAAACACACGTTTTCTTTGACGTTCCACCTTTTACATTGGCTGTTATCCTAAGTTAGAGGTTTACAGAAATATCAGCCATATGCTTTCACTCAACGTGTTACCCTCCCAGAGGTATGGACTAGTGAAAATAGAGAATATATGTGTTTTTACATATATCCATTGAGTATCCAGCCTTTCACACACAATGACAGACCAAGAAACCCATTGACAGAGATGGATAGATACGCATGTACATAGGGAGTTAGTAACATAGAAAAAAGAAAAGGTAACGTTTTGAGATGAAGAGACATATGAATTTCTGTATGTAGACAATTGCATCCTTGTGCACATAGAGCTCCAGCTTTAGAAAAGCACGAGCCTCTATTCATGTGGTTGTGAGGTAATGCACAGGTCAGGTCCCCTGAGTCTGCATCCAGCGTGCTGTGCAAAGGCGAAGCTCTGGTCTCTCGCATGGCTGGGCAACAGGTCTTAGCTTGAGGTGCTCACATGTAGGAGGAGGAAATCTCACAAGATGATAGAGTTTCACACGTTGTAGAACATGAGTATGTTAGGTACATAAGCTCTCTCCCACCAGTCAACTGGTGTTCGTCGTGTTGGACCAGATAGCTGTCAGGTCAGGCAACTAATTCATTCTGGAAGCATCATGCACATTATTTTGGGAAATGGCCACTTAGTGTGTCCTCAGGCAGTCAGAAAAAGCATTTCCGAGACCTTTATGTGACTCCTTAAACACCGGGTCTGGCTTAACATAAAGGAGTCCTTTTTAGACAAAGCAGGTGTGCGTCATGGGGAAAGCACTGGCCTGGGAGCTTGGACAGCAGAGTTTGACTGCAGCTCTGAGTTCTGTGGAGTTATGGCATCTCAGATGAGACATTTCACCTCCAAGGAACCTTCCTGAGCATTTCCATGGCATGCTTTACTTACACTAACCATTCAACCCTCACCACCAATGCAGTACTTTGCTTGCTAAGGGCACTCTTCAGATGGAGAAACTGAGGCACAGAGCTGAATGCAGCCAAGCACACAAGCTCTTAAGTGGAAATGCCAAAATGTTCACCCAGGTGGCTGGGCCCATGCTGCTACTCTGAGATACTGAACTGCACTTACCACACTGACAAGCATAGCTCTGAGCCATGGGTTCAACAGAAACCATGCAGGATCTTTCCAAGGCCTGTGTATATATCTGAACTGCATGAGTCTACAGAGATCCCAAGTACTGTCTACCATTATGAGGTGGCCTCAGTGGTCACATGGAGGGCAGACTTGGGCATAACCCTTAGTGTGAAAAGCACACAGATAGTCCAAGCTGTCTGTCCAGCTCACAGATTTTGAGACTGGGAAGCACAACATTGAAAAACCTGGTAAATCTCTCTCAGTGTTGGGTCACTTCTCAGCGGCTGGCCCCAAACGGGAATCAAGAGATAGTTTAGTGCTCTTTGATTGCATGATCCCCCTGAGCCCCAGAAAGCCTCCAGTGCTGGCAATGACACACCCAAGCAACAAGGACAAATAAGAACTCCAAGTAACATTTGGTTACTAACCCAGGGTCCACTCTTTTTCCTGCACTTCTCTTACAGAGCTGGGGTAGAGGACGTCGGGAGGAACCCAAGCCTTTTCATCATTATTATTTTTTAATGGAAGTAGTTGAGTTGACACACCATATTCCATTCATTTCAGGTGTACCTTTGCCTTCAATGGCAAAGCCAGGACTCTGTTTCTCCCTTCTTTGCTACTTCCTTTCTCTGCATCTCCTTCCATGAAGAAGGGGGCGAAGAAGGGGGCTCACCAATAGCCAACTGCAGGCTTTTTTTAATTTAAATTCAAATTAGGTAACATATACTGTATTAGTAGTTTCAGGGGTAGAACTTAGTGGTTCATCTGTTGCAGTAACAGCCAGTTGTCATTCCATCAAGTGCCCTCCTTAAGGCCCATCACCCAATTACCCCATTCCCCCACTTCAGCAGCCTCAGTGTGTTCTCTACATATATGGGAATATTACTCAACTGTTGAAGGACTCAAATCTTGTCATTGGCAAGTGCATGCTGTTAAACCAACCACATCCCTCACCAACCCCCCCCCCTTCAGAAGCCTTCATTTTGTAATATAGATACATTGTAAATTACTCAACCATCAGAAGGAATCAAATCTTGCCATTGGCAACTGCATGCTGTTTAACCAACCACCTCCATTTCCACTGTTCTGTTGTTCAAGTCAAGCAGAGCACTCTGAGTCATTCATGAGATAGAGCACCGTGGCGGGAAGGTACTCTGTGTCCTCTAGTCTGTCTCCCATTCGGATGGCCAGTTGGAGGAGCTTCGTCCTGGCAGAACAAATAGAGAGACTTCGATACGGGCAGAGGGGGGGTGGGTCTCCCTCACGACACCACAGTGTGCAACCAGGCAACCTATTTGTAGACTAACTGACTCACATTGACCAGGTTGCCTTAAACTAGAAAGTCAAAGGTCTGTTTCTCCTTCGTTTTCTCATCCTCTTGTTTGCTTTTCCTCACCCACCAAGGAGAATGGCCCAGCAGCAGCTCAGCCCATGCTTCTTAACCAGTCACTCCCATACAGTCTTGTCCCTTGTCCATATCAACAGTGATCACAGAGTAATTCCCAAGTAGGACCAACAATGGACTGACACTTACTCTGTGTCCTTTTAGAGTCTACCAAGGAGGACCTTGGCAAGAAAGCACTGTGACCCAACACATCCAGGCTAAGCTTGGCTGTCTGCCTGAGAAAGAAATGTTTCTTACTTGAGTTTCCTCTTTTTGAAGTGAGTTCAGCTATGACAACATGACAGTGTAGTTTTTAGATGTGAGGTACCATTTTCTTGGGGTGTTGGGAGGGGAGGTTGTAAATTGTGTGGTAGGGGACCTTTTACTCAGAAACGGTTTTTCCTCCCTGAATTAAGAATTTTGTAATTGTGCTTCAGGGAATTTGAGAGATTCATCCCCCAGGAAAAGCTCATGCCTTTTCCACAGGTGCACGCTGTGCTTCCTTTCCGGGCCTTTGTCTTTCCTGCTGTTTCTCATTTGGTTTTCAATAGTCACCAAGAGAACCGGTGATGACACAGTATGCATATGACCTGACTCTCAGGGTGTGTTCTTTTCTGTAAATGCAGGTGGCCCCAGAACCATGTGGAGGTGGTACGTATTCTGGAATCAGTCCCTTGCTGAGGAAAAACTCTAGATGGTAAGGCAGGTGGGAGGAATTCTCCATGTCGTTGGGGTGTCTTTTGTGGCTCTATGTGGTTTGATTGTGAGTGTGTGTGTGTGAGAGAGAGAGAGAGAGAGCAAGAGAAAGCGAGACAAAGACAGAGACAGAGACAGAGAAGACAGAAAGAGAGAGAGAGAGAGAGAGAGAGAGAGAGAGAGAGAGACATGTTTCTCCAGAAGATATGTCAGACAGATACTGCATGATATCACCCTTCTCCAAAGCCATGTTATCACACTGCGCACTTTAGAGCCTTACTGCAGTGGGTGGCCCAGCAGGGGCACTTCAGTCCATGCTTGGAAACCAGCTGGCTCCATACACCCCAGCCTTATGTCCATATCAAGCAACATTCCATGAATATTCTTGAGCAACAAGAGGAATGTGATGACGGGTACTCTGTGTCCTAGATGCCTTGGAGGAAGACATCGATCCCATCAAAGGAGACAGCGCCAGAGGCACACCTCTCACCATGGTGAGCTAGAAGTTCTTTGCCTGAGGAACAGATGTTGCTTTCTTGGTTTCTTTCCAATCAAATTCAGATGAAAATCAGACAATGTATATTTGAGATTATACATATAGATCTCATACAATTTTCCTTTTTGGGAGAGCATTGAGTGGTTGTCTCTGCCAACCGTTAGCTGATTCGAGAGAACATTTACCACTGGTGATACCAAACCTGGTTCTAAACGCTATGGTAGGATCCTGTCCCTCAGTAACACTTTCTCCTACTTGGATGAAGCATTTTGTAGTCACCGTCCTAAATGGACTGGACAGACATGTCCCCCAGGAAAAACAACTTCCTAAGGCATCCAGTTCACTTACTTTGGGGTCGTTGGACTCAACCACTGTGTTCCATCTGGGTTCCTAAAGTCATTGAGGGAAATAAAGCTCATGCAGACAGACAGTGTATAGCATGACCTGAGCCTCACAGTGTCCTCTTTTCTGTACCTGCAGGTGACACCAGCAACCAGTGAGAGTGGTACGTATTCTGGATTCAACCTCTTCTTGAGATAAAACTCTAGATGTTAATGCAGGAGGGGCATCCTTGCACTCCTCAGTCTGGCGAGATGCCCTGATTGGGTTGTGGGGGTGTGGGGCAGCAGAGATTTCCCAGGTGAAAAAGTGTGTCCATGTGTCTACAGTCCTAGGAAGCCATTGTATTCCCTGTGTGCAGTGTGGGTGTGTGTGCGTGAGGCTTGGGGTTGGGGTGTCTTTTGTGGCTCTATGTGGTATGATTGTTTGTGTTTTTGTGTGGGAGACAGGGAGAGTCAGACACAGAAAGAGAGATGCAGAGAGGGAGAGGCAGAGATGGAAAGAGCGAGAGAGAGATTGCATATTGCTCCAGGAGGTGTATCCCACTGCCACTGCACAATGGCCATTGTCCACAAAATCCAAATAAAAAAAAGGAAAGAAAGAAAGAAAGAAGAAAGAAAGAAAAAAGAAAAGAAAAGAAAAAAAAAGGAAATCTCGTCACAGGGCACACATTATAGCCCTATTACCGCGGGAGGCCAAGCGGTGGCCCTCAGCTCATGCCTGGGAACCAAATGCCTCCATATGCTCTAACCACATTCATCGAGAGCAATACTCCCCGAGCATTCTGCTGCAGAGGTGAGGTGAGACATCCTGGAGACATTTCTCTCTCTCCTCACCACATCCCTTATACTGGGACCAGAGCAAGACCTGCACTTGGCTCCATGGGAGAGAGGCTCATATGCAGCTGCCCGGAGACCCTCCCTGGCTGACGGGAATTCTAGAGGCCTGTGTGAAGGCTGCTGGGCTGACAGCACACACTGGCTCTCACGGTCCCTCTGAGCTGGTCTCCTGGGACTGACCGGGCCCAGGACAGAGGCACTGACAGCGATGGGCCTGGTCCCCACATCGTGGTCACGGCCCACCCTCAGACCTTCCATCCATCTGCTCGGGGCCTCCCCTAGTCCTTCCAGGTCTCAGGGTCTTTGGTGAACACTGCAGGTACTGGTGTTTATGTGGCCACACCAGCTGGAGAATGCCCTCCCCCACTGACAGACTAGGGAATTCGGACAAGTACCATTACCTCTCACTGTCACATTCATCTCCTCTCTGGGCTAGGACACTTACAGGCTGTCATCAATAGGAAGTGTGTCTCAAGTGCCCAAGATGAACCCGGGCATGGGGCAGTCATTTGATTGCCCAGCTGATGGTCACTCTCATGGCCCAGCATCACCCCAGGCCCATGGCAGCCGCCTCCATGTTAGCTGCATTGGCTCATTGATCAACTGATTGACTAGGGAGCGTGTCAGTAAACCCATGATCGTTCCTCCACTGTTCCCATTGCAGAGAACAGTCTGGTTGTTGGAGGTGACAGGAGAAGGGAAATAAGAAATTAATAATTCAGGGAGATAGGAGGGAGGGTAGCAGGAGGGAGCAAAGGAAGGTAAGAAATCATGGGGACAGAAAGTCATGGGCACCACCGTGGCTGCCTCTTGAAAGAATGGGCTGACAGGCACTGCTTCCTGGTCCCAGTTATGAAATCTGAGGGCTGGGAAGGGCCCAGAGACCCTGGACGCCTTTCTCATCAGTGAGGTAAAGGGATCCTCTTTCATTTTTATACTCTTTTTTTTTTGGTAAAGATTTATTTATTTTATTTTGGGAGAGACTGAGATGGCACGAGTGGGGGAGGGACAGAGGAAGAGAGAGGGAGACCCCAAAGCAGAATCCCCACTGAGGGCAGAGCCTGACATGGGACTTGACCCCAGGACCCAGAGATCATGACCTGAGCCGAAATCAGGAGTCACATGCTTACCCGCCTTTGCCACCCAGGCACCCCTCTCCTCTCTCTTATTGAGAAGGTCCTTTTTGTAGCTTTGGCCAAGTTCCTCTTTCCTGCTTTTTATGATCCTCCTCCTGCAGGACCTGGGCTCCTCCCGGCACTTGATGTTCTTGGATCTTCAAATCTATCATCTCTCTCTTCAGCCCTGTCATTTTTGGGGCCCAAGGCATGAGATGCACAAATGTTCTATTTCTACCAACTGTCACCAGCTCTCTTGGGAATCCTCTAAACCTAACCCCTCTCCTCTTCCAGAAAAAAATGTCTGATGCTCATGTGTACATTCATCACAATCCGAATTCTTGTTCCCCACGACTTCACCAACGATGACTTGGCTTTTCAAGGCCAACTCTAGACAACCTGATTGGAGCAAAATCATTCATTTGAGAAGCATCATCGGAAAGGAGGAAGCCCAATGGGCAGCACATTTTGGATGCTATGTTGAGGCCTCCAAAAGAAATTCTGAATCCAAAGTTGTTTCACTAAGAGACCAGAAGGGTATATCCTTTTTGTTCTCTCCTGGACAGAACAGTGGCATACCTGGACAGTCATGGCCCAGGAGTTCACTGAAGGCCCCTCTCCTTTTCCCATGTGCTCGATCAAGACTGAAAAAGGAAATCTAAGTTTCCCTTGTAATTCAGTTCTTATACAACGTGTGAATGATCTCCGACTTTGTCCAGAAAACAAAAAAGCCTCTAAAAAGGGTTCTCTTTACTTGCTCTCAACCTTGGCCAAAAAGAAATATAGAGTTTCACAAGAAATTACAATTTTGCTGGAACACAGTTCATTATTTAAGACATAAACTGTTTCAAGTGGGCAAAACATTTTCATCCTTCCATTAAAAGTAGCAAAACTTTCAGAAACCTGTGAGCTCCCTGGGTGCAAATACACATTAGTGATGATGGCTCTCCAGTCTGTTCCCTTGGGAACACACAGGCTCTCCCACTAAATGAGTAGCCGGAAGTTCCTTATCTCTAGGAATTTCACTACCCAGACTAGATTGCACTACCCTACTACGTGCAGACATGGCAGCATATTGCAAAGAGCTCTTGTAGTAGTGCCCAAGTTTTTCACCAACAGCTTCAAGCCTCCATTCCTGAAATCTTCCTGGAAGCCTCTTCATGATCTTCAACCTCAGGAAGAGACATCAGAGAAAAACTGCCCTTACACATCCCCTGAAGGGACCCCTTCAGGTACTGTTTAAAAACAAAGCAGTGTAACTCCTGGGAGTTCACCCTTGGCTTCACATGTCTCCACTAAAATAAATAAAATAATTTAAAAAATCAGAATTTCACACAATTAGAGGGCTACTCAAACTGAGGCTTCTCAGAGATCCTCTGGAAATAGCCAGTCTTCAGAAGCAGGCAGTTGCCCCAAGATTTTCAGAACAGGCAAATTCTGATGGCTAGTGGGCAGTTTCCACACAAGATATTGGGTCAAAACTCCCATTTAATTCTTTTTCTGTTTTGTATCTGCTCAGCTAAAATAATTCTTTTCATTTCCCATAAACCCTTGTTGCCATTCACCCAGAATGACCCCTTTACTCCCGTTTTCTTATTCTAATCATTCTACTAATTATTACCCTTGATAGGTCAGAACATCCCTGACGTCACTCCTGGGTTTCTGACTGCTGGATGTGCCATCCATCCGCGGACCCCCCATGGTACGTCCCTCTGGGAACGTTGGGGAATTCCAACTCCTGTGTCAACTCCAAACCGAGGCCACTTTTGATGATTCAGGCACACGACTTGGAGGAATTACTACCTATGCCCCAAATGAGAACAGTGTTCCCTTTGGTGGGAAGTGCATAAATAGAAAAAGCCTGTAAGAAACCTATCTCTAATGTTGGCAAAAGTGACTGGTAACTCTTGGCATGTCACTTAATCTCTCTACGTTTCAGTGCCTCCCACTAGAATATGGCTTACAGCCCCTGCTCTGCCCCCACCCACCTCAATAGGGCTGACCTGAGGATTACAGGAGATGGTAACAGGTATTGTCCACGAGCAGTAAAGCATCCTTCCCATGTAAAGCTAAGAGTGAGTGTCCATCCT
>NW_024426663.1:89361078-89363090 GCF_017311325.1 Ursus maritimus
GACGTGACCAATGTGTGGTCCTCCTGCCCTGTCCACAGGGTACCAGATTCCCTACCGCCTGGCCAGCAACAGCCCCAGCACGTTCACGACAGTGGAGATGGAGACCACGGTGAGGCAGTTCACAGCAGCCAAGCTGGCCCTGGAGTCGGCATACATCTTCAGGCTTTTGGCCAAGACGAAACACCACTAGGGGCTGCCGCTGGTGGCCGCTGTCATCAGCACTGAGAAGAGACATACGAGCCCGGGGCCCAAGTCCACTGTTGTGGTGCTGTGCGGAGGAGAGCTGGGCCTAAATGGGAGCCGTGAACTTGCTGGGTCCACGGCTTCCTGGGTCAGGGCCTGCACTGTTGCATGTCTGCACAGCCTGACATTTACCAGAAAGACAGGAATGTCCCAGGTTTAAAGCTGGAGACGCGGCTCAGCGAGGTTGTGTAACTGGCCCAGGGTGGCTCTGAGACATCCTGTTGGACCGCAGCTCCCTGAAGCCAGGCACTTGATCGCTGATGGTCAAAACCAGGTGCCCATCTCAGCAGGGGCTCAATAAACAAGTTTTCTACCCAGCATCATAGGGAGATCTGTCTCCACGGATGCTGCTTCCGTTCCAAGCACTGGTGAGATGCTTATTGTACATTGTCTTGGTTTATCCTCACAAAGGCCTGGGGAACAAAGCACTGTGAGCCCCAGTTCTACAGAAGTGGGGCCCAGACGGTTTCAGTCATTTGCCGGGGATACAGCTGTGAGGCCGTGACGTGGACACCGTCCACAGACACTCAGTCTCCTCCACCTACAGAAATCTGCTGTGGGTTCCCATCTCAGCGAGCACCTGACATGCCCTCCAGCCTCACTCTGGAATCTGCCTCAGCAGACTCCCTCTCCAGGGCCACCCCAACTCCAGGTTGGGAGATCAGGACCAGACCCAGAGGTCTCAGGGAAGAGGATGACAGGAAGGTGCTTGCGCACAGAGTAAATGGGTGGGCTCTGGGAGTCCCCAAGCATCAGGCTCTGGAGCTGTGTGACCTTAGGCAAGGCCCTTCCCCTCTCTGTTCCCTGCACTCACCTGGTGGCCTCTTGGGAAGCCTGAGGGCCAGCATGGTCCGCAGAACTCCAGGGACAGAGCTGGTGCCATGGCTGCATTCAGAATGTGAGCCAGTGACCCCGTGGCCTGCGGGATCACTCTAGGAGAAGATCTAGACAGTCTTAGGGAGGCATGAATTGAGCCCAGAGTGCTTGGAAAACCATCCCAAGGGCCGATCTGAAACCTACAAAAGGTAGAAGGCAAAGGAGCCTAGCATGCACTGAGCCCGTACCACACTCTGGCCACCTTCCAGGCACTGCGGCTCACTGCTCTCTCAAATTCCCTCACAAGCAGGCTGAGCAGCTGGGGAAGCTGATGCCCCACAGCGGAAGGCCCATGAGCTGGCACCTGCTCGAGGCCGCCCCGCTGGAACAATTCCAGCTGCTCAGGACAGGGCTACCGGTCAGGCACACGGCTGACCCTTGTGAGGCTAACGGTGGGGGGACGCTTGGAAACTTCATCTGTGGCTTCAGATCTTCCAGGGCCCACGCGTCACACTCCAGGGAAGGCCATAGCCTGTGCAGTCCCCCTCCGACCTCAACCGCGCCGCAAGCCGTCCCCCAAGGATGAAGACAAATGCGGCACAGCCCCTTCTGACAAAGGTTACCTACTGCTAACTGAGGAAGGTGAAGAAGCCTGGTCACTGGAGACGCCAAAGCTTGAGGTGGGTGGAGAGACAGCCATGCATAGTTGGCCCCTGGCTTTTGGCACATAGCGCTGTCTGACCTGGAGCTGCCAGCACAGGGGTGGGGTTGGCGAGACCGGGGACAGGCACCAGGAGAACCCCTCCTGCAGCTTTGGCCCAGGTCCTCAGGCTCCCTCTTGTCTGGGGCATGCTCAGGGCCCTGAGTGCCTCTCCAAAAGGCTCTTGCCATCTTCTTCAGAGTTGATGCAGTCCCATAGGGAAATTCAGCACTTTCTAAGGCACAGGGAAAGC
>NW_024426664.1:0-55709 GCF_017311325.1 Ursus maritimus
CAAATGTGATGGTGATATGATGAGCCTGATAGTTTTAGCTGGTTTCTGGAAATTCACAAAATATTGACCCTGTGTGACATTGGTTTCTGTATCTGTGTGCTGGCAAATGAGGAAAGTCATCTCCCCTTGGGAGGCCTTTTGTACCAACACAACACATAATATACAACCCCGGCATCATATGAACAGTCCAGTTTCACAGTCTTGCCCTCCTGCCTTGATGTTGTTGGTTGAGATTGAATGACCTTTTTGGACATGCTAGATCCTGTAGACAGAAGAAATAACAAGACTGATCTGCTGAGCTGATCTTAAGGCAGTTGGCTACTAGGTCATGAGTTAAATCTTCAGTCAAGGCAAAAGGAATAAAAAATCTGGTTCCTTTCTCCTTCCCTTTATTCCCTCCAGAGTGTCTGTCATAATTGGCCATCGTTTATCCCCTCTTCCCCCCTTCTCACAATCTCAAAAAGATCAGAAAGATGACCCAGCTTCTGCCCTCAGGGTGCTGTCACCGGTATAAGCCTCTCCCAGACTCAGCCAGGTACTGATGGGCCGACTGCCACAACAGCGTGCACGAAGGCCTCTCCAGGGGAGTGGGCCAGGTCAGCTCCCGGGTGGCCTTCCTCAGCAGCAGTTACCTTCGAGCTCAGAGTGAGGCCCGTTGCACTTGTTTCCAGAACGCTGGGACTCTGGAGGACAACCAATCAGAGAGACATCACAACACTTTCACTCTTCCCACAAGATTGTATACACCTAGCTAGAATACTTTTAAAACAATGCTTCCCTGTGGCCAGGCTGAGAAATGTTGATTAAAATGTGGATTTGGGGGGCGCCTGGGTGGCGCAGTCGTTAAGCGTCTGCCTTCGGCTCAGGGCGTGATCCCGGCATTCTGGGATCGAGCCCCACATCAGGCTCCTCCGCTGGGAGCCTGCTTCTTCCTCTCCCACTCCCCCTGCTTGTGTTCCCTCTCTCGCTGGCTGTCTGTCAAATAAATAAATAAAATTTTTAAAAATGAATAAATAAATAAAATGTGGATTTGGGCTTTTGTTTAATAAGTTTACATCCAAGATATGTCCTTTTCTTGCTATAAGGAAAAGCCTAGCAATGTACTGTGTTAGAGAGAGAATTATTCCAGCATTAAGAGGAAAAAGAAAAATCAAGGGAAAATATGTATACAATTATATATAAACATATATCTGCATGTATGAAAACAAGATAATATTTTAAATAGTACAACATTCCATTGTACCATTTGCTTGTTCAGATGCCTTTTAGTGCTCATTAATGCCTTCCAGGTAATGTACAGGCATCTTATAATGGCTTATAATTATTTTCACAAAGTGATTTCTGCTTATTGCTTTAGTTTTATATTTACTGTTGCCCATTTTGAGTTGAATGCTCCAGCCATTCTGAATTCCTTTCACGTAATTCTCTTAAACTAATTTTGTCTTTATACTTCTGCACATTTTATTTCTCTTCTTCTGTAATACCCTTTGTCTGACTCTCTCTTTGACGAATGCTTTTATAAGTCATAGACATCACCTCTCCCAGATAGCTTTCTGTTACATTCTGTTTCCAATTTAGATGCCTCGGTTAGGTGGTTTTATTTTACTTGCCTCCTATGGTAGCTTTGATCGCACTATTTTGTAATACACTCCATAATATTATATGTTTCCTGAAGGCAGACACAATGCCTATTTTTTTTTGATTGCATCTCCTGTATTCAAGTCTAAGGTACACATCAGGTGTCTAATATATGAACTGTTAGAAGAATCTCAAATAAATAACACATTTGGCAACTTCACAAAGAATATGATTGTTCATTTGTAAAGTTGAGAGTATGGCTACTTTGCAGTGTTAGTTTGAGAAATATAAATAAATAAATATATAATTTTATTCATGACAAGATTTTGGCTTTCAGTCCTAAAATTCACTATGATCTTTACAGTCTTCTATGCAGGGAGATGGGGCAGGGAGCAGAGGGAAAGGGACAAGCAGACTCCCCACTGGGCGGGGAGTCCACAAGGCTTGATCCCAGGACCCCAGGACCCCAGGACCCTGAGATCAATCATGACCTTAGCTGAAGGTAGACACTTAACTGACGGAGCCACCCAGGCGCCCCTGTGCGGTTCCTACTTTTAGGATCACTTTCCTACCTCTTCTGTCCTTCAACCTGACTAACTTCTACTAAACTTCAGGTCTCAGCTTAGGCTTCACATCACAGACTCTACACTGTCTTTGACTCACTACTAAGGCTGGGTGACAGTGGGACTCTATGTGCCTTCAGATCACCGTTTGATTTCCTAAGCTTAGTCCTTGACTCATTTTAGAGTAAAAATTCAGTGAGAGAAGATACTATTTATTTTCTCATAGTTCTTTTTTCCCCAGCATGTAACATGCATATAGAATTTAGTAGGTACTCAATGAATAATTGTTGATTGATTGAATGAATAAAATCTGAGAGCAGCCTGACCTAGGCTGCTGGAGGATAAGGCGAGTAGAGAAGAGTGGAGTAGTCTTAGTTACCCCAGACAAGGCCATTCTAGACCAGCCACCAGCCAGTTGATCTTCAGACATAAGAGTGAGCTCAGCCACGCCCAGAAGTGTTCATCTGCCTCCAGTGTAAATTATCCATTCACAAATTTATGAGTGAAATAATTTGCTGTTTTAAGCTTCCGAGGTTTAGAGTTATGCAGTATTACTGTAATAATTGCTTACAGAAATAGCAGAAGTGGGTACTTCATTGAACAGCCTGTGGTGTGGCTTTGAGAAGATAAGGCTATATTTCATTGCAATAGAATAAATAGGTAGGCTCTCCGGTGAGCTCTGTACCAACTCCACGGTTAGATGTCTCACGGTTCCAGAGATCGGGACTCTCTGAGCCCATCCAAAATGGAATGACTATTGAAATCATCTCCTGTGTAATATAGCTTCTTAACTCAGGGACCACTTTGGAGGGCCACCTGATTTTCTTCTTAGAAAGGTATCTCAGGAATGCCTTTAGCTTTTTGGTGATGAATCGGGAGAAGACTCCTTTGCAAAGATTACACACACACGTACACACACGACACGACACGACACGTACATTATGTGCACAAGTAGTCTCGTGTTTTCTCAGGAGAGCCATGGGTGTCTCATCCTATTTCTCTTTTTCTTTTTGGTAGCTGGCATCTTTTTTTCTGTTTTCAGCTTGAAATTCTACATTTAAGGGACTGAGAATTCAAGGCATAAAGAAGAAAATTTTTTCATAGAAATTCAGGTTGACTAATTTCCTTCGATTCATCACGTACGTGAAAAGCATAAAACCAGTGGTCAGTAAACGTTTGAGTGGAATCCCATCCTCATTAGGCTGTAAGGAAGTAATATCATCTAGTTCTAGCCTGTATTTCACAGCAACCTGAGTGATTAATAAAAATGCCAAGGTCATACAAATCGACAGTGGGGAAGTTGGAATATAAAACATCAGGGTATTTTTTATTAGCTATGATGCTCGTTTCATTACTACTTATTTGTCGGAAAGGGGAATCCCAGGTAAGGAACTTGGGCCATTTAGATCACTTAAGTCTGAAGCTGCAAACTGCTTGTGTTTTTATTTGAATGACGACCTACTGGAGACTCCTGATTAATAAACATTTGGGATATTTGGGATGTTTGGGATATTTCTATGTCTTCTGAATTCTTAGAATGACCTTGGCCTGGTTCTTCACACTTTGAACTGCACCCTAAATGCTCAAATGTGATGTATCCATCTCATCTGGGAATCGGGATGGCTCCCCAAAACAAGAGCCTTGCGGCTGGCCAGCTTCATGACATGCCTGTATTTATTATGATCCCCAGGGCAGCACATTTCCTGATGGACAGCGTGTCAAATAGTTCAGTGTCTTCCTTGGGAAAAGGACACACAGTAAGTGATTTACTGAAGCAGTGCCTGGAAGTATCTTGTGAGTGATGAAACAAATACATGATTATGACTTACAACATGTATATTCTCAAATGCATTTAGTGTAAAGATACAATTATCCGGAAGTGATGATGAGGTATTATTTTGTTCATTTGACACAAAAATGAAGCACATAATTGCTAGTACTGAAAGGCACACAAATATTCACTGGGAGAACTTGAAGTAGGACCCCGGTTTCCCCATTTCAAGTGTATGTTTTCCCCGAAGCTACAGGGGAAATGGTATTTTCATTCCAGGGTCTAGTGGAATCAAAGCATCACCAGAGATGGGTGCTTCAGCTAAGTAGTACCCCCTCTCTGTAAGTGAAAAGGGAGAATGATTAGACTTTTTGATACCCTAAAACCCAAGGAATGACCTTAACTCATTTGTAGGACTTGCTACGTATCTAGTCTTCCTTAAAGCTCGGCCCACTCTCCTACTTTAAAGCACACCCTCTCTTACTGCTGTGTGTAACTGGAAGCAAGTACGTGCCTCCCAGTAGAGACCCCAAAGAGGCAAGGAGCCAGCTGCAGGTTGGGGTACAGGCTGCAGGTGCCTGGAGAGCACTGTGCACATGCTGCACAGAGGTACAAGGCTGAGTCTCCAGGCTGGGAGCCTGCGATGTGCAGGGACAGGCGTCTGGCGCTTTTGTTGAGGAAGACTGTGAATCTTCCATCTTCAGTTTTACCCGTAACTGAGAATATCGATATCAGGAATTCAGGACCTTTAGCAGGGTATTTTTTGTACCACGGGAAGTAATCAAATAAATCATTATTGTAGTCACAGTTCAGAATAGAAATCTTTCCTTCTTGCACGTTCAGGGACGGAATTTGCTTGACCTGCTGCTGGTCACCCGTCTTCTGTTGACCATTCACCCCTGTTTGGAAAGAGAATAACAGATTTTAAATTCTATTCTTTAAGTCCCCACAGAAAAACATCATGAGCCAGAACACAATGCAAAATAAAACACAACTTCCCAATGATCCCATCTCCCAGCCTTGTGGCGCCTCATGGAAGTTTTCTACTATTTTCAGACCTCCCGCCCAGAACTCACAGTCTGGCTGAAGCCACAGAATCAACAGCGATGCCCCCAGGAGCTTGTCCATTTCTACCGTGGACACAGGTTGTCTTCTCTTCTGCCCAAGCAACCATAAATCTGACTTCAACTTCCTGCACTTCATTCATTTCCTTCCACAGAGCCTTCTATTTCCAGTATGAGCTGCCCTGTTTTTAACTGTTCATCTTTGTAAAAGGAAGCACTGCCCCCTTTAGTCCTCATGTAGAAAAATTCTGAAAATGTATTTCTGTTTCCTAAAGATCAACTTGCAATCCCTCCCCCATAAAAATGTTAGAATAAGAGATTGATGGTGTTTGGGGAGAACACAGGGTATGATGTTGTCTTTACCATGGTTACAGATTTAGAATACGGGGAGTTTGATAGCTTAGCCTTTAATGTAATTGCGTTCTAACATGGTCTTCAGAGCTGTCCATATTTGCTCTGAATTAACAAATGCCACAAGGCAATTAACGCTGATATAAATTCTGGACACTTCTCTTAAAAACACAGATCAACACAACAAAATTTATCCTCTGTATTAAATCATCCGCTGCAACGTCTCTCTTAGAACTTAGATGTGATTATTTTGTGTGTTCTGTATTGTCAAATGAGAAACCATTACATAATCCTGTAAAGTTTAGAAATGGCAGGAAGCCGTAAACGTGAAAGGCACCAGAAGATGCCAAAAGGCAACATGTTTGTTTGCCTTCACTCTTGGTCTATATGTAGTGTACGTCTCCCCAGTTTAATCCAATGGAAGAGGCGAGAAGAATCTATTGTGCTTTCGATGTTAAATCAGTAGGGCAACTAGTGATTGCAGCTAATGATAAATCTCAAAATAATGTTTTGGAATTGATTTGAGCAAAGACAACAGAACACAAAACAAAACAATTTCCAGTGCATATTTTATATGGGAAGAAACACTTTAATTTTTTATTCGAATAATAATGAAACTAACATTCCAAGAAGTCACACTAACTATCCAATTCAGGACAATCTGATAAGTTGTCCTTGTTTCATATTATATAGTTGAAATGTGAAGTTTCAGTGAAAGAATGTTCTCTGGTTCGTTCATGTATTTTTGTATTTTATCAACATGTATTTCATTTCTATGTGGTCCCTGCCACTGTGCTGGGTTTAAGGTTTCAAAAACGATTCTGGAACAATCTTCAATTTTAAATACCTGGTGGTCTAAATTAAAAGACAAATGTGTAGTTACATCCTTACAACATGGCATGATACATAAGAGCCCTTACTGAGGAAAACAATGGTTATTCTGTCATGGTGGCTCTAGGAAGCACATATGCTAAGTTTCTGATGATTAGTTCTTCCAGTCGGTATCTAGACACACATTTCTTAAAAATGAAAAAGATTCTCATTCTATTCATTTATGTTCTTGCCCAGGATATCAGGGTACAGTCAGTGAAGCAAGGTTACGATAAGTGCTGTGGGATAAGGGCTAATGACAGGAACTTGATCTTACACAGTTGTGAAGTGAGCTCCAGAAATGAAGGTCTAAGGGCTGTTGGATAGTCAGAGAAGGACTCCCTAACCAATCTAAGAACCAAGCACGTCTAGCTGGGGAAGTGTGACTGGAGGGGAAGTTTATGGAGAAATCTAGGGAAGCTACTGCCCCATGTGGCTACCATCTCCATGGGTCCGTTGCCAGGTGGATGGTGGGGGTTGGTCAACAGAGTCAGCAACAGGAGAAAGGGCTGGACCGTGTAGTCATATTTATTTTGAAATCTTTGTGTGTGAATTTCAAATGTGAATCAATTTGGGTCTGCATCTATCCATTACGTAACCCTTGTTCCTGCTTCATGACATTTTTAGTATTTTTTTATTGTATGCTACATAATGTAATAATGCGTAGAAACTGGATTATTTTGTCTCCCTCTAAAAAATGTTAACTTTGTTAAATTCCTAGTAAATCACTTAGATTTCGTGGGGCTGGCTTCAATCTCTGTTAGGGCAGAGATTTTTTTTTTTTAATTTTCTTTTTGTTTTAGGTGACAACACTTACTTTTAGTGTTCGGTCCTTATTCTGGTGACTCAATTGAAAGTCTAAGGTGTTGAGCAAGATCTCTTTGCTCTGGAAAGCCCAGAGATCCAATGTCTCCCCAGCATAGAGCAACTTCTGAAATCTCCTTAGAGCTTTTACACCCTCAGACGCTGTTTTCTGCCAGGCTTTCTGATGTCTCTCTCTGTGCATGCGCAGTTTACGTGTAGGCTCAGAAAAGGTCCTATACTGATGTCACAGTCCTATTATATGAGGCTCATTTCTCTCCAATACCGGTTTCCCGCCGGTCCCAGTTATAATAACAACGCTGATTCTCATCTCTGTTTTCGCCATTCAGCAAGGCTCCTGCTCTCCGCTGGGGCTCCAAGTCCTCGTGCTGAGGTGTAGAAAACACCCCCAGGAGAGAAATGCTGAGCACACATGGGAGTCCCTTTGCAGGCTTGCTTTCTTCCAACACAAGCATTCACTGTCTGCACTCCTCGAAAACACTTCTTTCATGTGTTTTCCAATTATATAGTAGTTTACAGCTAGAAGATAATTCCACTATTAGCTATACTGCAAGAACCAGAAAATCTTTTTCTCTTAAGATAACACTCACATATTTCCTCTCTTTTAAAGGCAATTGTCCATTTTATTCACTAGTCAAAATGTGTCATGTTTATGTATCATATTTAGCATATCCTGTGTGTCTTATTTAGAAATGCTTTCTGCATTTAAAAAGGAATCAGGGTCTCTAGAAAAGTAATGTTGCTTATCATTCATTAGTTTCACAATTCTTTTGATTAGTCCTCAATGCAGCTATCCCTCTCCGTGCTCTGTGAGTATGTAGGCGTGCTGAGTGCCCCCTGTACCCTTCACCTTATAATATACAGACAACGCATTTCAAGGATCTGGTTTATTTTAAGTCCCTCCTAGCATAAGAGTCACCCATGCACACTGTCTTATCATTTGCAAATTATATTTTAGGACTCAAATTTGCCAAGATCTGCTTTGCTTCACACACACACACACACACACACACACACACACACACACCACCTGCACTTTTCCCTGACCCGGAGCACTTTTCCCTACCCTCTTCCATCCTTCAGCTTGATGAACTCCTATTAGACGGTTAGGTTTCAGGCTGGGGGGTCACATAGCCCAGAAAGCGATCTCTGACTGACATGTATTTGTTTTCATAATATCCTTTTCTCTCCCAATTCAGTTCTTCTCTTCGTTTACAGGAACTTTATGATAACAAAAATGTGCTCCCCGCTCAACTGTATGTTCAACGAGGAAAGGAACTCTTCATTTAGTCAAAGCTCCCTATCCAGGTCTCACAGGTACTCAAATAAATATCTGCTGGACGATTGAATGTGTGGAAGTACGAGTCATGGCGGCGGGAAACACCGTCCCCAGCTAGATGAGGATTCTGAGGTACAAAAACGGTGACTTACTCGCCCAAAATGCTACAGCATATCTGTCATTGGAAACTAGATTTTTTTCAATGGCTTCCCACACACTAACAGAGAGGAAAATGGTATCAATAAATACTACTGAATATGAACAGAGCGAACAATTAAATGCACTGTACGAAGTTGGAACAAAAGACAAGAGAAGGATTACAGAGCAGAGCGTTGCTCTTTCTTTGACACTTTATGTCTAAGGTTTGACTTTCTTATGACTTCCCTTCATACACGAGCATCATTTAGGGTGGGGAGAAAACAGCTTTCAGGGTGAAAATACCCGCATAACATAAGCCTTATAACTGGGCTTGAGGGATCTGCTAACTGGATTTGCTAAGTCACTGGTTCCCCGACTTAGAGATTAGGAGGTTAGGCATGGTTTAGTTTCGGACAGAGACGGTCACTACGTTGAATACTCATCAGCATTTCCAAGGGTTTGGAAAGTGGAATCCCTTTGATCAAGTGTGCCCTTCCCCACACCACGTTAGAAGATAGCGAGAGCGTGCAAACATCTCTCCCGTGCTGCTGGGCGCGGGGACTGCAGCCACACGCCTGGGTTCAGGCTTCGGGTGGGAAGCTCTATGCGCCCACTGCGTGGAAGTAGGAGGCTGAATCTCTGGTCTGGGATGCGGAAAGCTCTGCCCATCCTTCATACTAATAGTGGTCCTTCGTTTATTTCTCTTCCTTTTATTCCCCATTTAAATATATCAGAAAAAGGATCCTGGAGCTTTTTTCAGGGTTCTGTCTGTACCAGTGAAAGCTAGAAAGATGCAGAAGAGATACAGGTGAGATTGGTGCTTTCTTGCTCATAGAGATGAAGCGGGAGGCTCTGCTCCACATTGACGTTGACCGCTCATTCCTGTCCAGAAAGAGAATCAGATATATCTCATATCTGATGATCAATCTGCAGTATTTACCTAGTAACACAGTGCCACAGAGATCTCAGGATGAACCATCCCGGTGCCTGCCCCATAGTGCTGAGTTGTGGTGCATTTAGAAATGCTTTCTGCGTGGGTCAGGAGATGCAGGGCAATGGACGTGCAATGCGAATCGTATTGGGCCCTTGCTCCTACTCCGTGGGCTGGGTGAGCTATGGCTTCATGTGCAGGCTGCAGGTGTCTGGAGAGCACTGTGCCTCCACAGCGCAGAAATAAGTGAATGAGTCCCCAGGCTGGGAGTCTGTGATATACAGGTGGCTGTTACGTTCCTTGGTATTGACTGTGAAAATTAGCCTTCCTTTTTGCTGCATTCCAGAAGCAATGTACGACAAGGATGTGAGGCGTCCTTCAGGGCTTTGTTGGAACCACTGCACACTGGTCATGGAGCTAGAACAATTGCACATCATTGAGGCATTTCTGCCCTCTTGGAGGGTCAGGACCTTAGGACTCTGCTCCACCTTCATCTGTGCTCTTACCCCTGTTGAGAAAGAAAAATAGGCATAGGTGATGGTCACTGCAAAATGACTAGCTGTTTCCAAGTGTAGGAAAACTCTCCCTAGCTTCCATCGTCATGGTAGAGGACATAGCCCAAGAGACTGGTGTTCTCTCTCTTCCTCCACTTCTCCTTCCCACCCTTGTTTCTTCCCAAATTCAGTTGTGAAATGTCTTCAGGTTCCCGCTGGATGTTCTTAACTCACAGCAAATCTGTATCCACAGGAGGCCCAGCAAGATTCCCATTTGTGTCTGCATGGTTCTTGACTCTTGTTGTATGGACACTCCTTGATGTCAAGTCCCTTTAAATAGTGGCATGTGTCATACCATGAGCTTGAAGCTAACTTGTTCCTGTAACCCATCAGTGTCATGATATAGATGTGACAGCAGCCACTCCTAAGCACTGTCACTCAACTTTGTAGTGGGAGCTCCACCTCCTTGTGGCTTAGGGCACCTTCCGCACACTGCAGGGTGTTTGCATGTGTGTGTGTGCATGTGTGTGTGTGTGCGTGTGTGTGTTGGGGATAATGGAAGAGTTGCCTTTTTGCATTTTAAAAATATTTTTTCTTTAAACTCTGAGTATATGTAAAATAATTTGTGTGAAAAATGGGGAAATGTTAGCTGAGTGGAGGAATGAGAAATAGTTTATATACTATGAGTAAGAGATACTGACCAAACTGAAACCTGACACATGATCAGACTGAGAAACTTATCTAAGTTGTGAATGACTTGTTATATATATATTTACATATAAATTATATATACATTACATATAAGTACACATAAATATTACAAATATATATAACCAATTTCTGTTTTTATATTCCATATATTTTATTTGTTGAATTTATTAAAGTCAAATGATATAATAATAGTTCAGTATATAGGAACACTATAGAAATAAGAACTACAACATAGTAGTAAAAGGAAAATATTTACTTCCTCAGTCCTTTTCATATATATATAAAATATAAAATATATATGAAGAGTGTGTGTGTGTATGTATATGAGAAGGACTGAGGAAGTGAATTTTAAATAGCCTATAAGTTAAATTGGTAGAGCAAAAACCTTTAGGACATATATATATAATATCTGAAATATCTATCATTTCTCTCTATCCATTGTCTGTCTATCTCCTGAAAATTTCCGCTTTATCAATTTAACATACAGATCATTAGTTTTTAATCAGGACTGTTGCTCCCCAGGGGATATCTGGCAATGCCTGGAGATGTTTCCGATTGTCAACAGGGGAAGGGAAAGGGTTGCCACTGGCATTTACTGAGTAGAAGCCGAGGATGCTATTAAATATCCGGAATGCAGAGGACAGCCCCTCACCCCAAATTCCCTGGCCCCAAATGTTACCGATGCTACTGCGGAGAGACTCATGGAGACAATGATTTTCAGTTCAATCCTCTGCCATTTTCTTTTCCCCTTTATTTCTCCACCTGCTTCTGCCCGTAGGTACACCGCCTCTTCTCTTTTGGCCTCTTTCTTTGCTTTTATTTTTCTGATCCTTGAGTTTCTGATCTTAAACGAGGTATAGGCATGGCTTAGAGAAGAAAAACAATTTCTAGACCAATAAATGAAAGCTCATAGTGGTCTTTGATGCTAAAAAATAGGGATACATGAAAGCCCAAAGTTATAGAAATATGAAACAAATTGTCTTGTTTTAATCTCCAGCTTCATTCTGGCTTTTGGAGATAAAAAGAAAATGGGTGATAAGAAAGCGGGATCGTGTGTGTTATTCACAATTCTCGGGTCCACCTAGTCCCTGCTCCTCCTCCTCTGCCCTGGCCTAAATTAGTAGCCCTCTTTCTGTTTGCTGGATTTTCATTGCTTATTCAGCAATGGAGCCTGAATGCCGGAATACACTCTCTGATGAGGGAGCAGAAGGCTGGCTGAAGACAAAGCATAAGCTGACACCCCGCAACCTCCCGCCCCCCCACTCCTGGGTGGGATACGAGATGTTCCTCCAGGAAGTTCCCAACCGTCTTAATGTTCATGCCTTGCCAGAGGGCAAAACCACCTTCCCTAGACAATGGCAAGGCCTCTGTACCTTGGGAGTCTTCTTTAATATATGCAAGTATTATCTCAACCTCCCTTTTTCCTTACCTTCCCCCAACCCCATAGTCTTGTCATCAGCACCCTCACAAGCCGGGCAGCAGCTCTTCTGCCACGGGTCCTGCATCAAACCCATTTTGCACCAAAGACGTCTCAAGAATTCTCTCCTGGTCGTCGGCTCCGGGTTCCACCCCACTGAACCTCACCTATATTCCACGACCTCCTCATTTCCAAAGCACACTGGGTGCTCATGGAAGCTGCAGGATGGACAGAGCCTCAACCGGCGCTTTGGCACTGGGCGCCCCCTCCACAGCCCTCAGGCTCCTCCAGCAGTGACCCCCTGCCCCTGCCAGCCCCGATTCCCGATAACCCTCCGGTTCAGTTGTTGTGAGAGCAGTGCCTACGCTCCCTGCTCGAGACCCAAGTGAGGAGAAGGGAGAGATCCCTCTCCTCGCACCAAGTCACTTGACGGGGAGTCCACTTGATCAGAAGCTCTCCGTCTGGGAGCCCTGCAAAGGACAGGAATGCTGTGACCCTCCGCCTTCCCCCAGGACCTTTGGTGTGGGGAGCACCGCAGAGCGTCTACACAACTTGCACACAGCATCACACTCCGCGCCTACAGATGCGGGCGGCCGTTTTTATTCTCACCCTCTCAAGAGGCGGGAAGCCCTCTGGGAAGCAAGGCACACAGAGCAACCCGCTGACCCTGAGCCCCACCGGGCCCCCTGGCAAGGGGCAGTGCATCCCCGTCCAGGCAAAAACACCTGCGAAACAGGGCACTAGGCACCTGCCCCCCGAAAACGAGGTGAAACAACAAGTGAACAGCAAGTTTACAGACCAAAGAGGACGGCCAAACTCCAGCGCTAGGGGAAAACAGCACCTAGAGCTCGAGGCTTTTTCTCATCGTTCATTTCTCTCTCCATTCAAAATTTTCCATTTCGTTTTTTTTTTTCCTTGTCTTTTGTCCCTTTCCAACTACTTTTTCTTTTTCTCTTAGCAACTCTTCATTTTTCAATCTTTTCTTAACTTTCATTTTTTACATTGACATTTTATACACATATTCTTCATTTTTGGATTCCTGTCGCTATATTCAATTTGATTTCTGTGTATATATGAGTTTGGCTTTCTTTACCATTTTGGGATTTAGTGACTTCCAACACACCGACCAACAGACACTCGGGACCAAGTGGCTCACCCTGTTTTGTCCACCCTGTGAGATCCTAATCTCTCTCTCCCCCATCCATTCGTCTCTGGGAAAAGTGACTAGAGGGAGGGATTCACAGCAAAAGAAAGAGCCAGAGGTAACACTCTCTGCCACTGATCTAATGCATACGGTTTTAAGTAAGATGTCAGAGCTGGAACTCAGGATGACAATTACAGAGTTGCTAGCTGGGCTTGAAAAAAGTCTAAATGACACGAGAGACTCTCAGAGTGCAGAAATGAAATCGAATCAGGCCCAAATTCCAAAGGCTCTAACTGAGATGCAGTCTACATTGCATGTGGACGCTCTAACGGCCAGGGTCAATGAGGCAGAAGACAGAGTCAGTGACACCAAAGACAAGCTGACGGAAAGGAAGGAAGCCGAGGAAAAGAGAGAAAGCCAACGAATGGACCATGGGTGGAGGAATCGAAAAATCAGTGATGCCACAAAAGGAAACAATATTGGAATTACTTCTGGCCCCGAGGGAGAAGACACAGAGGGACAGAAGATCTGTCTGTGTAGATCGTAGCTGAGAACTTCCCCAATCTGGGAGGGAAACGGGCATTCAAGTCCAAGAGGTAGAGAGGACTCTTCCCCAAATCCACAGGAATAGAGGAACACCCTAACATATACAGTGACGTTTGCAATTTCAGACACAAAGAGAAAATCCTGAAAGCAGCTTGAGACAAGAGGGTCTTCTAGCCACATACCTATCCACAGAGACCTGGCACACCAGAAAGGGCTGGCGTGATCGAGTCAGGGTACTAAATGAGAAAAACATGCAGCCAAGAATACTTTACCCAGCAAGGAGGCATTCCGAATAGGAGCAGAGATAAAGAGCTTCCAGGACAGAAAGGAACTCAAAGGATTTGGCCGCGAAACCACCCTGCAAGAAATAGGAAGGGGGATCCTGTAAGTGAAGAGACACTCCAAGAGTACCACAGACCAGAAAGAAACAGAGACCATCTACAGAATTAGGGACGTGACAGGTAACGCAATGGACTCATCTCCATCTGCTTTTTAGATTTTTTCTTTATCATTGGTCTGAAGCAATTTTATTGCTTCCCATTTTATTGGGATGTAGGTTGATAAGGAGGGTTTTTTTTTTTCATGATCTTTATGTTTGGGGATTTTGTTGGCCTGAATTCTTGAATCTCTGGGTGTAGAGGGTTCATACAATTCAGATAATAATCAGACATTACTTCTTCAAACAGTTTTTTTCTGTACCTCAGCCAATTTCTTATCTACCAGGCCACGTGAAATTGCTACAAAGCTCACACATACTCTAGTGTTTGTGTGCAGGGCGTGGTTTGCACCCTTCCTTTTCTCTGCTTTATTCTGGACAACTGCAATGATCATACATTCACGTTCTCTCTCTCTCTGTCTCTGTCTCTCTCTCTCTCTTTTTGCTATTTAGTGTCTAACGTGAAAGAAAGGCCATCTACTACATTTTTCATCTTAGACGTGCTACTGTTCAGCTCCAGAAGTTGGGTTTTCCTTGTTTTCATATTTTCTATATCTCTGTTTCACTTCATCCTTTGTGTACATTCTTACGTATATAAAACCTCTTTCTAACGGTGGTTTGAATGTCCATGGGCAATACTTCCATCGTCTTTTTCATTTCTGGGTAGGTTTCTATTGTTTAATCTTTCTCCTCAGTACGAGGTGAACTTTTCTCCCTCTTTGCATCCTGGTAATCTTTTGTTGGAAGGCAGCTATCGTGAATGTTAATTGTTAGATATTAACTATGGCTTATATTTCTACACATACCCTTGAGGATTGTTCTGATGGGGAGGTTCCTGGAAAACTATTTTATCCTTCCAGACTAGCTTTCCAAAGGTTTGTTAGGTGGTATCACAGTAGTCTTCAATGTATTTTGCTACTGTTCTGTTGGTATTCTGAGCTCTCTTTGCAATGTCCCACGAATTACGAGGTTTTCCACTCTGCCTGCTGCCGGTAGCACAGACTTTTCCTGATTGTGTGTGAAGGCTAGTGACATTTTCCTCTCTGCTTCCCCTGCGCTATTATTTTCCCCACACCACCTACGTTCCTCACACATGTGCCCTACTGCGGAATTCTATGACAACTCCAAAGTGATCCTAGATGGCTTTCTGAGGTCCTCTTTCTCTGTGCAGCTCTCCTCAGTATTCTGTACTGTAAACCACAGCCATATTGACTTCTCCAAACTTCCACCTTGCTGTCTCCAACTCATGGAAATGGCTGAGCTTCGCCTGTGTTCTACATTCCTGACCCGTAGACTAGAAATGAAATCTCTTTAGGCAGTAAGTTAGGGAAATGCAGAGTCCCTCATGTTTGTCTTCCCCCTTGCACTAGTCACTTCCCTGCATTGCCTGGAAATATATCGAAAGTGTTCTTTTGCCAGGGCGCCTGGGTGGCTCAGTTGCTTACGCCTCCGACTCGTGATCTGGACTCAGGTCACGAACTCAGGGTCTTGGGATCAAGACCAGCATTGCGCATCACACTCAGCACAGAGTCGGCTTGAGATTCTGTCTCCCCTCTCCCTCTATCCTCCCCACCCCCCACACTCTGT
This sequence comes from Ursus maritimus, assembly GCF_017311325.1. Taxonomy (NCBI): domain Eukaryota; kingdom Metazoa; phylum Chordata; class Mammalia; order Carnivora; family Ursidae; genus Ursus; species Ursus maritimus. Next base: position 15,703 of record NW_024426664.1, read on the forward strand.
CTCTCAAACCAACACAGAAAATCTTTCAAATAAAAGAAAATCAGTTACGTAAGAGACAGCCTCTGCAACAAGGGGAAGACCCCAGCAGGGTCCGTGCCTTGCCCAGAATCACAGACTGGTAAGAAGGCAGAACCAGGCCTGAACCCAGCTCTCCGAGTGTCCTCAACGGTGGGGCCGTGGCTGAACCTAGCTACTCACTGGGAGCTCGGGAAGAGGTTGTGTTTTGGAACTGGCTGTAGACCTGGAGATGGTATGGGGGTGAGAAGAAGCATCGACATCCCAGGCAGGAGGCATCCCAGCACGTACCCGTCTGAGGAGGAGCCCAGGCCAGGGCAACCCACTGACGGCACCCCTGCCCGCAGGACACCCAGAGGAAAGGAGGGATGGCTCGTGACACACGACTGGCAGCGTCTAGGGGTAAGGGTGGGCTCAGCCCCTCTAAGCCAAGGCTCCAATGCCTTCTGCAGGGTTTGCCTTGGAAATTAGAAAGCCTAAGACCTGGGAAAGCTATTTCCCATCCACCCCTAGGTGGGACTCTCATCTTCTGGGCCTGCACAATACGAGTATTGGGGCCCACACATGTGCACAGATACACACACAACACAATAGGGACTGTGGGTGGCATCGGAGGAGCTACAGACTCAGAGAAGGTGAGAAAGGAAGAAAATGTGGTGGCAGGTATTCCCTACGTGGGACACCACTCCCCCACTTTCTTAGATGGTATCCCACCTGTGCCTGTGGACTTCCGCAAGAAGTCCGCTGGAAAAATCCCTATCGCACAGGCAAGACACAGACCATCCCTGACGGGCACAACGGCTTCTCCGGGGTCCCCAACAGGGAAGATGGAGACTTGCGTCAGAGCCCGGGGTGTTTCTAAGCTGGGGCCCTGGCTGCACCCAGACCTTCCCTAGGGCCTGCGGAGAGGGTTGTGTTGGTGTCACCGGGTACGCATGTGGCATGGCACGCAGAAAGGGGATGAGCAGTCGGCAGCCCAGAGCACTGTTTGTGTAGGTGCTAGTCCAGGTGTGCACTCGGGGAGGGGATCCCAGGAAGTGAAGTCACTTCCCTGATAACCGACCCCCACAGAACTTGGAACCCCGGTCACCAGGCACCCACATTCTAGTGCGGTCCCGTATCAGGCTCACTTGGCCGGAGACATTCGATAGTGAAAGATGTTCTCTTGCTGCGTGCCCATTTTCCGGGGCTCTGGCTTCCAGAAACCCCGGGCTGAGGGACTTTTCACCTGCTGCAGACACTGGCTCAACCCGCGCCCCCGACGCCGCAGGGCCTTTGCCAGGAGGTGCCGGAAGGTAATACCGAGCGGCCTAGGCCAGGCCAGGCCAGGCCACCTCTCCGAGCCACCCCCGGGCAGCCCCATCCCCCCAGTTTCAGGGAAAGAGGGGTACGTGGGGGAGGTCCCGCCCTGGGCTGGAGGAGGTTGCAGGGCAGTGGATACCCTGGGGATGCCTTCATGGTCACACCGATGCCACGGTGGGCAGGGTGGAAAGAGGATTCCTGAGGTGCCTCTCACCAGGGCCAGAGTGAATCCAAGGCCCTCGAGCTGTGTCACTTTTCTCTCCATGGTGGAGCTGCGTGCATCCTGGGGTGTGGTGGGTCTGCAAGGGAGTCCCCTGGGTCTGAGGACCAGCAAAGGCAGCCAGACAGACCTCCGAGGCCTCCCGCCTGGCTGCCGGGCACTGTCTTTACAGAGCTCCACACAGGAGACAGGGCAGGAGCTGAACGATGGGATCCCCTGCCCCACCTCCTTGAAGGACAGGAAGGAGTCCCCTACTGCCAACAAAGTCCAGCGCTGGCTCAGGGTGAGTGGAGGTGCCGGAGGGACCCAGCACCCAGGGCACCGATGCGGCACAAAGGGACCCAGATCCCAGAAACCAGCCTCTGGGCTCCTCGGGGCTCCCTCCTGGACTCCTGCTCCCATGTGAACCTGGATCCCCATCTCCTCCCCAAACCTGCCCTCAGGGCCCTGCCAACGGCCTTGGCCCCATGCACAGTCCCTATCCACATATCTGTACGAATATCAGAAAAGCCACCTTAAACCACCTCTCATCCCTTGCTCGAGATCCTGCTGAGCTGGGAGACTTTTCCCCAAAGGGGCCTGGGGCTCATGGTACTATGCCTATTGCTCTGCCCTTTGGTTGTGAAGGAACCCATCCCTGGGGCCCCTCCAGGGTCCGGAGCAGGCGCCTCCTTGTGCTGCACAACATTCCAGAAGGCCCATCCGTTACCGCAGCCACTGAGCCCTTCACAGAGGCAGGACGTTCATGTGATTCCCTTCTGTTGCCAACTCACAGCGCTGCACGGAACATCCCACGTGCCCTAAAATCCCGAGCACCCCCACCCATGAAACAGTCTCTGTGGTCTCAAGCCTGACATACATCGTCAGAAATCACAGGGACGATGCCGTTAGTGCAGGGAGCGGCTGTCAATACTCAGCTAACGATCTGACCTGAGATACCGACGTCCATTCACACACCCCCCACCTCACATCCCCGTATTGTTGCCATTCTCCTTTTTCCCTAAAGAGATTGCACGAGTTATGTTTTTGAGAGACAGACAGAGATAGAGACAGAGACAGAGACAGAGACAGAGACAGAGACAGAGACGGGGGTTGGAGACACAGAGGGAGAGACAGGATCCTCAAGCAGACCCTGCCCTAAGTGCAAAGCCTGACGACGGACTCGATCTCAGGACGCGCGCATCAGGAGCTCAGCCGAAACCAAGAGGCGGACCCTGAGCCCACGGAACCAGCCAGGCACCTTGCTCCTTTTGTCTACTGTGGGCCCTCCTGTCCCACCTCTTTGCCTACGTCACCGAGAGCCTGGGGGTTTGCTCTGGGCTCCAACCCCCAACCCTCCTGGTGACCGCAGTGAAGACCGCATGTCTCCCCTGTCCCACCTCAGGCTAGAAAGGCCTCAACCGTGAAGAGCAATGGGACCTGCGTGGTGCGGCCCCAACGGGCAGAGCTGCTGAAGAAGCGAGTAGAACACCTGCTGCCCGCCTTCCTAGACGGAGACCTCAGCTACGTCTCCATGTTCCTGGCCACATACAGAGCTTATGCTACCACCCAGGAGGTGCTGGACCAGCTGGTGACAAGGTGAGCACCCTGCCCCTCCACAGCCCAGTGGGATTTGCCCACCTCCTGCCTGGGAGTCTGGGGAATGCCACCCAACTTCGCGGAGCCTCAGTGGGCTCCTCGGACTGGGGCAGAGTTATTACAGGGACTCAGTGGGGTCCTGGAGGGTAAGGACACCTGGGCGCCTGGCCCTGTGGAAAGGTCCGCTACGGGGGCTGTGGTCGTGCTCGTGGATCATCGTCCCGCTCCCCATGAAGAAGCCTCTGCCTCAGCCCTCACCGTCACCACGGTCTTGAGCTGGGCTCTTTTCCCCTTGGAAAAGGACATCTGACACTCCATCTGGGGTCTGTGTCCTGGGTGAGACCAGAGCAGGCATGCCCGGGCAGGAGCAGGGGGCCCCAGGCCCACTCAGCTCTCTGGGATGGGGCTGGTGGGGGCCCTTTCATTCATCGAGCATAAAGGATGGATGCCCTTCTAGGTGCAGACCTGCAGACGCTTCCCTGGGCGCTGACTGTGATCCCACGCACACAGCAGACAGCACCCGGGAGCACCCCAGGGCTCCATTCTAGTCGGCAGTCAGACAGGGACACTAGATATGATGAGAGGGAGGGTTCACAGGACATTTCATGCGATCCCCCCACCACCCCTCCGGCCTCCTCTAGCTACGGATGCGTCCTCTCTTCCTGGGACGAGATCGGCGGAGACCAGGAGCAGCGGGGCACGTGAGTGAGCTTTGGCTAATGCACAGGGCCCTTCCTTCTTCGAGAGGGCAGCGAGGGGACTGTGATCTGGGGGCTGCTGGACCCTCATCCCACACATCTGCAATTCCTGTTGGAGGGTCCAGGTCTCAGGGCTTCTTCTGCAGAAGAGGAAAGGGGTCCTGGAGAGCCCTGGGTGGGGTGTGGGCACTGTGGGAGAGCAGAGCGGGCTGGAGGGCAGCCTCAGCCCCTAACAGAGTCATTCCCCATCCCCGCCGCCTCTCAGCCCTGTCTCTACCCTAATCCTGGGACCCAGAACAAAGGGCATGGCTTCCACACATCTGGTGGAACGTCGACACTGGGTGCTCACCAGGTACTCAGAGGAGACCCAGGGAGGGCTCGGGGACTGGACGTCCCCCACCCAGTGGGAGATTAGTGTCCACGGAAGGACACCCTCTCCTGGCACCTACTGAACGAGGCAGCACGTAGGCACGGGAGGGGAAGTGGGAGGTATCGGGAGGGTCCTGGGAAGGCCAGGGATGGGACAGAGTCCCTTAGTTCTCCTCTTGATTGGATAGTCACAGTCGACCACGCCAGACACGCCACCTCCCCGCCCACTGCAGTGCAAGTCACGCGGCAAGTGGGCAGGGAGACTGAGCAGGGTGCCAGCTTCCGCTGGAGGACAGAAATGGTCACACCAGGGGTCAAGGACTCCCACTCACAGAGGTTTGGGCCAGCCCTCCTCAGTGACCAGGCCTGCCTCAGGCAGCTCTGCCACATCACAGGTGGACATGGAGTAGGAATGGGCTCTGACAGCCAGGAGCCGGGGACCCAGGGGCCCAGGTTCCGACAGGGGCTCCCTGGGGCATCCGCGTGGGAGGTGCCCTGTCCTCTGACTCCTCTGCCCACCTGTCTGTCCCCAGGGTCATCTCCTCCATCCTGGGCACCTGGCTGGACCACTACCCTGAAGATTTCTTCCAGCCCCCAGAATTTCCCTGCCTAAAGACACTACTGGCATACGAGGGGCTCGTGCCAGGCTCAGACCTGGAGCAACGTGCCTGGCTCCTCTCTCGGCTGCGACACCTCGAGCCCGCTGAGCCGGAGGCTGGGGGTGAGGAGGACTGGGGGTGACTGATGGAGGCCTGTGGAGGGGAGAGAGTGGGCCACACAGAGCAAGCCTCCACAGACTGCAGTGTGGCTGGGAGCAAGGAGTGGTCTCAGATCACTGTCCCCATGGGCTACAGTTTGGGGAGACCACCCAGGGAGGTTCTTAGACAATACTGAGTGGTGGGCAAAGTTGCTCTTCATTTGGAAGGGACATGGAAAGACAATCATGATGACCATACTTTCTCTTCTTGAGAGCAGCAGCCCCACAGCGAGATCCGCAACCGCGCCGAAAGCTAGTCCCAGCTCCCACTGTGGTGCCTGATGCAGCTTCAGAGCCTGAGCTGGAAAATCCCATCACTGCTGCTGGAGCTCAGCAACTCAAAAGAGCAGGGACGTCTCGTCGTGTCGGGCCAGTGCAGCTGGTGGTCAGAGCTCTGATCCCACCGTGAGGACGCAAGAGTCACCTGCACCCTTGGAAAGCCAGGAGCCTCAGCAGGCCCCAGCACCAGCCACGGAGGTCCCTGAAGAGCCCGAGATGACACCTCCCACGTCAGAGCCACCGGAGGCTATACTCACAACTCGGACTCTCTGTCGGGAGCTAGAAGAGTCACCTGCACCTTTTGCAGCCCCGGCGCCCGCGCACGCTGCAGCACTAGCTCTGGAGGTCCCTGAAGGGCCCCTGATGCCACTTGCCATGTCTGAGCCAGCGGAGGATGTACACAGAGCTCTGACCCCCTGTCAGCAGCTCCAAGAGCCACCTCCGCCCTTGGCAGCGCCGGAGCCCGAGCAGGCTGCAGCACTAGCTATGGAGGTCCCTGAAGGGCCCCTGATGCCACCTGCCCTGTCGGAGCCGGCGCAGGACATACTCACTGCTCTGACTCCCTGTCAGGAGCTCCAAGAGCCACCTCCGCCCTTGGCAGCACCGGAACCCGAGCAGCCTGCAGCACCAGCTACGGAGGTCCCTGAGGAGCCCCTCAGGCCACGTCCCATATCAGAGCCAACAGAGGATATACTCAGGGCGCTGACCCTCTCTCAGGTGCAAGAAGAGTCACCTGCACCTTTGACAGCGCGGGAGCCTGAGCAGGCTCCGGCACCAGCCATGGAGGTCCCTGAAGAGCCCGTGATGACACCTCCCATTTCAGAGCCACGGCAGGATATACTCAGCGCTCTGACTCCCTGTCAGGAGCTTGAAGACCCACCTGCACCTTTGGCAGCCCCGGTGCCCGCGCACGCTGCGGCACTAACTATGGAGGTCCCTGAAGGGCCCCTGATGTCACTTGCCTTGTCAGAGCCAGCGGAGGATATACACAGAGCTCTGACTCCCTGTCAGCAGCTCCAAGAGCCACCTGCACCTTTGGCAGCCCCGGAGTCCAAGCAGGCTACAGCACCAGTTATCGGGCTTGCCGAAGGGCGCCGCCTACCACCTCTCTCAGTGGAGCATCCGGCCTCGGCCCCGGCCCCGGAGCAGCCGTTCCTGCTCGCTGAATCCCCAAAGGATGGCTTCCCCTCCCCTGTCATTCCAGTGTTTCTAATTTTTGCGTTGTTCATGCACCTATTTCATAGCTTAATACATTCTGGTCTATAAATAAAGGATAAATTGAGTTTTCATGGAATTTTACTCTGATCCTTTTAAATTGTACCTCCAGGTGTCATTAGGTACACAGTGTTTCACAACCTGTCCTTCTACAATATTTCCCTCCCAGACACTCCCGTGCCACTCGTCAGATACTGCTCATTCCCTCAGCCCAGTCCCTGTAGCCACGGCTCCCCTCTCGTCTCCGCCTCTGTGAGTTACTTCTTCTGGGTTTTCATGTGTGTGGGATCAGGCAGTGTGGCCTTTTTGTATCTAGCTACGTAACCTATGAGTGATTCATTTTTTTTTCAGCTTTTTTTCTCTTAAAAAACAAACAAACACAGAAAAACAAAAACAGAAACAAAAAAAAAAAAAAAAAACCCCTTTTCACTACAAAGGAATATTGCTGATACAATACTGCGCATGTGAAGCCCCAAAATGAAATGTTTTCATGATCTGGGATAGGCTTCCTTTTGTGCGTGACCAGGACAGAAATCTCTGGGTCCAGGAGACACCTTCAAAATCTTTCATTTTCCTGGATAGGCCAGGTTTCAATGATTCTAATGTGCATGTTATAAAAATATTAAGACTGCATATTAAATCTTCCTCTTTATTACAAACATATCAGGTAATTTAAAAGTTCTCTAAGGTTTCAGCCAGATTACGTTTTGGTAGCAAAAGAGTGATGTAAATATGAAGAAAGGAAGACATTCCTACTTCTAATTATGATAGCCCGTAACACATGGCGTCCCTCTTCCAGTCCTTTCCCCTCGAGGTATGGGTGAGTGGAGAGCGGGGAGGGGTTTGCCAGTGGGGGACAGGGTGGGCAGGGGTTCCACAGCTGGGCTCTTGTTCGGCCTGAGGTCCCCACAGTGGACAGGCACTGCTACTCCTCCTGTCCCCTTCTGCATTTTCAGGGGCTACACATCATTTACTCAGCAGCACCACCTGCCCAACAACTGACCTCTCCAATTCTTTTGAGTCTCCTCCTTAAAGTGAAGAGTACAATGTGCCGTGAATCTCTTCGCTTTAGGGCTGTTTCCTAAAAGCACAATTTCTGGAACACACGCTAGTCCCATTGTTGGGAGTATTGGCTGCAGGGTCCTCTAGCTATACTCTCTTTCTTTCCGTGGAGCCTTGCTCGGGAAAGGAGGGTCCCCGGAGACTAGAGATGAACCCTGAAATCACGAGGAAGACAAGCCAGCAGTGAGGCCATCAGGCTACCTGGGCGGGACCCGTGGAGCAGGGAAGAGCCTGTCCATACCGCCCTCATGGATCCTCCCTCCACAAGCAGCCCTGCCCCCCCACCCCCCCCCCACCCCCCGTCCTGGAACACCCCTCATCCAGACCCCGTCCCGGGACACACCCCAGCCACTCCAGCCCCTCTTGCTCTAGAACTCAGCTTCTAAGTAGAGCAACCGGGTCCTGCTTCCAGGCCAGCAGAGGGGCGTCGGCCGGGCCACACTTGTCTGCTTGCTCCGGGTCCATCCTTTTTGGGCCCTCTCCTCGCAGGAAGGAACCAACCTCTCAGGGCCGCTCAGCTCAGGGAGTCACAGACATGACCTGAATGTGTTCATCCATATGTCCACTAGGTGGCAACAGCGAGAACTGCTTGAACCTCTGTGAACAGGAGGGACCTTTACTGAGGAGGCAAGAGAAGGCTAGCTGAGGAGGACAAAGCCGGAACTGACACCCCACACCCACCCCCCACCATGGGGTGGACGTGACATTCCTCAGGCACTCCCGGCTGCCCTAAAGGGCAAAGAAATAGTTCACCTATAGACACCACAATCCTGCAAGACTTAAGTCTCCCTCAGTTTCCCAACGTCTTAGCACTTTACAAGAACCAAGCCTTTCTATCAGTTACTTAGCTTCCTGAAGGGAAAGTAGATACAATGAAATGTCCTTCTAATCTGCAGCCTCCAGGAAGTTCCCAACCGTCTTAATGTTCATGCCTTGCTAGAGGGCAAAACCACCTTCCCTAGACAATGGCAAGGCCTCCGTACCTTGGGAGTCTTCTTTAACGTATGCAAGTATTATCTCAACCTCCCTTTTTCCTTCCCTTCCCCCAACCCCATAGTCTTATCATCAGCCACCCCTCACAAGCCGGGGCAGCAGCTCTTTCTGCCACGGGTCCTGTCATAAACCACCAATTTTGCACCAAAGACGTCTCAAGAATTCTCTCCTGGTCGTCGGCTCCGGGTTCCACCCCACTGAACCTCACCTATATTCCACGACCTCCTCATTTCCAAAGCACACTGGGTGCTCATGGAAGCTGCAGGATGAAAGACGTCTCAAGAATTCTTGCCTGGTCGTCGGCTCCGGATTCCACCCCACTGAACCTCACCTATATTCCAAAACCACATCCCTTTCCTCAGGTCGAGCATTCCCTGGTGGACTAACCTGGTGCCGACCCCGTGTTACCAGTAGTGACATGGATCTTGGCCCGGGGTTTCCGAGTGTGGCCTCGGGCATCGACAGCACGTTTTAGAATGCTCCTGGGGCATGGTGTGTGGCCAAGGGTGCTCTTAGAAATGATGGCTCTGGAAGGCGGTGGTAGCGCAGAGGACTCTTCAGCTTACAGGCCCTGCAAGCGTGACAGCGGTGACAAAGGGCCCTCTGTCCCCAGGAGAGGGGCTTTCTTGAAAGCGGGAACAGTCCTTTCCATAGTCTCTGTGCAGAGCATATTCTGGGACACAGATGAAGTTTCTAGTGTACCTGCTCCAGCTGTGGTTCCTACTCTCAAGTTTTTTCATTTTTAATCCATCGTGCTAGGCGATTCACAAAACATTGCTAGTCCTCATGAAGATACTGTAAGTACTGTGCTTACTTCCAAGGTACTTGGAAATCGATCCTCTCAAAAGTACCCAAAGTTACACAACCACTAAGGGGTAGACCCGCAAGAAGCTTTGTGCTTTTCACGGTGTTGGGTCACCTTTCAGGGAGAGAGCCAGCCAAGAGCAATGATTATGGAAAGGCACGGGGGCCATCTTCTTGGGGGGGGAGTATATATATTCCTGCCGGTCCAGAACATCTCTCCAGAAAGGAAAAGGGGAAAGAAAACAATTTTATTATTGAAGAATCATTTAGCCAGAAGATGACAGGCACCACAGGCAATCCGTTAAAGAGACTGCAAGAAAACAGGAAGAAATTTTGCCCCTTATATAGTTCCCCCGCAGAAACAACCCATTATAAGCATTTTCTCAATATAAACAATAGCTAGTCCTCAGGGAAGAGGAATTGACAAGGTCATTTGTCATAGTTCCTCCTTAATTTACCTGGTAATTGGGGTAGCCCCCTGTATTGGCTAATTACCTTTATCTGAAAGAGAAACTTCTCATATCTTTATGACAGAAGGCAAGTTTGCAACTTAGAGCAAGGTGCCTGTGGAGTTCAGGCTCCTATCCTCCCACAGAAACTGGGAGAGAGGAGTGCCATCCTTCTTGATGTTTCCATTTCAAAGGCATGGCTTCCAGGTGCTTGAGAAAAACATTCCTGGATTAAGACTGGCAAGAGATTTATTCAGCTTTTTAAAAGATTTATGCATCTCAAAGGGACAGAGAAAGAATTCATAACTACAAGTTTTCTAAAGTAAATATTTTAAGAAGGGGGAGGGGAGAGTGCCTTTCCCTTTTTATACTGGGAGAATTAGAATTTATTTTTTTTTAGCTTTAATTTATATTCATCCTTACAATCTTCAAAATGAAGGAGTTCCATGTGATAAAACTTTCAAGGAATGCCTTTGGAATAGGTTCCTGGAGCAATACAGAATTAAAAACAACAACAACAAAATAACCTTTGGAATCTAAAAGTGATAAATGTAAGACTACAGGTTTTAATTATTTGCATGGCAATTGATATTGTCTATGGCTAAAAGACCAGATGAGAAACTGAATTCATAGTCTCCCATGAATGCAAGAAATTGATGGAAATTTTAAAATGAGGTCTCTTGGCATGGAAGATGAAGGGTTTTTTCTTAATAAAAAATTATAGGAACATTAATACTTCAAGAAGTACATATAATCAATATAAATGCAGGTGCTTTCTTTGTATAAACACGGCACCGGGTTCACATCTTTTTTTCTGCATTTACACATGAACCCAGAAAATCCACTTTATGTCAATCCTGCTACAGTTTAGCTGCAAGTAAAAAATCCAACCAAATAATGGTTTATTAAAAATTTTCAATTTTCATGTGCAAATACATCTGGGGGAGGGGTTCGACTTGGCATCTAAAGGACAAACATGAGATTGGGGAGGGGACTGACGCTTTTATGATAAAGTTATCACTTCCGTGTTGCAGGAAGAAAATAGTTGGGAATGGGCACAGGAGAATGTAGTCCTGTACCAGGACAGCAAAAACATTACAGGAAACTATTAGCAGGTTTCTGGTTATATCTCATTGGTTAGAACTGTGCTATGCACAAGTCTTAGTTGTAAGAAAGGATGTGAAACATAGTGTGGGTTTGTTTGTTTGCTTTGAAAGATTTCTATACTTATTTGAGAGAGAGAGCGAGAGAGAGAGAGAGAGCACAAAAGCGTGGGGAAGAGCAGAGGGAGAGGGAGAGAAGTAGATTCCCCACTGAGTGTGGAGCCTGACGTGGGGCGATCCCACAAACCTGAGATCATAACCTGAGCTGAAACCAAGAGTCCAATGCTTCACCAACTGAGCCACCCAGGTGCCCCTTGTTTTTTGTTTTTCCTTAAGGTGGGGAGATAGTTGGGAGATAGCCCTAATCAACATTGATGGTTCTGTTAATAAGGAGGCAGAGGAAAATGGTGATTAGGTTGGCAACTCGCAGTGTCTGCCTTCCTGACCACTAAGGTGAGGATTCAGAATATTAGGCAGAGATGAAGTCTTTCCTCCTTGAGAAGTCAGTAAAAGTTTTGCAGTAGGGATAACATTTCCTTAGAAGCATTAATAAGTGTATTTATACGGCATTTGTTGAGTACTTATGTTGCACCTGGGACTTCATATAATTTTATATATTTTATCTTACTTAGTTCGCAGAAGCTCAGCAAGATAGGTGGTTCATGTATTAAAAGGAAACTTAGATGAAGGTGAACACTTGCCTAAGGGTACGGAGCTAGAAGATTGCACACGGGAACTGAACCTGGTCTTTGCGACTCTAAAACCCATGTGTTTTGCATTATATCATCTTGCTTTAGAGACGAATAGGAGTTCTTCAAGTCTACATGTGGGCCAGTGGGAGACTTGCCCGGTGGAGGGAACTGTCAGCTTCTAGCTTCTTCAGAACAAACTGGTGGTTTCCAGAGGGGAAGGGGTTGGGCGATGGGCAGCAAGGGGGAAGGGGAGTCGGAGACACAGGCTGTCAGTTATGGATTGAATACGGCACAGGAATGAAATGCATAGTAGAGAGTACGGTCAATGATATTTTAATAGCGTTGTATGCTGACAGATGGTAGTTACACTTGTGGTGAGCGTGGCTTAATGTATAAGCCTGTAGACTCACTATGTTGTACACCTGACAGTAACACTCAAATACAACATTTTTTTAAAAAGACCAAAAATATCCTATCTTCTTCGGCCTTGAGAGCTTGGTTATTGATATCTGTCATTGAAAGTCTAATAATTGCCAAACAAATCCTGTGTAAACACAGGCGATTGTAGTTAATGTTGAAATAGTTCAGAGCCACCAAATGGGGATATTGCTTTGGAATCACCGTTGGATGTTACTGGAGTACCTGTTAGGCATTTTTTTCTGCAAAAAAAGTACCAACTTTCTTCTACTTATTTTATACTGTCCTTCTGCCTTTTATTCCAGTTTACTAGACTGGGGAGGTAGCAATTTCATCAGCTCTACTAGAGTCAAGCTGCAAAATCATTCACTTCTGTCCCCTTGTACTAACCGTTCCTGAAAACGGAATGACTCCTCGGAACTATGATGCAGTCTGGCCGAATCTTCCATTTGTCCCTCTCTATCTACTCCCTTCTTTCCTCCCCACTGCCTACCCCAGGGAGCTGTAGACCCACATTTTTACTGGTTCAAAGAGTGAGCTGCATTTCTAGAAGTTCATCTTATAACAGAGGAATCTTGTTCTCCAGTGTATGTGGGAAATACCTGGGAAGGTGAAGGAGATGTTTCCACGAGAGGCTGTGATTGTTACCACTGTTCATGTCCAGAGATGTGGGAAGAGGAGCCGGGGAGCACGGTGTGACAGAACCTGCACCAGGGTTCGGGTGCAGGCGGCAGGTGCCCCGAGAGCACTGTGGCCCTGCACAGAGGTAGATGGCGGCATCCGCAGGCTGGGCTGCAATGATGAGCAGGGAGCTGTCTTTCCTTGCCTCACCGAACCGAGCGGTTAGACTCTTGTGCTTCTTCATTTCTCCTCCCTTAGATAACGTCATCAAGTGGACTGGACCTTCCCCAGGCTTCTGTCTGTACCACTGAAGGCTGGGGAAAGTGCTCGTGGAGTTGCAGTAGGCAGTGAAATTTTCTCCCTCCTGGAGGCTTCGAAAGCGAGGACTCTGCTCCAGTTGCTGGGTGCTCTCCCCTGTTTAAAACCAAAGCAGTGGGCACTGGGAAGGGCACTGGGGCCTCTTTCCCAGCCTGATACGACTTTTCCTCGCTCCTATCCCCCTCCTCCTTCCCTCACTCTCTCCCTTTCTTCCTTCAATTTCCCCTTGCCTTTTCAGTTAATGTGATTGGGAACTTGTCAAACTCACATTCCAGTTGAATCCAAAGGATCCACACTGAGAATTTCAGGAGCATCTCTTCTTCCTGTCACAGGACGGCCCGGGTCACTGACTTCAGCTGCCCGTGAAAGAGCCCCTTCCGAAGGAGGTTTTTCTGAGCTAGGGTAACACCTGCCACCCACTGTGATCTGGATAGAAAGGCAGAGGTCCCCGTGTAGCCGCCAATTGAAGCATTCACCCTCCACCCTGCCCTCCCTCCAACCTCACACTCTGCTTTGACTCTGGGAAGGATTTTGCCTTTTGAAATAGTACCCTCCTGTGGAGAGATAGGAAAGTGACTTACTTTTCAATAATGTTTCTGTTTCTCCCAATTTCAATGGGTATGCACAAAAATCAAGATTTAAGTAGAATCTAATGACCTTTTTCAGAAATGGAAAATACATCCTTTTAAAAATTAATCATTTTCAGACAGAATAACAGCAGGTAAAGGAAATATCTGATAATTTCTGGTATTCTCAACAACCATGCTGAGCAGTACTGTGTCTGTAAACGGTATTTGTAGGTGTGTGTGTGTGTGTGTGTGTTGTGTTGTGTTTGAAACTATAGTATATTTTCTTGGTCATTTGGCGTGGGTAAGCACTCAGTCATAAACCTATTTTTGCCCAATTAAGGATGAATAACCCTGTTGTATATTACTTTTTTAAAAAAAGATTTTATTTATTTATAGGAGAGAGAAAGACTGAGATAGAGAGAGAGAGAGAGAGAGAGCAGGAACAGGGAGGAGCGGGAGAATCAGACTCCCTGCTGAGCCACCCAGGCGCCCCACCCCGCTGTATGTCACGTAAGAATACTTCTCCCGTGTCCTACCGCATTACTCTGCCGTCAGGTCCCTCGTTTACGACCAGCGAAGTCTCCACCGCGTGTACTGTGATTGCATTTGTTGGATTCCCTACAAGTTCCTTGACGAAAAGATTGTGCCATTTTTACCTTTGTGGCCCTAGCAATTACCAGGTAGAAACAATGTCACTACGTAGTTAACAGATGATTGAACGAATGCGGAAGAGTGTGTGTGCACATTAATCTCGTGATTCGAGTATGTAGCGATTGTGACGTGGATGTAGTGTGTGTTCAAATCTCATAAAATCTTGGGTAACTAGCATCACGGTTGTTTAAGCTACTGTGCTTACGCAGTAGTAAGGATCATTGGTGTTGGCCATGTGACTATTTGCATCCAAGTATCATGAGATTTTGTTTGGCCTGAAGGTCGTCCAGGTGAATGTTTTTGCTCCTTCTCTGCTGTCTCATGATCCATCAAGTACTATTGAGTTTTAAGTACTAATCATCTTTTTGTCATGAGCCATATATTTTTTTAAAGATTTTATTTATTTATTTGACAGAGAGAGAGACAGCCAGCGAGAAAGGGAACACAAGCAGGGGGAGTGGGAGAGGAAGAAGCAGGCTCATAGCGGAGGAGCCTGATGTGGGGCTCGATCCCATAACGCCAGGATCACGCCCTGAGCCGAAGGTAGACGCTTAACCACTGTGCCACCCAGGCGCCCCTGTCCTTAGCTTATTATTCATAATATCTGACAGAAATAAGTCACCCTATTTACTCATATTCTGAAGTAAAATGGAATCGCTATCAGCTTTAGCCAGTTGTTAAAGAAATGTTTCTTTCGTGTGGCCATTAAAAACAGATCTGTTCAGGGGCGCCTGGGTGGCACAGCAGTTAAGCGTCTGCCTTCGGCTCAGGGCGTGATCCCGGCGTTACGGGATCGAGCCCCACATCAGGCTCTTCCGCTATGAGCCTGCTTCTTCCTCTCCCACTCCCCCTGCTTGTGTTCCCTCTCTCGCTGGCTGTCTCTATCTCTGTCGAATAAATAAATAAAATCTTTAAAAAAAAAAACAGATCTGTTCATAATCATTCACTAAAAAGAAAACAAAAACTAGTTATGCTCGAACAACACAATGATCTCTCTCAGTGTAGAGTTGTTACCGAGCCTCAAGTTCAGGTGCCCGTTGCTCAAAAGGCCAATACTCAAGAGATGAGTTTTGACTGGAAAGGAATATGAACTTTATTCAGGAGGCTGGCCACCTGGGAGGAAGACAGACTTTTGTCCAAGGGATTTTATTCAAGGTCTAAAGAGGCAGTCCAACAGAGATTCTTTTGTGGGGAGCTTGCCCCCTTGCCTTTACACACTGACAGAGGGTTAAGTGAGAAGCAAGAGAAATAGAACAGTGCTCTGGAGCTAGAGAGGAAAGGGCTGAGGTCAACTGTGGGCCCCTGAGATATTTCCCCCATTTCTCAGAACTTAGAAAGAACCACCAACCACAACACTGAGTCCCTCAAAAGCATGCAGCAGTGACAGCCTTTGGCCCCTACCAACGGGCCAACCCTGCATAGCCACTACTGCTGATGAGGGGTGCTAGAGGGAAACAGAGTTCATGGTGCTGTTCTTTTTTCTTTTTTAAAGGGACTTAGCAAATGTTATTAAGGTTACTGACTTTATTATTTTTATTTTTTAATTTATTTGACAGAGAGAGAGAGTGAGAGATGGAACGAACACAAGCAAGGGGAGTGTGAGAGGGAGAAGCAGGCTTCCTGCTGAGCAGGGAGCCTGATGCGGGGCTCGATCCCAGGACTCTGGGATCATGACGTGAGCCAAAGACAGATGCTTAACAGCTGAGCCACCCAGGCGCCCCACGTGGTGCCAGTTCTGTGTTCTTTTCAGTGACACAAAATTCCTCAAGGGAGCTTAGAACTCATCAGAACAGACAGAATGTTGATTGTAAAAAAAATTTAATATAAAATCTTTGGGTGGAAGAGGGATCAATTCTGACTAAATGATTGGATGTTGGAGTCAGCCATATTTAGATTGCTACTGCACCACTGCCATTCACCAGTGAGGTCACATCAGTTTACTTCACCCACTCATGTAATAGCTTCCTATGCAGTAGAATGGGGCTTACATTACTTATACCACGTGTATGTCTTGAGGATACTTTGAGATTATGTACATAAAAGAGACCGTTTCAATCAACCTATTCAGATGATTGCCCACAGCACATCTCTACTCCTCATATTCTTCCGCAACAGGACTTAGCAAAAGGTCCAGCTGGGTCCTTATTCAGAAAAATCCAAGGGCACGTCACCATCACGAGTCACAATTATCCTAAGTGAAAACATCCAGACTGTGTGAGTGTCCTGCCCTGTGACAAGGGTTATGTGAAGAGGTGGGACAAGCACATAAGATCCAGTTAGTCACTTTTCCCTTTTTAATCAACTGGTATACAAAGTATCCAGGTAGGTCAAAACACAGGTATTTTTGATTTGGTAAACTTGACAAACTATATATACGATTAGCAAATAAATCTCTCATAATTCCTCTAAACACTTTATATAAATCAACTCATTTAATCCCACTGACAGCACTGAGAGGTAGCTAATATTAATCTCATTTTTACTGAGGAGCAAACTGAGGTGGAGACAGGTTAATTAAGCCCCCAGGCTCATATAGCAGTCAGGCTTCAGATCTAGGCAGTGCACCCGAAGAATGCACGAACTTGACCGTCTTGGAATATTTCTTCTCAGATTGTGTAAACCTTGCCATGAGGGGTCAAGCAGACCAGCAGCATCACCTGGGAGCTCACTAGAAATGCAGATTTACAGGTCCTACTGAATCATAGTCTGTAGTTTTACAAGGTCCCCACATGATCAAAGTTTGAACAACTCTGATGAGAAAGTGGTAGAGTAACTACCCCTGGTCATTGTGTTCATTGTGGAAAATAAATATGCACCCAAGCAAGGTGGTGGATTCAAGAAAAAAATACATAGGGGCGCCTGGGTGGCACAGCGGTTGAGCGTCTGCCTTCGGCTCAGGGCGTGATCCCAGCGTTATGGGATCGAGCCCTGCATCAGGCTCCTCCGCTATGAGCCTGCTTCTTCCTCTCCCACTCCTCCTGCTGTGTTCCCTCTCTCGCTGGCTGTCTCTATCTCTGTCGAATAAATAAATAAAATCTTAAAAAAAAAAAAAAAAAAAGAAAAAGAAAAAAATACATATACTTCCCTGTTAAAACTACCTTGAATTTTGTGAATATTCTAATATACATTTCCCCTTAAAGCAGCTGTGGATATTCATATCCTTGACTTGGTTCCTCAACTCAACCACTGAGGTGTTTTTATTCCCTTAACTTAAGTCTGTAACGTGGATGCTGGAGATATCTTGGGTTTTTATCTCCTAGATCTCTGCCTAGGGAAATCTTTTCTATCCAAGCTGAGATTACATCTTCTGTTTCCAAGAAAAACACCTCCTATCTTACTCAGTTTATTCAAGTCAACTAGTAGCTTTACACAATTCTTCGAAGATGGCTTCCGTGCTAAGAGCTAGCGCTTCATGCTGCGATCTAGGGATTAGTGCTGTTGCGTGTTCACAGCTGCTATCAATTCACTGGCCTGTGTTCCCAGTTGATCATCAACACCACTCTCTCTAACTCTGTTTTATATGAATAACTGTACGTGGTTAGCAGTTCAAGCCGCCGACCAGATGACAATTCAGTGTCCGATCCATTTCAGAAATAGGGTACATTTTACCTCACCCACCCAGTGAGGCCCATCCCATCGTTTATGCAATTCCTTATGAGTTTCCTATTAGTTGCCCAATGGCCATCTTCATTTTATTTTATTTTATTTTTTTAAGATTTTATTTATTTATTTGACAGAGATAGAGACAGCCAGCGAGAGAGGGAACACAAGCACGGGGAGTGGGAGAGGAAGAAGCAGGCTCATAGTGGAGGAGCCTGATGTGGGGCTCGATCCCATAACGCCAGGATCACGCCCTGAGCCGAAGGCAGACGCTTAACTGCTGTGCCACCCAGGCGCCCCTTTTTTAGAGGATATTTTAGAACAACCCTGTGAGAGGTAAGGTGGGTGAAATTGTCCTTTCAGAATAGAGGAGGGAGCCTGTGTAAGACTGCAGAGTAGGGATGGATAGATGAGAGGCAAAAGTCAATTTCCTCTTACCTCCTCCTTTTAGGGAACCACAGAGAGGTGGAAAAAGGAAATGGTGAGATAGGACAGAGAAAAGAAATGTCCATGTAGATATGGAAGAAACTAGAGCAAAAGTAAAATACTCATGCAGCACCTGGGTGGCGCAGTTGGTTAAGTGGCCGACTCTTGGTTTCGGCTCAGGTCGTCATCTGGAGGGTGTGAGATGGAGCCCTGTGCAGGGCTCTGCTCAGCAGAGTCTGTTTCAGATACTCCCTCCCTCGCCCCTCCCGCTCATTCTCTCTCTCTCTAAGATAAATAAATAAATCTTTTAAAAAAGTAAAATTCTCGCATTGCAGGCCACAATTTGGGGAGGTAATCAGGTTTAGGTGAGCTCATGAGAGTGGAGCCCTCATGAATGGGATTCGTGACCGTACAGGAGTCCTGACGGAGCTTGCTCCCCTCTGCTTCCTGCCACATGAAATGCACTGAGAAAGTGGCAGTTACAATCTGGGAAAGAATCCTCACCAGAACCCAACCATCCTGGCACCCTGATCTCAGACTTCCAGGCTTTAAGACTGTAAGACATCAACTGCTGTTGTTTATGAGTCACCTGGGCAATGGCACCTGTTATCCTTGAGTAAGACACTGCTGTATTATGAAGGAATTGTAGGAGGACAAGCAGGAGGACCATTAGAAGGCTCTCATAGTCATTCAAGACATGGGGTGGCTCGACCAGGGAGGTATAGTGGAGGTGGTAGCAGTGGTCAGATTATGGGTCAGTTTTAAAGATAGGGCTGCCTTGATTTCTTGGTGAATTAGACATCAGTGGTAAGAGAAAAAATAAGAATCACAAATAACTCTGAATTATGACCAGAGATTCTGAAAGAATGGAGTTGTTAGCAACTGAAAAGCAAAAGATAATGGGAGGAGCATGTGGGAGGTGAGTTCAGAAGATAAAAGATCAGAAGTTCAGTATTGCTCACATTACACTGGAATGCTGAGCCTCTGGAATGCAGTAACGCCAAGTAGAAGGAGACTTCTCCATACAAGTCTGTTTGTTCGAGGACTTGTCTACGTGATCCAGTCATTAAAGAAGAAACATGTGGAAGTTGCTCTTCATCCTCAGGAACCAAGCACGCCCTGGAGCTCTCTTCCTCCATCTCGCTCACTTCCGTCAAATGAGACAGCTTGCTCAAAACAAACAAGTGAGGGGCGCCTGGGGGGCTCAGTCGTTAAGCATCTGCCTTCAGCTCAGGGCGTGATCCCGGCGTCGTGGGATCGAGCCCCACATCAGGCTCCTCCGCTAGGAGCCTGCTTCTTCCTCTCCCACTCCCCCTGCTTGTGTTCCCTCTCTCACTGGCTGTCTCTCTCTCTGTCAAATAAATAAATACAATCTTAAAAAAAAACCAAACAAGTGAGTCTCTGAAAACTGCTGTGTCTCAGGAAGTTTGTGTCCAGCTCTCCCTGCAGTCCAGGCCCGGTGTCACTCACAGCACAGAAGTACTTGGTCACATCACTCCAAAGGGCTGGGGATTTCTTCAGGTGGAAGGAGGTTTCATTCTTTTTCAACTCAGCCTCAAAACCTTTGATGTCTTTAACAGAGTGTCTTCTGACATGTACTTCAGGAGAAGCTGGGGGCCTTGGTAGGGGTGCTGCACATACAAGATGAGCTTAAGAGTTGCCCCATAGGAACAGCTGCACCTCAGCTCCACAGGGGAGTCTTCGGGGACCAGCATACGGGCATCTGGCTGGGTCACTGACTGGACTCCAGTTTCTCCTGAAACATCAATGTCAGTGAGACCAGAACAGACCTACTTAAAATGAGGCAGTGTCTCCATTCAGATTCCAGTCAGAACGATGTTTCTGATATGGAGGCAGGAACATAAAATACATGGTTACTTATTCACTGTGAAGAGTGTTCCAAGCTGTAAATTGTCATTGAGAACATAGCTAGGCAGTGAGGAAGCTGACAGCTATGTTCTGGAAGATCTCCCCTTCGGAGCAGGAAGGAGCGTGCCAGATTATGCTGAGTTCTTGTAACTGGGAAAACCTGAGATTTCAGAAATCCCCATTTAAAGGCAAGTTTAGGGGCACCTGGGTGGCTCAGTCGTTAAGCATCTGCCTTCGGCTCAGGGCGTGATCCCGGCGTTGTGGGATCGAGCCCCACATCAGGCTCCTCTGCTATGAGCCTGCTTCTTCCTCTCCCACTCCCCCTGCTTGTGTTCCCTCTCTCGCTGGCTGTCTCTATCTCTGTCAAATAAATAAATAAAATCTTAAAAAAAAAAACCCACTAATCGTAAAAGAAAAAATAATAAGTTCTGCTCCTTAAAAATTATGCTTATGTTCCCCAAATATACCAATGAGAGAGTGGAAAAGCAAGTTACAGACTAGGCTAAAACACCTGTGCTGCATGAATCTGAAAAAGAACTTGAATGCAGTATACATAAACTTGCCTACAAATTTTAAAGACTAGAAATAAAATGAATAACCTACAACCCAAGACACATGGCAAATGATGTGAAGTGACACTTAACAAAAGAAATAATCCAAATGGCCAATAAACTGAGGGAAACGTGCTCAACGTCATTACTCAGCAACGAGCTATAAATTAAAGCCGCAATGCCATACCTCTGTGCGCACACTAACACGGCAAAGGAATTTAAACAATGCCAAGAACTTTCGCTTCTGGAAAGATAGAGTTGTCACGAATTTTATTTTAGCCATTTTGATGGGTGTGTAATGATCTCTCCTTGTGATTCAGTTTGCATTTCTCTAATGGCTGATGATGTTGAATATATTTTCTTGTGCTTATGTGTCATCTGTATATCTTTTTTTTTTAAAGATTTTATTTATTTATTCGACAGAGAGAGAGACAGCCAGCGAGAGAGGGAACACAAGCAGGGGGAGTGGGAGAGGAAGAAGCAGGCTCCCAGCGGAGGAGCCTGATGTGGGGCTCGATCCCATAACGCCAGGATCACGCCCTGAGCCGAAGGCAGACGCTTAACCGCTGTGCCACCCAGGCGCCCCATCTGTATATCTTTTTTAGTAAAATATTTCTTTGTCCACGTTCTGATGGGATTGTTAGCTTTATTTACTGTTTAGCTTTGAGAATTCTTTATATATTCCAGATACTAGTCTTTTGAAGGATAGATGGTCTGCAAATAGTTTTTCTCAGTCTGGAACTTCTTGTCTTTTTATTCTTTTAAAAGCGTCTCTTGCAGGACAAAGGATCTCTATTTTGAATTTACCTCTCCTCCTCTCTCTCTCTTTTAAAACTTGTACTGACTGTGTTTTTGGTGTCCAATCTAAGAACTCCTGGTTCAAGCTTACAAGTCACAAAATTTTGTCCTATGCTTTTTCTAAGAGTGTTACAATGTAACATTTCACATTTGTCTGTGATGCATTTTAAGTTGATTTTATTAACTTAGTTTTTACAAAGTGTCAGGCTTAAGTCAAGTTTCATTTTTCTTGCCTACTGAGGCCCACTTGCTCCAACACCGTAGACTGAAAAGGTTATTATTCCTCCGTTGAATTTCTTTGGCTCTTTTGTAAAAGAAAAATCAGGCGGGTGTATTTGTGGGGATGTACTTATGGGTTCTCTAGTTTGTACATTGATGTCTCTATCTATCTCTGTACCAGTAACGCATCATCTCGATTACCGTAGCTAAAGCTTGAAGCCGCATAGACTGACTGCTCCCGCTTTATTCTTCTCTTCTTAAGATTGTTCTAGCTATTCTAGCATTCTACCTTCTCATATAAATTTTGGAATAATCTTGCAAATATCTATCAAAACCCCTGCATGGATTTCAACAGGAACTATGTAAAATGTATATATCATTTTGGGGGAGACTTGACATATCTACCATTTTGAGTCTTCTAATTTACACACACAGGATGTGTTTTCATTTGTCTTCTTTGATTTCCTTCATCAGCATTTTGGAGTTTTCAGCACAAAATTTTGATATGTGTTTGTTAGGTTTACCCCTAGGAGTTTGGGGTCCTTTTGAAGCATTGTAAATGGCATAATATTTTTATGTAAATAAATATATTAATTTATGTGTCCACATGTTCACTGCTGGTATATAGAAATTCATTTGATTTTTGTATGTTTATCTTGTATCCCATGACCTTGTTGAACCCACTGAATGGTTTTAGGATTTTTTTTTTTTTTTTTTGTATATACATTGGGATTTTCTACATGGACAATCATGTTATCTACGAAGAGTGGACGTTTTACTTCTTCTTTTCTGAGCTATATGATCGTCTTTACTTGCACCTGCTTTATTGCCCTGGCTCAAGCATCTAGCATTACGTTGGATGAAACTGACAAGGGCGACTGTCCTTGCCTTTTTCCTGATCTTAAGACAAAAGCATGTAGTATTTTACTGGTAGGCATACTATTAGCTGTTAAGGAAGTTCCCCACAACTCCTATGTTTCTCAGAGATTTTACCATGAATGAGTGTTGCATTTTGGCAAAAAAAAATTTCTGCATAGATTAACACGATCATGTGATTTTCTCTCTTAGCCTCTTAATGTGGTGGATTCCATCCATTAATTTCCAAACATTGAAGCAGACTTGCGTCCCTGAAAGAAATCCATTTGCATTTGGTATTATTCTTTTTATATGTTGATGAATTTTACTTGCTGATATCTTGTGAAGAAATTTTGTGCCTATATTCACAAGGGAAATTTCTCCACAGTTTTCTTTTCTGCGTGGTCTTTGCCTGATTTTGGTCTTGGGAAATACTAGCTTCTTAAAATGAGTTAGGAATTATTTTCTTTCTATTTTCTGGAAGAAACTGTAAAATTCATGCTAACTCTTCAAATTTTTAATAGAATTCTCCAATTAAGCCATTTGAGCCCGGAAATTTATTATTATTATTATTATTATTATTATTATTATTATTATTTAACATTTAATTTTTCACATTGTGACTTCAGCTTTTTTTTAAAGATTTTATTTATTTATTTATTTATTTATTTATTTATTTATTTATTTGAGAGACAGAGAGATAGCAAGAGAGAGCAGAGCAGGAGGGAGAAGCAGAGAGAAAAGCAGCCTCCATCAGGAGCCAGAGGTGGGACTCAATCCCAGGACCCTGGGATCATGACCTGAGCCAAAGGTAGATGCTTAATTGACTGAGCCTCCCAGGCACCCCATGACTTCAGCTTTCTCTGACTCCTTCCTAAGGAGAGATAAGGAGGGGCTGCTCCTGGAGCTGTACAGCAAGGTTTGGGGACAGGTCGCAGGTGCTCTGAGAGCACTGTGCACCCGCGCAGAAATAGGTTCCTGCATCTGCAGTCTGGGAGGCCTCCATGTGCAGGGAACTGTCCTTTCTAGCCTCTCCAAACCGAGCTGTCAGTCTTTTTTGCTTCTCTTCTCCACCTTTAAGTAATGTGATCAGAAGAACAGGACCACTCCCAGGCCTCTGCTTATACCACTGTAAGCCATTTAAAGCAACTGAGGAATTGCAGTAAAGGGTGAAGTCCTCTCCTTCTTGTAGAAGCAGGAATTGAGGATTTTGCTGTATCTCTTGTCCATTTATTTCTGTTAAAAAAAAGGGGGGGGGAGGCATCAGAGAAAATCAGATTAGATCCCTGTTCTCTGAGCTACAGTGGCCTTTCACTCTTCTTGTCTAATTTTCTCCTTCTTTCCACATCTCCCTCCCCAAGTCCCTCTATCTTTCTTCTTTTTTAGCTCCCCCGCCACCACCGTTTTTTTTTTGCTCTCAATCAGAAAGCCTCATTCCTGCAGATAATATTCCACTGTGTTGGATTCTCAGGAAACCATCAGGGAAATCTCAAACTCACGTGATATTTGCATCCATAAGATCAACATTGGTACTGTAAGTAACATCTCTCTCCTTCCTCTTCAGAAAGAGTGGCCGAATCTGCGTGCTCCTAAATGCCTGTCCCTTATGCAAGTGTCTTCCAGACCCAAAGAAATGTAGTCTACCTCTACCTTTTGAAAAGAAAGGGGAAGGAAAGAAGTGACTGCAATTTTAGACAGCCAGCCAATCGGACTGTTTTTCTCAGGCACCTTCGGAAGAGGGCCTATGCTTACGGATGCTGCCTCCCTGTGGCCAGACTTGAAAATTGCTGATTTTAGAACTGATTCCTTATACACTGTTTTCTAATTCTTGTTTCTTGGGGAAACAAGAGTTTACTGGTACTAATATTGTTCAGAGAGGAATACTTTGTTTTTTAAAAATGGATTCTGTGATTTAAAACTGTTGTGTCAAATGAAATAAAGAGTTCCATTTGTCATTTCTAGTTTCATCCAGAATCACGAAGCATGGGTCTGTGCGTGTGCTAACGGAACATACAAGGTCACAGATATTTTAATAAATGTGGAAAAGATTCATAATTTATTGTTAGATCACCCGTGATCTTAAAGTAGAAGATAAAAAGTACCTAATTCTCTGTCACCATACAGATTACCCTGGCTGTTAATTATCCAATTTAGAGGTCATCTCTACTCCCGCTATGTTACTTTCCCATATATGAGGGATTTTTAAAAAAAAATCAATATAATTTGAAAAAAAGGTCTTATATATCAGACATGAATTTCTCTGAGAAAGCTTCCATAAAACACAACACTTGGGTGGAAAGAGCTCCATATGGTTGCACAGATTTTCACTCTCACTGACCACAGCACTCACTGCCCTGTCCTATAATGATCTGTTCATTGTCTGAGCTGCCTCGAATGCCTCGAGGGTACGTACTGTACCATCCTCAACAACGACGCTGTCCTACATGGTAGCTCCGAGCCACGTGAGTCTACGTAGAGTAATTAAAATTAAATAAAATGTAAAATTTAGTTTTTCAGTTGCATGAGCCACATTTCAAGTGCTCAATAGCCACGTAGGGCTAGTGGCTGGTGGACAGCGCAGGTCTAGAACGTTCCCACCACCTCAGAAAGTTCTGTTGGACAGTGCGCCTCCAGAATGTGGGGTCTATGAAAACAAGGAATTGTGTCTGTTTCGTTCACTGTGAAGTCCCTGACATGTGGTAGTCAGTCACTCCATCAATATTTGTCTTTGTTCATAGTCATGTTCCTAGAAGCTATTCTAACACCTGGCAAAGTGTGGATACGGAAATATTTGTTAGATGATAAATAAATGTATATGCTTGCATATGTAATATGTGAAAGTTTGAACTCAAAATTTTCCAAAGACTGATCTCAATGTACCCTTCCATGAAGGTAAACAATCAAGGGTTGGTTGTAGCTATTTAGAAATGTTAGTTTGGGGGTGGGGGCGGTGCCTGGCTGGCTGAGTCGGTTAAGCATATGCCTTCAGCTCAGGTCATGATCCTGGGGACCTGCTCAGCGGGGAGTCTGCTTCTCTCTCTGCTCCTCCCCCAACTCATGCTCTCTCTCTCTTTCTCTCTTTCCCAAATAAATAAAATCTTAAAAAAAAAAAAAAAAGAAATGTTACTTTGGGGGGAAACCGTGTTCTTTTCCTGGGTCTACCATAACACACTACCCAAGTGTGGTGGCTCCAAAGAACCAAATCTTATTTTCTAGCAGTGCTGGAGGCCACGAGGACGAAATCAAGGCGGCAGCGGGTGGTGCTCCCTCTGAACGCTCCAGGGGAGGGTCCTTCCCTGCTTCCTGCAGCTTCTGGTGTCTCGAGGCATTCCCTGGCTTGTGGCTGCATCTCTCCAAACTCTACCTCCAGCAAGAACGCATCACAAGGCCTTCTCATCTGTGTGTCTCTTAAAAGGACACTTGTCACTGATGATTTATGACCCACTTGGGTAATCCAGGAGGATCTTATATTGCTATTTTTAACTTAATTACATTTGCCAAGGTTCTTTGTCAGATAAGGTCATATTCACAGTTTCCATGGATTAAGATGTGGACTTATCTTTTGGGGGCCCATCGGTTAAACCCCTATAGGAACTCTAATGTCTTTGAAGTACTGCTATGTAAATGTTTTAATAGTGAAAATCTCAACATTTCATTTAGGCTCAAAAGTGGATCTGAATTTGAATCAAAGCATAATACGGAAACAGAACAAGAAGCAATTTCAGGATGTGCCAGAAAATGAAAATCCCATGAGTTAAGATCAACTTTTTGGATGTACACACCATTGGGATACTTTTTCCTTCACAGGCGTGTTGGACTTGGGCCCCAAAATGAAGACAAAACTATCAGTGTTATGGTAGTGAAGACTCCTTCCCATCCCCGAAGAGCAGAGAGTTGGAAAGGGCACCTGTGGGTGTTTTCATGGTCCTGTCCCAGAATGTTACAGAAGTGTAACAGGGAAGTCTCAGGCAGGAGAAATCTGCTCTTCCCCACACATACCATAGTCTCTGGTGTAACCTCCGTCTGGGTCCTATGGCCTGATGTAGAAATTGGCTAAGTGAAGAGAAGAGGACCTGGCCATGCATTGGCTTAAGGAGTAGAAGGACTCTCTGCAGTCCTGGTAGGAAATGCTTGCACTGAATATAAATACAAGATAGCTCAAATATGGTTAAAACAGTGGGATGGAGGGCAGATTCAAGAATATTTATACTAAAATGTTATGTGTTCTCCTATGAGTGGATATCGTTCAGATAAGAAATCAATAATGCCATCTGAACCGGGAGTGTCGGATGAGTAGACTTGTGTGCATTTGACAATGGGGAAAGTATAATCTGGGCAAAGGGGGCAGCATCTGCAAAGGCACGGATTTAAGAAAGAGTTCAGTGCGTGCATAAATGGTTAGAATTTTTAAATGGCTGATATGCGTCTAGAGTACATAGTGAAAAAGGGGGGAAGGCAAAATTAGAAAATAACTAGAGGGAGTCTCTGGGTGGCTCAGTCGGTTAAGTGGCTGCTTTCGCTCAGGTCATGATCCCAGAGTCCAGGGATCGAGCACCCCCCTCCCCACTGCTCGTGCTCTCTCTCGCTCTCTCCCTTTCTGTCTCAAATAAATAAATAAATAAATAAATAAATAAATAAATACAATCTTTAAAAAAATAAATCTAAAAAAGACGATAACTTAGGGGAAAACCATAAATGGTCTCATATCTTTTAATATAGAATGGATCTTTACAACTTCTAATGGTTCCTCATTACCCAGAGGTTAGCAAGAAGTGATCTGATTAAATATACATCTTATAATAATTCTAGTGGCTGTGTAAAAGTTAGATTCAAAGGAGTCTAGACGAGAGGCAGCAGACGATTAAGAGGCCGTAGCAATCATCCAAGTGGTAGGTGCTGAATGCCTGAATTAGAACAGTAGCAGGAGTATAGAAATAAGGAAATGGCTATGCGTGTTGCTTGAGAGGTCAAACTGACATGACCTTGAAAATTGCTGGATATGTGTTGTGCTTCATTAGCACTGTGACACCTATCTGTCATAGGAATGTGTTTATTCCATTAGCTTCTCAGTAAGATGCCCTGATGTCCGTGCTTCCTGAATTCCATGCTCCCCTTCCACAGTCAATCTGGCAAGCTTTGTGACTCACTTTAACAGAGTCACAGCTGAGCCCAGCCTTCCAGGCATTCCCTAAGGCTCCAGACATGTCAGTGAGCAATTTGGGGTGTTCCAGTCCAATTGAGCCCCAGATGTCACGTGGAGCAGGAGTATTATGAGATAGTAAGATGGTAGCTGTTTAAAACCATTGAGTTTTGGGGTGGTTCGTTATGCAGGAAACTAAGATGGCACCGACGTCCTTTGCAGATTCTTGTTGAGGACTTGGGGGAAATTGGCAAGAATTAAAATGTGTTTTTCCACTATCTGATGCCTGATGGTCTCTAATAGCTCAACATGGGACAGCTGCCTAGTTCACCAAACTTCTTTTCGAATATGGTCCTCGAGCTTCTGCTCTGGCACAGCAGACGTGGTGACAATGTTGGGGTGTAATGTGAGTTCTGGGTCGCCACAGCACAGGAGCAGGTGGCTAATTGCTCATGTTGGGCCCTGCACTAAACAGGGAGGTGTAAGCTTTTCTTGTTCAGTGTCATCTTTATACTTCACTTGTTCTTCTCATTCTGTTTACTAAACTCTAAAAAATAAACAAACCAACCCCCCCAAAACTGTGGGGCTATTTACAAGAGCATGCTTGTGTTTCTGTGAATACCCAAATTTAACAGACTGTTTTCAATTTCAGATCAATTTTAGAAGCCAGAGACTGAGAATTTTGGTTCACATTTCCTTGGTTACACACGACTTTTGTAAAGACACGGATATTTTTTGTAAGGACTCTGCATTCCAGATTTACACTTTCCCCATACTTATAACAGTAAACTTTCCAAATTATGTGCCACCGTCTCCAGGAATTGATCATATGTGTGGAAAGAGCTTTCTCGCCTCACATCCAAAGGCGAGCAATGGGCCCAAGTAAGTTGGGGTCATGGACCAGTTTCAAGTGGCATTCTGTTTGGGAGCGCTGTGTAAATGTCACCAGTTTCTCTATGTTCTATGACGTAGAAAAGCCTGTGAAGTCCTGTGTTGCAACAATGCTCAAATGAACCAAACTCTGTCCTTGATGACTTTCTGTGCCTTTTGTTTCTACCAACTCAGTTAGCTAAAGCCACCTGAAAATATTCGAAGTTCCTACCATCGAGCTTTATGCCAATAATGATGGAGATCCTGTTTGGGAAGCTGACCCGCTGCTGGAACCGTGACTGATCTTCTTCTGTGATGTTACTGCACCAACACTAGTGTGTAATCAACTGTAGGTCCTCCTCACTCAGTGTTGTGCTACACACTTCCCATTCCCACACATGCCAATGACATAACAGATTCAACCATTCCCAGATGGTCAAATAGATCTATTACTACTTTGCGAATGATTTCTGGAAAAACAATCTTTCCATATGTATGTCTCTTAAACAAGAGTACCATCTGAGGGATCTGTATGCCATTCAAAACTGTTTTCAGATTATGTAGTATTTCTGTTACACATGTGATAATGACATTAATGAGATTTCAAAAAGCAATCTACAAAAAGAAAGAGAGAGAGAGTGATGGCAGCGTAATTTAAGAAGCTGGACCAGAGCTGGATAGGCAGTTGCTGATGTGGACGTCAGGAGGAAGCGGACAAGTTATTAGATGAGGAAGCCAAGAAACAAGTTACTTCATGTCAACCAATCCCAGAAAGGTTCCAGAATTAGAGGCCTCTAGAGTACCAGTGGGGTATTAAACTGGTGGATTGTTTGGAAATCTGCGAAGTAAGCACAGCACCGGACGCTCTACCCACCTCATATGCCTGGAAATTACAAATGAAGAAGCTTAGATCACCACAGAGTTGAGGTACTTATCACAATCACAGTATAAACTAGAGGACAGACGAATGTCCTAGTGAATGTCACTTATCAGTGCTCCTTTCAGATTTCACCAGCGTTTTTAAAAAATGCAAATGGCCAGGGGCACCTGGGTGGCTCAGGCTTTTAAGCATATAACTCTTGATCTCAGCTCAGGTCTTGATCTCAGGGTTATGAGTTCAAGCCCCACGTTGGGCTCCACGCTGGGCATGGAGCCTACTTAAAAAAAATAAATTAAAAAATGCAAATGGTCAAAAACACAAATAGCCACATATGAGAAGAAATGAAATCCAGATGTTCACGTAGGGGTAAGGTTGAGCTGAACCAAAACCAAAACCCTCAGTGGGTTAGCAGAAGCAGCACTGCCTGTTCTGGTATGAAACAGGCAGATCTCCATGCCAGGGGTAAGAAGGTATATTCACATGCTCCATTCATGCATGTGAAGGGTTATGGTAGAATGACTAACTCTTAGGATGTAGCAACAATGAAGAGTAAATATTACCCTAGTTTAACCAGGTGATTTTAGATAGGGTGGAGTAACCATCTAGTTCATTTGGAATGGGTTATGCCAAAAGAGGAGACAAGGGATCTAACTCCGTGATATGGCTGATACATCGGTGGGAGCTGAGGTTAGCGGTGCTCACTGACAGTCCAGTTAGCTGAAGGAGCTACAATGACTAGAAGCCTTGTTTATCTACGTCTGCACGTTCCCCTGATGACTGAAAACACTGTAATTCAATGAATTTGCCTTTTCCACGTACACATGGCTCTTTTTTTTTTAAAGACTTATTTTATTATTGATTTAAGAAAGAGAGAGAGCAGGAGCGGAAGGGGCAGAGGGAGAAGGAGAGAGAATCTCAAGCGGACTCCACTCGGAGCACGGAGCCGGACCTGGGGCTCCATCTCACGACCATGAGATCAGGACCTGAGCTGAAACCAAGAGTCAACGCTTAGCCAACTGCACCACCCAGGTGCCCCCCACATGGCTCTCGTCAATGCTGGCGGCTGAGCAGCTCCAGCCATGGGGTTTTTGTATGGGCCGCAGGTGCGTGGAAGCACTGTGCCATAGCACAGAGGTATGTGGCTGTGTCTTCAGGCTGCGATCCTTTGATGTACAAGGAGCTATAACCCTCCTGTGTATTAAGAGTGGTTTTTACTCGTCCTTTCTTCTTTTCATCCCCATTTAAAGAGACTGAAAACAGGAATGTGGGGCTTTTTGCAGGTTCCCATCTGTACCAGTGTAAAGAGTAAAAAGTGGTGGAAGGAAAACGGCAGGTGAAATTGGTGTCCTCTCCTTCCTGAACACGAAGCCATGGAGGATTCTGTTGCACATTCAATACGCTGCCCACTCCTGTTGAGAAAGACACGGTCAGACATAGAAACTGGTCTCTCTACAGTTTCCATTTTCTCCACACATTCCCAAGTAAAGCCTCGGGGTGCCTGACAGCATCTCCCCCCTTCTCCGTCACGACCCAGGACTGTCCAGAAGGTCTCGGGCAATCCAAGGACTTACGGCCAAGGTGAAGCCACAGGATTAGCAGTGAGGCTGCCAAAGGACTCTGCTCCATTTATCCTGCTCAAGGATCTCAGCAGAGGAACGTTCTGCCGCCTGGATCGGTGGAATATTCTGCTTCAGGAAACAGAATTCTGCATCTGGGTGCCCAGCCAATCAGAGACAAGTTCATTTAAATGTCCTGGAAACGCACCAACCAGCTGGGCCCTAGATTCAGTTTCCTGTGGTTCAAACGCTGTTTTCTTGAGGCCAGATTCGCATAAGGTGAGGAAATCCGGCACGGGTTCGGGTTCGTAACACAGAGAGAGCTGACAACCTCTCAGCAGCCAGCTGCTTCCTCCCGGACTGCCATTTTTCAGCCGCAGAGAGAGTTGCAGGTGGCATAGCACTCTGGGGTAGGAAAAGCGCTTTGGTTAGAAATCTTTCTATGAAGTTTCAAAGAAAGTTTTAGAACTTGCAAATCACCCCAAATTGTGAATGTGCACCCATCCTATGTGCTAAACTACCTTTTTGCTTTTATTACATTATTCTAATACAAAAGTCACGCAAGAGATATTATCATTCCCAATGTAGAAACAAGGAAACTAAATTTCAAAGAGATTAATTAATTAACTCAAGGTCAAACATCTGGTAAGTGGCATAATAAGAAGGAGAACATATATCTATCTGGCTCAGGAGTCTATGATGTTTGGAATCTGTCACGCCACCTACATTTGTGCTGTCTTGTAAATGCTTTAAATGTTAGAGTATGTATGTTCTGAAAATAATGGAAATCTATATTGCGATTATTTTTCCTAATAGCCAAAAACATGGGAACAATCCAAATGTCCATCAGATGGTAAATGGATAAATGAAATGTGGCATATTCATTAATGGAATACTATTCAGTGATAAAAAGGAGTTAAATACTATATGCTTCAACATAGATGACTCTAAAAAAATATGTTAAGGAAAAGAAGCCAGACACAAGAGCCAACATATTGAATTGTTCCACGTATATTAAATGTTCAGAAGAGGAACCTAGAGAGAGGGAAAGTAGATCATGGTTGACTGGGGCCAGGGGTGGAATAAGGATTCAATGTAATTGGATATGAAGGATCTTTTTGGGGTGATAAAATATTTAAAAATGGACTATTGTAATGGTTTCATAAGTCAGTTAATTTACTAAAAGTCATTGAACTGTAAATTCAAAATGGATGAATTTTATGAAATGTAAATTATACTTCAATAAAGCTGTTTTAAAAATAAATAGTAATTATGGTCAGTCTTGCCTGTGTCATACTCCAGGTATAATTTTAGTTTGATTTGACATACACATATTTCCTTAAACAGTGATT
The DNA here is from genome assembly GCF_017311325.1 of Ursus maritimus. NCBI lineage: Eukaryota > Metazoa > Chordata > Mammalia > Carnivora > Ursidae > Ursus > Ursus maritimus. The sequence continues at coordinate 47,931 of NW_024426664.1, forward strand.
TTTGTATCTAGAATTTCCCTCCAAGCTCTGAAAACTACAAAAGCAACATTCTCTGTTCTCTGTGAAAATGTTGTTGGAGAAAAAAAGATATGTCCAGGAAAAATCTAATAGTACAAGATAGCATTAATTAAGATTATTCAGAATATACATCTACTTCTGGGAAACTGGTGGTATAAGTAGACTTCAAACCCTTTCCTCTGAACAACTAAAATAAGCAGAGGAAACAGCATGGCTTAGTGGCTAATACTAGAGGAGAGTGCCTTCCACGTACTCAAACCATGTTCTGGAAAATGGAATAGGCTACAAAAGTGTCTCGATGGCTAATGTAGAGTTTTCCTAAGAAAAGAGATGCAGTTGTGGTTAATGAAGGAAATTCTGGAAATGTCTCCTGATTCAGAAGTGTAAGGGCTAGGGGTAGGCATGGGCTTTGAGACAAAAGCCATTCCAAGTCAAGCTCCTTTTTTCTTCGATTCAGATGCCTCAGTGATAGTGAGCACCTGGCCTCACCACTCAGAAAGCCCACTTGCTGTGAAGTTTGTATCTGATGAAAATACTGATCCACTGATAAGTTCACTCACATGTTGGAGGGACAGTGTCCTCAACAAGAAAGGCATACCTTTGACGGAAGGAGGATTCCCATACCTAGTAGGGCCGAATCTGCAATCTCTCGCTGCTTATTTTGCCTAAAATAGAGGCCAAGTCAATTGACCCCTAGATACCTTGCATAGATTAAATCATGTGATTTGCAGGGTAGAAATCTTGACAATTCTAGATAAATAACAAGGAGAATTAGTCCAGCTTCATCCTTTACATTTGTATTGGAATCACAAGGACTCTAGACATACAGTGGACCCTTGAACAACACAGGTTCGAATGGTGCAGGGCCACTTACATAGGTTTATTTTTCAATAAATATATTGGAAAATTGTGGGGGCATTTGTGACAATTTGATGAACTGGATAGCCTAGAAATATGGGAAAAATTAAGAAAAAGTTAGATATGTCATTAATGCACAAAATATACGTAGATACTAGTCTATTTTACCATTCACTACCATAAAATAGACACCAATGTATTGTAGAAGTTAAAATTGATCAAAAGTTACACACACAAACACTTACCGTACAGGGACCCATTCACAACCTATCCTTAGATAGGCATAGGTAAGTGATATTTAATATAAAATTAATCGTGCACACTTTTCTTACTGTTTTATCACTTTGCTTTCAAAGAATTGCATTACTATAACGTATGCCTCTCTCTCTCTTTATTGGAGAAACTGTGGATTAGGTAAACAGTTTTTTAAAAATGTGACCATGTCTCCAATCGCGTATTATAAATATGACTGTAATGCTGTATGCCGTAAACATTTTGTAATGATTCGCTCATCAGTGTAGAGGCTAGTTTATTCCCTGGTGCTGGTGAGTCATAATCATCACACTACGGCTACACACAAAGGCTACCCGCTGTGACCGGGAAGCAGTCATATCGATTACACTGGACTTGCTGTATAGCAATCGTATTGCTGCTTCTTCATTATCAATACATGAGCTGTTACACCTGTAAATAACTATGAATTTCTTTTTCACATTATGATTTCTTTTTTGATGTCTACTGTCAGTAATACGTGTAGCAACTAGAGTTTTGTAACATGTGAGACAATATTGATGTAGTTACTGACAGACAGCTAATCTTGTAAACAGGCAACGTAAACTTACAGTGTCGATAAATACAGTACAGTCGTGTAAGTGTATCTTTCTTCCTTATGATTTTCCTGATAACATTTTCTTTTCTCTAGCTTACTTTTGCAATAACACAGCATATAATACATCTACCATGAAAAATCGATGTTAATTGATGGTTATCAGTACGGCTTCTGGTCAACAGCAGGCTATTAGCAGTTTTTTGGTGAGTCACAATATAAAAACACAGATTTTCAATCGTGCGGGGCTCAGGGTCCTCAGCGTTCGCCTTGTTCAAGGGTCAACTGTAGTTTCATCTTTTGCGCATTCATTCAACAAATGTGTATGATCGTACCTCCTCTGGGAGAGGCATTGTTCAGGCAGGGAAGGTGGGGCAGTGAAGAGGATAGAAAAGGCCCACGCTGCAGTGGGAAAAGAAAAAAAAATTAAATAAACAGACTTTTAAAAATAAGACAATTTTAAATAGTGGTGAGCACTATAAACAATATACAATACTGTATTGAAATAGAGAATTGCTTTTGGGGAGAGGAAAAGTCTCTGCTCTAAATAGGATACGGAGGGAAGGCTCCCCTCTGTCACTTATTCAGCAAGGTGCTTAACTTCTCTTATACTCAACCTTCCTGCCTGTGAGTAGCCAGTGTCTTTCTATGGGCTATTGGGCTGACCTTTGACATGCGTCATCTCATTTACTCAGTACTCACGCTGTAGGAATGAGAAAACTGAAGCATAAAAATTATTAAGTAATTTGCCTAAGATCTTAACTAATGAATGGTGGATTTAGAAATCCAACCCAAGTTTATGGTCTCCAGCCCATAGCTACACTGCCTCCCGAAAGGATGATGCAGCCAACCTTGACGTGTTCCAATAAGAATTAAATGAGAACACACACACGAATCACCGAGTATGATAACCTCCCTATCTTAGGCACTCAACCAGATGCATGTAATGTATAAAACACTGAGGGCTTGGGAGACAAAATCTGAAATTGCAGTGGAGTTTATTGACGAGATAAAACTCAATATTTTCTGCGGTGTGTTTTGTAATTTACATAGCATATTTCATGTATTATCATAAGTATCCACGGTCTATCATGTTTCTTACTGTTAATGGGAAGTCAGGACATTATGATGCCATACTGGGAGATTGGGTGGCATGTTATAACATGAGGAGAGTAAACCAAGCATTGTTCCCTATAATGCAATTATTATTTTTTTCCATCACTGGCTCTTGCTCCTGCTTCTCAGGATATTTCCACACTACAATAAAGGACAGAGCAGTAAACACAATTTCGCTTAACAGAGAAAAACCTCCCAATGTCTGCAACATGCTAAGCTTAATTTCCGTGATGTCCTATTACTCTCCAGCCCAAATCACCCCGTGTATTATCTTTATCATTTGAAGTCGATCACTTTCACATCCGGCTAGGCAAAAGATTAAAAATCAGCCAGCCCTCCTGAATCTTCTCTCGCGTGATTACTGCAATGGGAAGTTTACTGACTTTGGTTCAGCAATGGTAGCTCCCACTGGGACTAGTCTTCGCTGCTATTTAACTTGTCCGTCAACCTTGGAAGAATATTTTAGCAGAACACCAGGCGGCGGTGCTTCAGCACAGAACTGCTTTTGTTCTTGCTGCTTGGAGTGTACCAGAACCTGATTCTCAGGGTAGAAAAATAGAGAGATGAAAGATTTATAAAGTGGTGACATTTGAATAAAGATATAAAGGAAGTTCAGAGGTACCCCACGCAGATATTACAGGCAGAGAGGACAAAGGCAAGCTCACATATCTTGATATGGAAACATGTTCTGGATGCTTAAGGAACAATATCTCCTCTTTCCCGGTAGCCTCTTATTCTTCCCAGAGCACTGTTGGATGAGAGATTTGCTAAAGCATTCAGCACTGTTAACTGGTTAGTGGATGATTTCATCTAATGATCCTGGGGGCAATACGTACCTGGGTTTGGCATCTTCTTTTCCCGGTCCTTTTGGGTTCCAGTGGAAACCAGTAATGTCACCATTGCTGGGATATCCAGCCACCCTTTTCTGGGGCCAGTTGCTTCTCCATATTCCCACCCTGACTCTGTAGGAGCCCTGTAAAATGCTACACCCTGGATGACAATAAAAGAGATGATTTTAAAGTCAGGAAAGCTATGGCTATTTCCTAAATATAAAAAATGGGAACATGTATATTTACCATCCTTGAAAATTATTTTTCAAAGATTTTATTTATTTATTTGACAGAGAGAGACAGCCAGCGAGAGAGGGAACACAAGCAGGGGGAGTGGGAGAGGAAGAAGCAGGCTCCCAGTGGAGCGGGGAGCCCAGTGCAGGGCTGGATCCCAGGACCCTGGGATCACACCCTGGGCCGAAGGCAGACACTTTATGACTGAGCCACCCAGGCACCCCCTTAAAAATTTTTTTAAAACAAAAATTAAAAACTGGGAACAATAAAACCTATCTCAGGCGGTTTGCAATGTGTGAATTAGATAATGAATCTGAATGCACAACGCATGGACGCCCGGGGGGCTCAGTCAGTTAAGTGCCTGCCTTCAGGTCAGGTCATGACCCTGGGGTCCTGGGATTGAACCCCAAGTCGGGCTCCCTGCTTAGCAGGGAGTCTGCTTCTCCCTCTCCCTCTGCCCCTCTCCCCTGCTTTTGCTCTCTTTCTCTCAAGTAAATACATAAAATCTTTTAAAAAATGCATACTGCAGGGCCTAATATATAATAAGCTTAATAAATATCAACTTTTTTCCTAGTAAAGCTTGCCTTTCAATGTCCAGGTCTGTGACCTGTTACCGCTTTTTCTTCTCTCCACAGGGGTTCAGCAATGGAAACTTCTAGGAAATTCACCCACTTGTCTGTTTCCTAGAGGTAGTTTTTATTTCCTCTTACTCCTTGGGGCTATTTCCACCTAGCTCCATTCATACACTCAGGGCAAATGAAATACTCAAGTGGGTTTCATTTTCATTTCCCTAATGAGCTTTTTTGTAGGTTTCTTAGCTATCGGATATCGCATTTCTGAAGTGACTCTTAAAGTTTTTGTCATTTTTGTTGGTCTTATTCTTATTGAATCATATGAGCTTTTTATACGTTCTGTGTTTGAATCCTTTTTCAGAAATACCCATTGTAAATAGAGTTTACCAGTCTGTGCATTGACTTTCCACTTTCTTAGAAGTGATTTTTAACAAAGGCAATCTAAGTGAAGAGAATTAAGAGGTACAAACTTCCAGCTAGAAAATAAATAGGGAAGTACAGCATAGGGAATATAGTCAAAAATATTATAATAACTTCATATGACAAAAGATGGTGACTACACTTATCATGGAGTTTCATAATGTATATAATTGTCAAATCACCATATTGTACACCTGAAACTAATATAATATTATCTACCAAATATACTTAAGAAACCCCAGTATATACTTTCATGTTCATAGGAAGCCAGCTTTAAAGTTTTGTTTTCTTTTAAAAATGTTTTCTCTCGATAACTTCTATTGCTTCTGATGATAAGTCAGGTATCATTCTTAAGGATATTTCCCAGAACACAATGTATCAAGTTTCTCTGGGTCTTACAAGATTCTTTTTTTCCCACTTAATAGATACTCTGAATATGGATTTGCCCTTATGCAATGCTTCTGCCAAAACCACAGTGGTGGACTTGCAGAATTTTTTTTTTTTTTTAAGTAACCTCCACGCCCAGCCTGGAGCCCGGTGCAGGGCTTGAACTCACAACCCTGAGATCAAGACCTGAGTGGAGATCAAGAGTCAGATGCTTAACTGACTGAGTCACCCAGGTGTCCTGACCAGCAGAATTCTTTTTTTTTTTTTTAAGATTTTATTAATTTATTTGACAGAGATAGAGACAGCCAGCGAGAGAGGGAACACAAGCAGGGGGAGTGGGAGAGGAAGAAGCAGGCTCATAGCGGAGGAGCCTGATATGGGGCTCGATCCCAGAACGCCGGGATCACGCCCTGAGCCGAAGGCAAACGCTTAACCGCTGTGCCACCCAGGCGCCCCCCGACCAGCAGAATTCTTTACGCAACTTTGTGGAATTCTACATAACACCGTTGCTGATAAGGAGCTCGTGTTATAGAAAGTATAACATGGAGCCGTTGCTATGTGCAAAAAGGTTATGGAACGGGTGATGGAAAAGGTGGTGACAAACACCAGCTACAGTCAGGTGAACATTTACAGAAACAGACTATAGCAGTTATAAAAATTTACTTTTTGTTTTGATAGGCATATATTTATATATTAACCATTTTTACTCCTCTTTTCCCCATTTGCCTACACATAGTCACATAAAATATGCTAACATAAATTAATCTTATATCTCATAGTATCTCAGCAGTTAAGTTAGAGGATATCATGAGGAGTGTGTGACTCACTGGAAGAAGAAAAGAATATCACCCAAAAGGGATAAATAAACTTTGTATCTTCTGTGTGGGATAAGGCTGTCTTGGTTTTGGTTGCATGAAGAATAATTGCATTGTAGTAGCAGAAAGCATGATTTTGCTATTGCCTTCGTTGAAAGTTAAGTGTTGTTAAATATGGCTGCCAAGTTGACAAGGAGGGGACTGTGGTAGCTTTGTACTGTCTCAACTAGCTGGAAGTATGTCCCCCGGAGTTTGCTTCCTCCTATTGTTCTGGGATAGGGTTAGCCACAAAAGACATCTGAGCAAGACCTGGAAGGTAGTTGTGATGCGGCAGCCATATTTTTCACGTTCTGCAGGTTGCTGTGGGGCTCCAGGCACCGTGACAACTCCCAGAAGCTGCTGCCAATCTACTGGCTCATCTTACTGTTGGCTCTTGACTCCTTCACCTCCCACCACATCTCCTCCTGCAGCTTCTCTTTGTCTTGGGCCAAGTATGCATGTAGCATGATGGCAAATGATACCCACGCCTCCTGAAGGTCACCCACCCCTGTGAGACTGAAGGAGACAGGAGATAGGCAAGTTTCAGTTTGTCTTTGTGGGTTCCAGCTGTCCTCACGAGTTCTGGTATGTTCTTACGAGTCACAGTTTGCCCATGACTTTGTTTATATCCAAGTTTCCTCCACAAATGTTACTCTAGCTGACTTCCAGTACATTCAGGCTCAGTACTAGGTGCGTAGACAACAGCTTTGCATAGACTTCTCCACCAGCTATCGTGATTGCACGAGGTCAGACCCATAACTAATCTCTGATTCTACACTACTCATGGTGGTTGGTGCTTCTGCATCTCTGATCGTACACTAACCGACACAAAGCCTGAAAGGAAAAGGCTAACGAGATAATTCTCCTGATGATTCCAGATAATTGAACCCAGATTTGTGATGTGAGCATCTTTAAGTGACGTTGCCACTTTAAATCATTATGGGGCGAATTCACACAACTTCAGACAACTTCGCACATGTTCTGTATGATCGATTTTAAGTCAAAAATTCAAGACTGAGAATGTGTTAGAAGAAAGTTACTCTGGACACCTGCTTCCAAATGACATAGAAAAAGGTTTAACTTAGAACTACATCTTCTGATTCAGACCACAGACTAAGTAACCACATTCACTAGCATTTCATCTGGGATCTGCAGGTGTGTATTTCGGCTCGGCTCCTGCAAGCTGAGGGGGGGGGTGCTCTTTTTTTTGAGCTCTGGGGGTTTTGTTCAGCTTTATTATCACTTCAAACCCTCTGTTCCCAGAGAGCACAGAAATACTTCGCTGAGTCTTCCAGCTGTAAGGTTGAAGCGGTGAAGCTGATGGATTTAGCTTTCTGGAAGTTTATAGAATACCAACAATTCTTTGCATTCTGGTCGAAAGAACTCTGATGAACAAGGAAAGTGATCTCTCCACTGGGAAGCTGCATATACCAAAAAGTATAGTATGTGCTCCGCCTTGTTTCACACAGACAGCTGTCCCCTCTCACACGGGTGGGGCTGGCTGGACTTGAGTCACTTTCGGGGCCAGACTGGATCCTGAAGGGAAAATCAGACAACAGAGCTGATATAGTAAATAAAATATGGTTAAGAATTAGACGAATTTGGGGCACCTGGGTGGCTCTATTGCCATGGCTGACTCTTGATTTCAGCTCAGGTCATGATCT